>NC_058132.1:365889433-365932787 GCF_016433145.1 Gracilinanus agilis
GTGGTACCTCAGAGATGTTTTGATTTGCATTTCTCTAATTATTAGAGATTTAGAACACTTTCTCATTTACTTATTGATAGTTTTGATTTCTTCGTGTGAAAATTGTCTTTTCATGTCCCTTGCCCATTTATCAATTGGGGAATGACTTCATTTTTTATACAATTGATTTAACTCCTGGTATATTTGAGTAATTAGACCCCTGTCAGAGTTTTTTGATATGAAGATTTTTTTCCCAATTTTTTGTTTCCCTTCAGATTTTGGCTGCATTTTTTTGTTTATACAAAAGCTTTTTAATTTAATATAATCAAAATCATTTTTTTTACAGTTTGTAATTTTCTCTATGTCTTGCTTGGTTTTAAAATCTTTCCTTTCCCAGAGATCTGACAAGTATACTATTCTGTGTTCAATTAATTAATCATTTTCCTATGTTTATTAACACTGATTGCTTTCTCAGGAGAACCAACCTTCTAGTGTCTTACCTCAATCTAGTTACCATTTGAGATCTCTGTCTAGTTGATCTATGCTTATAGTTGGAAAAAAATGCAAGAGAGCACTTCATGACCAGAATTTCTCAATTCCTTTAAAAGTGTCATTTTATGCCTGTTCCCTAGAACTTGTCACTTCATTCCAAATATCTCTCAAAGCACTATGAGAATGATAACTATTGATGGTAATTAAGAGTCTATTTTAGCCTAATTTATGTCAATGTAGCTCTATTTACTTCACTTCTTCTTCCTCCTGTCTTTCTGAGCATATGTCTCTTTACGTCAACAGTTTCCACTAAGTTTAGGGATTTGGAGGGAGATCTCTATTCTCTTCTGCTCTTTTGCTTTTTTCTTCCCTCTGCTTTCCTCTATGGAAACTAAGGGCAGATTAATTTTTGCAAGTCCTTATGGCTATTTTATGAAAGATCTCCAAAAGAAAAGGGAAGAAGTAGTCCCAGCTCTCTGCTGTGTCCAGGTAACTGTACTGATATAGTGGAATACAGTGTTTTTCTTCCTGTTGTCTATTTTTAGTAGTTCCCTTCTATTCCAACAATTTTCCAGTTGTCATCTGCCTATTTTTATTCAGTCAAATTGAGACAATTATATGGATGGTTCTGATTCTTCCCACTACTGCAAACGTTTATCTTTAAGCTCAAATATATAGATAATTGACACAATGTATTTCCTATATAGATTGACATTTTGATAATTGTTCAATTTTCCACTTCAGTTTTTTTGAGTAAAATAAGTAAAGTTGTAGTCCTGGTGCCTGTGTTTATTCCCCTCTTCTGATATAAATCTTTTTTCACTCCCAAGCAGCTCTTGCTATTTGATTGCTGCACAAGAATGATCTGGAATTTGTAGTCTGTAGATAGAGATGCTTTATTGGTCCAGTTAACCTTTGCTTAGAGGCTTTTAAGGAAAGGGAAAGAGTCTTGAGCAAGGTAGTAATAGTAGTAGTAACAGTAGCACCTAAGAGGTTATATGGTGTTTATTATGCGTCAGGTATTATGCTAAGCACGTTACAATTACTATCATTTAATCTTCCTACTTACTCTGGAAAGTAGGTACTATTATTATCTCCATTTTACAGAGGAATAAACTGAGGCAAACAAAAGTTAACTGATTTGCTTGGGATCATACAGCTGGTAAATGTCTGAGTCTAGATTTGAACTTTGGTCTTTCTGACTCTGGGTCCTGCATTCTATCTGGTACTTTCCTCCTTTGCTCTTAAATTAAACCATAAAACTTATCCCTAAAAACTTGATATGAACATCTATACCTTATTTTGCTTTTAACTTCTAATCCTCTATATCCAATAGTCATGTAATAGTGGTTACTAATAGGCACTTAGTTTAGTCTGTCTATACAATATAAGCATACTGCTCATTAGAACATTCTGCTACTAACCAACAGAGCCCCTGTGACACTTTGTTGGTGATCATCAGTGCCCCATTGACAAGCTACAGTGCATCACTATCCATCTTTAAGCCAATGAATCTTTTGTCTTTCTTACATTTTCCTTTTTTCCCACAGTAATTCTCAGGTCACTCTGGCCTTGAAGTCTAATATAATCCACCTATGTTCCCTTACTGCTATTTCCTTCATGCTCTCCTGAGCCAATTGTTCATTGTCTTCTGTTATCAGAGTTGGTTCCCATTACTGGCCGCAATTTCTTCTCAAATTAAATCCATAGTCTTTTCTAGCATCAGAAAAACTGAGGTTATGAAAAATGAAAAATTTTCCAGCATTTTCAACTCCCTCCCTCATAATAGGGCATATATAGGTGGTAGGTAACAGAAAAGAGTTATGATATGCCTCCAAAGTTCAGACAAAGGAGGAATCATTTCCACCAAGAATGTCTTGAGAAGTCTTCATGAAGGAGGTAGCATTTCAGTTAGGTTTGGAGAGTTGGTGTGAAGACAGTGGATCAGGTTGGAAGGTATTTCATTATGTGTAAATGATATGAGTAATGAGTCAACATTTTACAATATATTTTTTCAGTGATAAATATTTAGGTTGTCTGGGATCTAAGACTCATGATAGTATCATGACAGTAGTTGAAACCATCTTTAAACTAAAAAATGTCTTCAAATGAAAAGATAATCTAGGGCCAGAGAACAGAAAGCTTTGTTTGTCAGATTAAGTGCTTTGGATTTCATTTGATAGATTATGGAGAGCCACTGAAATTTCTGAAATAAGGACGATTATAAGAAATGTTAGCATGATAATTATGGACAGACAAGTATGTGAAACATAAATGTAATGAAGGCAGAAATATCAGCAAAGAGGTTATTTTAATATTTTGATGGTGAATAAATAGGCTTGGAACAAGAGAAGAAACCATAGTAATCAAAAACAGAGGCCTGGTGGGAGATGGAGAACTAAAACTGATCAAATCTGAATGATGTCCTCAAGGTTTAATCCCACATAACTGAGACAAAGGATAAATAAAAGTAAGAATAAAGAAAGAGAAAACAATGTTTTATAAGGGAAAGATTATTTTAAGATAAGTTAAGTTTTGAGTAGTAATCTATCCAAGTGGAGATGACTCACAGATAATTAGACATTTTTTACTAATTCTTGCAAAAGGGGTCAAGACCTCAAGTATAGTTTTGGGAGCATTTATAAAAATTATTATGAAAAACATCAAAGTAATAAAATTCAGTAGACAGTTGAATTCCTTCCACATGGCATATTTACCCAATTGCATATCTTGAACATGGCATACCATAAAAATGTATCAAGTTGAATCAAAGGAAGAATGTATTAAAAAAAGACAAAGGACACAAGAGAAAGACAGCAATAGAAGCGCATAATAAATTCATTTTATCTTGGGTAGCAATAAGGTGGTAATCAGAAATGTTCTCTACTTTGAAGCAACTATGTAGAGTAGTGTCAAGTTCTGGATACCATTTAGATAGTTTGAACAAATGAAGAATGTGGGAGTAATGAGGATACCCTACTGGAGGATATAAATGAACTGAACTGGGCATCTATAAGCCTACATAAGTAAAGACTTAGGGCAGAGGATCATGGTTTTTAATTTTTAAAAATCATCATGTGTAATAGAAAGTCAGCTCATACTATTTAGCATAATCAGGCAGAAATAGGATGAACTGGTGGGAATTACAGACAAGTTGTTGTTCAACATAGGGGCAAATTTTCTAACAACCAGGGCCATTTATGCTTGCTAGAATCAGGCAGAACAGATAGTGTATACTTGAAGGAATGGGCTTATCATATTGACCAGCCTCCTCCTATGACGAAGCAATAGGTAGAAATAGACAAATTTAGGCTTGAAGAACAAAAGATTGAAAAAAAACTGCCAAGTTATAAATGATCATCTTTGAGAGGTAAAAGGATTTTTTCTTATAGCGTCTTAAATCAACAGCTAATTGGTCACTTGGCCAGTATATTTCAAAGGAGACTCAGATATTGGTTGAACTATATGGCTTCCAAAGTCTGCACCAATCAAAGGTTCTTGGTGAGCTTATGCAATTCCCTTCCATGTGTCATTGAATTCCCCACAACTGGCTTTTGCAGAAAGGTTGTTTTTTTTCTATTTTCCTTAAGCCCTCAATTCTATACTTGTCTTTCTGAGTGTCATCAGATAACCTCAACTCCTAATTTTCTGAAAAGATTGAATGCATTTGATGGAAGATCCTTCAACTTTCTCTCTGCCTCAAAATTCCTCAGTAGATATGTATATATGTATATGTGTGTGGATTTGGTTACATATGGATGAAGATAATATATGCATACACAGGTATAAATATATACATCCTCTCCTTTATCTCTCTTGAATCAGTGAGAGAAATCTTCCTCTTCTATTCTAGCTGTCAACCAGTTATTGAAATATGCCCTTCTCTGATTCCTTTAATGTCTTCCTCTATCCATCACCCCACCTTTTATTCCATTCTCTATTGCTTTCTTTCCACTGATTGCTTCCCCCTTTTTCTCCAAGTAGGTTTTGTTATTCTTTAGCTTTAAAAAATCCCTTCATTTGACATTGCTACCCCTGACGCATTTTATCCCCATAAAATAATATTTACAAAAATATTAGAGGTTCTAATCTAGGTCATCTATCCATAGAAGCATACATTCCCCTCTACAAATTCATGACACGTGATCCCTGACATCTTTTTCTCTGAGACATCTGACAACTGTAGATTTATTACTGATTGAAGCAGCCCAGCACTGCCTATATGAGCCCTATCCTGTCCCCCACTGTTCACATTGTTCATTGTCTCAATAAACTCCTACAACTAGTCCAGATTCCAGCAATACTTTATTTCATTTCCTGGCCATTTGCTTTCAAGGCACTGCAATGCAAGGGTTATACACTTCCAACTTCTTTAAAAAAAAAAAGCAAAAAAAAATTTCATATTCAGAACCAAAATCAAATCAAAGCATTTCTCCTAGAACAAGTCAATCTTCTTATCCTATACCTCTACTCACCTTTCCTATAACTTTTTGAACTAGACCTGTCATCTCAACTCTTCGTTGTAGCCTCTTCACCTCCAAAATTAGGAGGTTGAACTTGATGATCACCAGCTCCCTTCTATTCCTAAATCTCTGATCCTGTGAGTTCAATGTCTGCCTTAGTGTCATTATATTGTCTGCCATAAGAAGAGGTCCTATTTTTATATCTTATTGTCTTTACTTTGTGCAGTTGAGGGAAGTGATGTATGTACACACAAACACACACACACACTCACACACACATATATTTTGCCAACTGTTAATATATTAGTGTCTCTATTCTATTTTTCATATGTTGTAGCTACTCTCCATCTCACTAGATTTAGTTAAGCAGTGTTCACTTTCCTCTTTCCTTTTCAAGAAAGCATTCTGTAGGTCCAACTGGGATTGGATTATATGAATTTTAATGGAACCAATGGAACAAGTGTGATTTCAGAACTATTTCAGAGCATATTGAATTTGAGCTGCTAGTAGGATTTATAGGGGAAGCTGTGAGTCAAAAAGTTAGAACTGATGCTGAAAAATACAAGCAGGGTATGAGAATTCATAAAGTGAGGGAAATAGGAATTTACAAAGTGTATAGGAAAACAGGCTAACCCAACCTCCTTTACAAAGTGTTAAACCTTCACATACTTTAATAAGTTAGTTCAAGACTCCATAATCATGCAAAATTTACATATTTTCAAAGAGTAGCATCGATGATTTATTACAGCTTGAATGATTGATCTAGAAATTAAAATTCTGAGGAAAATATAATATGATTTAAGAAACAGATTTCATTAAGGTGTTAAATATTTTTATGTGCTTTATGCATAGAGGGTATTGCTTGATATCTTTCAATAGGAATTGAAATATCTCTGTGTTTTTGTGATTTTACTGAGAAGAGGACAGTAGAATCTGAGTTTATCTCATGGTAAGAGATATTTGGTTTCAATTTTAAAGGACTTTTCAGGTCTCTGGTTCACAGATATTGCTATACTTTATGATCTAATGAGCTAATCTGATTGTCTTCTCTCACTCATCATGCTGTTTGGTCTCTGTGCTGCATTTGACACTGTTGACCACCCTCTCCTCCTAGATACTCTCTTGACTCTGATTTTATGACTACCACTGTTCTGAGTTTTGTTACCTGTCTTTTCTTTTTTAGTCTCCTTTTTTGTCTCTTATCAAAATCACACTCCCTTACTGTGTACATTCCCAGAGATGGTACCTGGGTCTAATTCTCTTCTTAAAATACATTCTTTAAACAGCTGACTAACAGATATATATCCAGCTAGATATTCCTTGAGTTTCGGGCCTCCTTCTGGACTTTCCAGACTAATTGCCTCAAATACATTTTAAACTCAAAATGTTCAAAATGGAACTTGTTATTTCCTCCCTTTCCTGTCTTTCAAACTTCCATTTTCCTGTCTAATTCATGTCCTTAACTTTTATTCTCTTAGATTGGTAACCTAGCCATTTTCAATCATCAGTCTAAATGCTCAAACTGGTCATTTTCATCTCCATGAAATCTCATCTGATTCCCTTCTCTGTATTCATAGAGCTTCACTAAACCTCTCATCACCTCTCACATAATTAATTGCCATGGCTAATTCAAGTCACTATCTACTCCTGTTTGTCTTTTATTCATCTGTTAAAGTGATTTTCCCAATACACAGATCTGATCATTTTACTCCCTCACTTAATAAATTCTAGTGTCTCTTTATTTCTTCTAGTTTAAAATAGTTTTAAAATTCCTTTACAACCACTCCCCAGTCTATCAAAACAGGGCCATATACTAGGCTACTTAGATTTAAAAAGATTAGAATTAGAATCCTGCTTCCAAAATACAATGGATATATGACCATGATATGTGACAAGTGGTTTAATCTCTTCGTTTTTAAATGCCCTCATCTGTAAAATAAGGATGATACTAATACCTTTCTCAGGGTTTTTATGAGGATCAAATGAGATAATATGTGTAAAGTGCTTTTCTATACCTGTTGTTAATACTACTATTGTTACTGCTATTGCCCTGCTGCTTAACCTGCAATCTAGTCAAACTGTTCTCTTCTTCTGCATTGGCTTTTCCCCAAACCTGGAACAATCTCCTTCCCTACTCTGCTTCAATTAACCAATTATTTTTATAAAAAACAGCTCATGTATTACAATCTATATTTTACCTTTCCTGATCCCTCTCCTCCCAAAATGTTACTGGTATCTTCCTCTCATTATCCTATATATGTTTTGTATTTTTCTACACATATTGGGGGAATGATGTCGTTTTTGATTGAAAGTGAGCTCTTTGAGAATAGGGATTTTTTTTTATTCTGTGGATTTGTTGCCTCATTGCCTAGGACAGTACCCGACATATAGCTGGAACCGAACAAAAGCTTACTGACTGACTGGTTCTTGAAAATGAAATCTTGAATCAGCTAGATATGTTGCAGAGATGTGGAATTCATGGCTGGTTGGCAAAATTATATTAAAATATAACTTGGAAATGTTTAACAAAAATAAAAATAGAATACAACACAAATAATGTTAATTTGTAGTTTTTTAAGCCAATATTCTCTTTCTAGGAAGGATATTTTTCTATTTGAGTTTGGCATTAGTATAGTGCAAGGGTCCGCAACCTTTTTGGCCACGAGAACCATAAACGCCACATTTTTTAAAATGTAATTTCGTGAGAGCCATACAGTGCTCACAGTGCGCGTTCCTGTAACAGCACCTGAATAAAAAATTGACTTTATGGCTCCTGCAGAAAGAGACAAAGCTGGCCCTCAAAAGATCCAGATATGGCTCGAGAGCCATGCGTTGCCGACCCATGGTATAGTGGATAGAGGGCTTGATTTGGATTTGAAAAACCTGTTTGTAACACTAATTAGATCTATGACCAAAAGTTAAGTACTTTAACTATTTTGAGCCTTTGTTTCTTCTGCTGAAAAAAAAGAGGAAGTTTGATTTAATCATCTCTAATAAAACTTCTAGCTCTAAATCCATTATCTTACAATTATAATTATATAGATTTGAAGAATACATTCATATGTATATAATTTGAAGATTTTGAAGAAAAAACTTTGTGGAGTTACTCTTAAATGGATTCTTCCAAGGAAAGATATACAATATGCTTCTTTCTTCGTGGTTATTTCCATTATGAGTATGAGTAAATTGCATTTCTTGTTTATATCTATTCACAAAGTCATAGGACTCCATATTCACATAAGCTGGATTGAATCATGGAGGTTCATCAATTCCTTTTCCTCTCAAAAATAAAAGAACAAACGAACAAACTAATAAGTGAGACAGTTTAACACTCTGGCTCATTGCTCAAATTAGCATAAAATTTTGGGAAAATCTGAATAAAGCTCATGCATGGTTTGTATGTAGCTTTCTCAGAAATTGGGAAAGAGTGTTCAATTGCTTTAAAGACACTCAGTGTATCATATGTATCAGAGTATAGGAGAGTCTTAATTGCACCTCTAAAAATATATGATGCAAAATCCTTACAAGAACATATAGATTAAAACAAAAAGATAAAACACTCAGCCCTTTAGATTCCCTGTAGAATGGAAGAATATTAAGAAACTGATGAATAGTAACCACAAAATTCTCCCATTCTTTTGCAATACCCAAATAGGTATAAGAATAATACCTTTTATTTCGGTAGAATAACGAGCCGTTGAAAGTGGGCACTATTTTGTAACTTACCATTTTAAAGAGGTGTCTAGAACATGGAGAAATTAATTGAATTATCTAGGATCACATAGCCATCATGTTTTATAGTTAAGACTTGAATCCAAATCTCCCTGGCTTTGAAATGAACTTTCAGTTAGGTGGCATAGTAGATAGAATCCTGGACCGAGGATCAGGAAGAACTCAACTCAAATATCAACTCATATACTTCACTGTGTGCTTCTAGACAAGTCTATTATCATATAAGCCTCAATTTCTTATTTGCAAAAGGGAGATAATGTCTATCTCAAAGGGTTGCTATCTCAAATGAGATATAATATGTAAAGCATTTTGCAATCCTTAATATGTTTTATAAATGCTTGCTCTCATCATCATCATTTTAAAATCTATCTACCATGCTGTACTACCTTTTTATGGAGTATTCCAGCTGTCTGAACCCCAACAGCATAGTTTTATTCCTTCAACTATAGCCATTTCCTGATAGAAGATCCTTTTTTCTGTACTGAGAAGTTCACTGTTAACAAAATCTTCGACCTCTGGGATGCTAATCCTTTTTAAATTTAAACTCTTGAACTTAGGAAATCTTAGTCTCAGGATTGCACATGAGATGACACCCAAGACTGGAAACATCATGTCTAAGTAGCACTAACGTTTTACTTATTCTCCAAAAGATATACAAATGAAGAAGGAGGCATGGAGGAACTCCTCTCCCAGTTACTAGCCTTCTGCTTATCCTGTAAGTCAACATTATTTTTTCTCCTATTGTTGGTAAGAATACTTATTACTATCTAATGTAGATGTCCAAAGGTAGAGAGCAAAGAACTTGGAAAAGTAGAGAATTTACAATCTCTTAATGTATGCAAATGCTGAAGTCCAAGATGGAGAGTAAAGAACAAGGAAAAGAATTCAAGAGAAGAAGAAACAGTGCTGAGACTCTCTTTTATAGACCAGTGAAAGGATGAAAAAAAGTCTGACCTCTTCAGTGAGTGATCATTTTAGAGGTAGCCAATGACTACGGAAATGAGTCTGAAGAATTTCTTGGATTCTTCAGTAAAGGGCTAGGGAGTATATATATTTCCATGAGAAGTAGTTTTCTGACCAAACAACATGCTTTATAATCACACCAAGTATATTGAGGTACATATCAAGTGATCAAGAGCTCCTGTAGATTACCTCCTCCTTATACATTTCTTGAATTAAAAAATGTATATATATATATAATATATATAATTTTAAATAAGACTCAAAACAGTACCTTAAAACAGGCAATATTGTATAAGCAAGGATGGGACTAGAGACAGATTATATGGGCTTTTGAGAACTAGTTAATACATTGAATGCACACTGAAGTGAGCATTTATAATTTGGAAACCAGCAAATCCTACATATCAGAGTTTGATTCATCATTTTATTGAACATCTAGGCTTAAGAAATGCTGGATAATGTTAATAATGCAAATTAAAGCTAAAAGTACATCATGTATATTTTTTCAAGAGAACCTGTGGTTAAACATTTATTAGTACTTCCTTTCCATATAAGGCATTATTTTTGTTATGAATCTGAGATTTCATCAATGTGGGGAGCTACTAATATGGAAATTTCCTCCACTGAAGAGGTTTAGTAACTTGTCTGTATTATAGTAGTGGAAAATAGATCATATCATGACCTTAGAGGTCACGTAGTCAAGCCCCTTCCTTCTATCCATGAGGAACTAGAGGTCCTCTGAGAAATGATTAGTCCAAGTTCACACAGGATTTGAGTGGCAAGATCAGTATTCACATTCTGGATGTCTGACTGAAGTCAGTTTTTCTTTCTACAGGATATGAAAAACTGAGTCATGTAGTAGAAAGACCACTGTCCTTATAGCCAGGAAAATGTTACATCAAGTCCTTGCTCTGACAATTATTACCTCTATGACCTTTGGTAGTCAAATTAAGTCTCTAAGACATTAAGTTAGGAAGGAGATGCTTACCTGCATTCGTAGATGGAGTTTCCTTAAAATGAATTTCCTGTTCTTTAAACCGGTTACAATATGGGGTCATTCCAAATTTCTATCCAACTTCAAATATGATCTGTCTGAGACAAGACTTTTATATAGAGCTTGTCCTGATTCCAGTATTCAACATTTATTCTTTTTGCTGTATTGTCTCTAAATGCATGTATTATTCTCTCCAATTTTCAGAGAAAGAAAATGAATCTCAGGGGAATTTAAAAAAATACTGTTGTCCTACGTAATGAACCTAGAAAAAAGTGGCAGAGACAGTACTGAAATTCAGACCCTCAAGTATAGTGGTGACCTTTCTATTCTACCACACCAAACACATGTAATTTACAGATCTTGTTACAAGAATACCAGTAAATTTTTAGAAATATGCAATTTCATTGTTATTTAGTGATATTGCTTTTTTACAGAGAAAGGTAGTTGAAGAAGGATTGAGCTTCATAGTCATGTCAGAGGTGAAATAAGGAACAGAAGAGAAGGTATCAATTTGAAACCTATTTTGTTCCCCTTTTTCTGCCTTCCTAGATTGGCAGCTGTTTCAGCTCTCAATCCTCAGAAATCTAAAGAAAACAAAACCTTCTTCCAACTTCAACACTTGCCCTTACCCCCCATGCTGTGCTTATAGATCCTTATCCAAGATTTAAACTATAATTAGGTTGAATCCCTTTGAAAATGTCCTCTCTCACTGTTTACTTGGAATATGAGCTAAGTCAAGTCAAAATTAAATACAATTCCCCAGAAACTCTGGTATTTTAAGGTATAAAAAAAACAAATGTTGTCCTTTCCTTCACTGGGAAAGATGGGGAGGGGAGGGGAAGAACATTCCCTGCATTTGATCCCTTCGCTGTCAAGGTAGAAGTTTATCAGTTACAAAGTCTAAATCAGCAAAATAGAAATACTGAAGAGAATTGTAATAGGGATATATGTTGACTAGGGTGGTTATATTTGGAGGAACATCTGAAAGGGAAGTGTTTGTGCAAGCCTATCTGTTTGAGAACTGAGTGAGGGCTAGTGGTTGGATATTCCTTTGGGCTATGTAAATGGACTGCCAAATTTTGTTTTTGTAAGTGGTGAAGGTGAGTGAAATAATGCTTTGCAGCCATTCTGGAATAGTAGAACTATGTGTTTCCCTTTCCAGCCCTTGTTAATAGCCTTCTGCTTTGAAGAAGCTCTGAACCCCTGACCCCCACCCCCCAATACTCGAATCCCTTCTCTGGCATCTCATAGCACTTATCATTTCCTAACAGTGACTTCACTATAAAGGAGGCAGAGATTTTTGTGTTAGACAATGAATCCTGGGTTTATATAATGTCTCCCCAAGAGCTTTCATTGAAAAACAAAACAAAACATACCTGTGAAGAACTGACAAGTTAAAAGCAAAGCAACAGAGACAAAAGCACATAAACAAGTTGACTCTATTGACACAAAATGTGAAAGAGCTGGAGGATAACTCAGTATTTAATTTTATTGAAGTGTTATATCCATGACACCACATTGTAATGAGATCACTGAGATCTTCATGTGACTGAACTGGTATTGGAATATTCCAGTCACTGAGTTAAACTTAGAAGCAGAGAATGTTGTAAATAAAAAGACTTTAGAAGACTACCTAGTTTAACACATAGTTTTTTACCCAGAGGTCAATGTTCTCATTACATTTTGTGATTTTCTGTATTTTATTTTAATGACATATCATACCCTCTACCAGTTGTGCTTTAAAACACATACACATATGCATACTAAGTTGGTTCATTCAAAATGAATATGTTGAGTATATTTCACATTTCAAGAGTTTCAATAGACCCTGAGAATACAGAGATAAAGGTAAAGTCATCCCTGTCCTTAAGAAATTTTTTGAGAATAATTATACATATATAATATAAATATATACACACATATACCTATCTACATATATGCATATATGTATAACCAACTAAAATATTTTATACTAATATACATACATATATATATATTAAAATATGTAATTTTAGATATTGTGGGCTCACAACCAGGAAAATCAAAAAAGAATCAATTATCAATTAATAAACATTTCTTAAGTATTTAATATGTGCCAAGACCTATAATTATGCTCTGTTATTTGAAAATAAAAATGAAGCAGTTCTCAAGGACCTTAAATGTTATTGAAGGAGGCAGCATGTTCAATTTAAGCATATACAGAATAAATACAAAATCCATATCATGTAGTTCAATATATGAAAGGAAAGGAATAGCACTAGCAGTTGGAGGAAATATCAAAGAAGGCATCTTTTATAAAGTAGAACTTGAGCTATGTCTTAAAGAAAGTTAGCAATTTATGTGAACAAGATGAGACACAGTATCAATAATGGGGACTGGCCTGTGAAAAAATAGGGAGAAAGATCTCGTGTAGGAAGTGGATACGGAATATCTGTGTCGAAAATAATGAGAGGTTCGATGCAATATGTTATCCTTATTCATGAAGAGTTTAGGGAGAAAAGACAGAAGAAACATAAAATGAGTATCATTAATTGCTGCATCAGTTCTATTGGGAACGTAAATTCTGATAGTTTAGAAAAGAGAATGATCAAGATAACCAGAATTTTTTGAATGTTTCATAGAGATGGAAAGACTTTAAAGAATGTGAAGAACTGAAATATTTCAAAGTTGAGGAGAATTCACACTTGCCAATTTGGAAAGGCATGAAGGTCTATAAACAGAGATATAGAAGTATATTCAGAAACAATTGGAAGAATAACTTGGCATCCATGGAGGACTTGGGTGGATTGGTGGAAAGTAAAGTTGCATAATTAGAGTGGTTTCAGAATGTAGACAATGTGAACAAGTTATCTAGAGTTTAATATTGATTCAATCAAGTGGAATTACTTGTAGAAATTGATGTTTTAATTATTTAGGGTAAAATGGAAGAGTTTATTGATATAGGGAGTACATAAAAGGCATCACTAAACTGAAATTAATTTATATAAAGATATTGTATTTTGGTCTTTGAAAATATTATGTTTATTATTAATAAGATTGCTTTTTCTTTTCATTGAGTCAAAGTCTATTAATTTAATTTGAGTCTCTAACTTGATCTCAATATTCCTATAACCTTGTATATGAAATAAGCCAAATTTAAAACGTTAAAAAGTACACACAGGACCTATTGTTTCAGGCAGATGTGACCTATACAAAATAAGACTTCACTTTTTTTATTCAACGCAAGGGGAATGTTTAACTTTTAATATGATCTGGTAATATTTTCTCTCACAAAACCCAGTTCTCTATTGAGAAGACAGCAGAGGGATCATGATGCAGGCTTGTGAAAGACTTCTCTACACTTATGTATTGCCTTTTGTTACTTTCACCACAACAGAAGGGCTTTCTAGTGAGAAAATGTGAAGTTAATAAAAAAAAGCTCTTTTCCCAACTTCCTCTGTGCTCTACAGTTCCCCCTTCTCTAAACTCAAGGGAGACTAACTTTTCTGGAATAGAATGAAAGAACACATTGCAGAGAGCCCCAGACTGAATTTATTGACTCTACATACTTTTATCAAAATATGTAAATGTATTATATCCATTAGCACTCTACATCTATTTTACATTCATGAACTTCTGCTGTCCACTTCCTCTCAATCTCTGTTTGGCATTCTTCTCCATCCTCTCCCTTGCATCTTCTAAGTATCTGAATCCCATTTTGGGGCACAATATTTTCTACTGTGATTTACATGTAAAGAACCTACAGAGCTACCAACAATTAGATTCTCTACTTTAAACAAGAATTTCAGCTGCTAAAATTGGTTTGAGTGGACTCAGTGACCACAGGTATTTCTCCAGTCAAGTCAATGGAACAAAGGATCCTAAATGTATTAATTGTATAGTTACCGCTACTATAATGTAGATTATCCTATAGTATAAACCTCTTGGAAACTCCAAAGCAACACTACTTGCAAAAGTAGTAATTATGTGGCGATATGCAAGACTACTGTTGTTCCCTACTTGCTAACTCCCTGATTATAATCTTACCCACTGCAATCTAGTAATTCAAACTATTTAGTCTGGATCAGAAGCAAGTCCTATCATTTAAAGTTGTCAGATTGTTCACACATTTCCTTCTCCACTTGCAATCACATTTATTGTATCATAGAATTATCTTAGCAGGAACTGTAATCTGAGCTAGAACTAATTAATTATTAGAAGTGTCTTATACTGGTGACCTGAGACTTTGATTTGGAGGTCTGGAAAAGTCAGTGCTAATAGCTTTTATGTAAAATAAATTATTATTATCTTATATTTCTTTTTTAAGCACTCTATAATCCAGCCATGGTGGACTACTTATTCTTCCTCACTGTTAGTACTCCACATCCAATCTCTCTCTTTCTTTCCTTATGACTGAGATTCTCTTCTCCCTTAGCTGTGGAGATTTCCTGCTCCCTCTTTTTTTCCCCTTACCATGCCAACGGTCTTACCAGCTACTAATGTCTTCCTGCCCATGGTTACTGAATTTCTCTTTTATCAGGAAAGATGAGCTAGAAAATATTCAACAACCATATCTCTGAGGAGGTGGGGTATATAAAATATGTATTATTAACATTTTCTTCACTTGTTAAGTCTACACCAGAGATTTTACTCATGTAGCCTAGAGCTGTACTTCTTTTAAAATTATTATTATTATTGTTTTATTTTTAATTGATTAATTTAGAATATCTTTCCATGCTTACATGATTCATGTATGGAGCTGCAATTCTAAAGGAAACTCAAGTTAAATATAGTTTGGAAATATTTAGAAAGTAAAATAAATACAATAAACATTAATAATTTGTGGTTTTAAGTCAATATATGGCTGAGGGATCTTTCATATCATTTCATGGTCCTGTTTCTGTTTGAGTTTGATATCACTGGTCAAGATACATGCTACAGCAATAAATTAAGTCCTGTTTTATAGGCTTTGTAGATTTTTGAGCTCTCATTGCTCAAGATGAAAAGTTTAGCAATCATCTCTAATAATTTTAAATGACCTGGCTCTGGTATGTCCCTTTCAGGAATTTTGTATAAGCCTATACATGTTCATGGTGTCTCAATCACTAGAACATAAGCAATAATTGATTGCCTTCAGTCACAACAGAAAATTATTTCATGACAAAGAAAAAATTACATTTTAAGTCCAGACTGCCATTTACCAGATAAAGCAGGCAATTCATACAGTCACATGAATAATAATAGCTCATATATGCAGAGTTTAATAACATGGCATATAGTAGAATCCAGAGTACTTCATTTGGAGTCAGAAGACCCGATTGAAATCCCAACTGTGAAAATGTGCAAGTCACTTAATTTTTCTTGGTCTCAGCTTCTTCAACTATAAAGAAATATCTTCATAGGCCCCTTCTAGCTCTGATTCTATATGACTATCAAAGAATTATGAGAGGACCTTGGGCAATTAATGGTCATTTTCCATTAGTTTGAAGTTTACCAAGGGCTTTATTCATCACAGTCCTAAGAGATAAGTAATTCAATGCTATTATTCCCATTTTACAGAAAAAAGAACTGAGGCCCAGTGAGACTAGAATACAGGATGGTTTAACACAGAAATAACACTGAAGTAAGTCTTAGCATCCCTCAGTTTCAGTCCTATATATTCTCCTGAGTGGTTGGGTGACTTTATAATTCCATTTATCATCTTTGTGTCTCCATTTCTTCATCTATTAAATGAGAGGGTTAGACTAGATAATCTATAAGGCCTCTAACTTCCTTCTAGTCCTAAGATCTTAAGATTCTTTTGATTTGTTCATGGTTACACAGCTAGCAAATATAAGAACTAGAACCTGAACCCAGGTCAAGTCAATGAGTCAATTCAACAAACATTTATTAAGATCTTACTATGTGCCAGGACCTATACTAACACAATTATTAGCTGTGTGACCCTGGGCAAGTTAACCTCTATCAATTTGTTTCCTCATTTATAAAATCTCTGCCCACAAGGAGGACCCCAGATTCTTGGACTTACACTCTTTCCAAAACAGAGAGAAAAAGAAAGATCTATTTTCTATCTATCTGCATAATGGCTTCAATTGTTCATCTAAATCTAATAAACACCAGTCTGTTTTGCAGAATAGTTGCAAAATAATGCAATGACACATTTATGTCATAAATATGGGTGCACATTTTACATTTTTTAGGTGGAGAAGAAAAAGAAGAATCTAACTTAGACCCAAAGAAAACAAAACCTAACCTAAAAGATGATTATGTAGGCAGGCATTTTAAATGTGTAACCTAGAATCAACTTAAAATTACCAGGAGTTAAATAGAAATCAGTTTCTCAACCCCAAATCTCACAGCCCCCACATCAAATACCATGCCAGTCTACTTCTGCTGTGAACTTGCTAGTGAACAATCATCATAAATGAATGAAAAGACTCCGTGTCAGAAATGTAGGGCCAGAAACCATTGACAGACTCTTGACCTTTGGAGTCACGTTGTCATGGAGGGAGGTGGAGTAATGTGAAGCAGATCTACCCTCCACATTGGCAATACACAATAGCCCCATTGACAAGTCAGCTTCCCTGTCTAGTAATTGGATATGATCTCCTGAACAGTGTCAAGACCTTTTTAAATGTCAGAGCTTTCTGGCTCTGGGCTCTTTCTTCTATGAGTTCTTCCTAGAACATTGGGGCTGGAATGCAAAGATGGATTGTTGGCATTAGAACAATCTGAACTTTCCCTGGAAGTGATAGAGACAGAAAAATTGGCCAGTGGGCGAGGGGGAGGCTATCGAAGAGCTACAAGAATAGTTAGGTTTTCAGTGACCTTGAGGCAGAAACTACTTGAAGTTAAAACTGATGGGTATTACTTCACTCCCATATGCTCCAAGTAAATGCTTGGACTTTAAGGATACCTAAAGAGACTAGTGATTTTTTTAAGTCAGCCTTTCTACCCAAAGTATTTATATGCTCAATACTTTTGATTTTTTGTTATTGTTATAACAAGCAACTGGCTACAAATAAAGGTTATCAATTCTGATTGTTCTAAAGGAATAGCTTAGAAATAGAAGGTATGCATGATTTTCTGGTTGGGTTTATGTAATTGGTGGTACTTTCTGTTAAATTGTTTTATTCAAGACATTTTTTTCTGGCATTTTTCATTTATGTATCTCTACATAGCCGATGTAGAAATTGGGATAGTAATATTTGGTTATGTAAATCAATTCAATTGAAAGTAATAAACATTTACTAAGAACCAACAATGTGCTCCATTTTGTGAAAGAGTATATTGATCCCAAAACCAAAAAAAATCCCCAAAACCTTTAGGACACTTATATACACTCTGTAAACAGAGAAGCAGCTAATAATTTTAAATGAGGAAGGTGGAAATACTAGGAAGATCAGAAAAATCTTCCTGTAATATTTTTACGGTAAGCCATGAAGGAAGCTAAAAACTTTTAAGTGTCGGGGTGAATTAGAAGTACATGTCAGTCAGTAGAGATAGTATAAGTGAAGGCACAAAGACATGAAGTAGAATGTTAACTTGAAGGAAAATATGTAGGACACTTTGACTGGAATTTAATGTATGTGAAAGAGAGACATGTATAAAATGATTCTGGAAAAAGTAGGTAAAGGCCAGATATTGAAGACTTTTAAATATCAAACTGAATAATGTACATTTAAGTTTTCTTCTAGGGGTAATATTTACACTACATATAGGGAATAGAATGTTTGTCAAGGAAATGACAAATTAAACTTTTGATATTTTGGTATCTGTATAGAAGATGGGTTAGAGAGGAGAGAGATGGGAAACTGAGAGACAGATGGTTATTGAAAAATCCAGGCAAAATGTGAAGAACTGAAGATCATCACACCCCTGTGAATGCCATTCAGATTAAACTCCTGCTGGCTCCCTATCACCACTATGATTAAATACAAAATCCTCTGTTTAGTATTGAAAACCCTTCATAATCTATCTACACACATACACACACACACATTTTTCTCATCTTCTTAAACCTTGCATCTCTCTACATGCCCTAGCCTTCTTGCTATTCCTTAATCAATGGCCTCTATTTCTTGGTTCCTGGTATTTTTTCTGGCCCTCTGCATACTCCATACTTGGAATGTTGTCCCTCTTCATCTCTGCTTATTGGCTTCCCTGGCTTTCTTGAAACCCGACCTAAAATGCAACCTTCTATAGGAAGTTTTTTAATTGATTTTTTTTCAATTACACATAGAAAGGATACTTTAAAATTGTCTTCTGACATTTTGCAATTCAGGTTCTCTCCTTCCTTCTCTTCCCCAATCCCTGAAGCAGTAAATGATCTAATATAGTTTTTATCAATAATTTCATGAAAAACATATTTCTATATTCCCCAAGGCATGAATGAAGACATATCATAGGAAGGAAATAAAGTGATGGATGGTGTGCTGTGATCTGCAATCAAATTCCAGTGATTTCTTCTTTGGATGTGGATAGAAATTTTGTTGTTATTGTTGTTTTTGCTGTTTTTATTTTTATAACAAGTCCCCTTCGGTTATTATGGAACCTTGCTTTGCTGATAATAGTTTAGTCCTTCACTGTTGATCATTGTACAATATTTCTGTTACTGTATACATTGCTTTCCTGGTTTTGCTCACTTCACTTTGCATCAGTTCATATGTCTTTCCAGGTTTTTCTGAATTGATATGGTTTATCATTTCTTATTGTGCAAATAGTTTTTCATTATGATCATATACCATAGCTTGTTTGGCCATTCCCCAACTGATGGACATTCCCTCAGTTTCTATTTCTTTGCTAGTACAAAAAGTTGATAAATTAGCATAATGCATGGTACAAAATACCCATCTAATAAATGTCTTTGTGAAATTTATATCTAGTTATGCGATGTAGCATCCTTCCCCACTGTATGTGTGTGCACACATAAATACACACACATATACACACATACACAGAAGCTAATGATATCTTCATGTTCATATGAAGTAAAAAATCAAAACCAATATTACAGCACCAATGATAATTCCCTGCTTCAACTTAATTAAGAGAGTCACAGCTTCTATAATAAAGCAGTGATGGTCTCTTTGTACTTTGTTCTGATTAGATCACATAGGGACTATTATGTTTTGTTGTGGGGACAAATATAAATAGCAGTGAAAAGTTGAAGATTTTCCACTGGAAGGTAAATAGTAAAGAATCTTGAGCCTTAGGATCCAGTAGATCTAAAGATTAGTTGAAAGAACTGAGATATTTAATTTGAATAAGAAAAAAAAAACAAGTTGGGTATAAAAAGTAATAGGATGGGTCTTGTCATGTTTGAAGACTGTCCTATCAAAGAGGGATTAGACTTATCCTATTTGGTTCTATTGGTAATGATTGGAAGGGGTGGGTGTCAGGAAGAAAAAATCCAGCCTTTTTATCAGGAAATATTTCCTAACAATTAGATTTGTCCAAAAAGCCAGTGGGTTTTCTGAAGAATTAATGGATATGTTATCACATAACACCTCTTGAGAATGTTATCTGTGTTCCTAATGGCCAATGAAGTCCCTTTCAACTTCCATCTTCTGTGATTCTGTGATCTACTTTAATGAGCTTCAGAGTTTGTCTCATAAATTATCCTGTCTTTGTCAACATCTACCTTGTAGAAACTGTCACTGTAACACACAAGCACTTAGTAACCATAATTTGTCCTCAATTGAACATGAAAAAATAGAAAGATGGATTTAGGCTTGACAGAAAGAACAACTCCTTAATAATTAGAGCTGCCAATAAGTGGGATATCTTTTCTGTCACTGTAGGTATCCAAGCAGAGGCTGGAATGTCAGGGTTGGAGAATAGGAGGGGGTTTGTTTTTGTACTTTCTGAATAAGATTATCTCTGAGATCTCTAACTGTAAGATTTTTGTATTCTGCAAGTATTTTTTTTAATTGGAAAGCTCATGAAATCTTCATTTAAATGCCAAGTCATCTGGGAACTTTTTAAATGACCTCCAGAATTTAGAGCATGTAAGGGTTCATTGGCATTCAGCATTGTGCTGTTGGCAAACAGTGTCCTTCCTGTCTTTAGTGAATTGAATCAATGCAGTACTTTCACTCATGTAAGCCAACATGTAGCAGAACGGAGGAAGGTTTCTTGAACATATTAAAACAAGATGAGAAAAGATACTTAGCATGACTTCTGTGTTCATGCCAATATTAAAGTATTTTTAAAAGTTTATGCTTTATTTTCATTTAAAAATGCATCTGGCAGCACATTTTAAAGAATCTTAGCATTTTAGAGCCAAAAGGAATCTGAGAGATGTATTTAAATCTCCAAGGGACCTTAGATTTCTAGTCTACCCTCTTCATTTCTAAATAGATTTATAGAGGGAGCTCAGTGCTAGAGATCAGCCACTGGATCACTCAACATACCATCATGAAATCTTAAGTACAAATCTTCTCTCAGATGCTTACTAGCTGTTTGATCAGAAGCAAATCACTTAACCTTTGTCTTCCTAGGTTTCCTCTTCTATAATGTGGACATAATAGTGACATCTATCTCTCTGGGTAGTCGTAAGGATAGAATGAGATACAAACTTTAAAACAATATGTAAATACTAGATACTTAATATGAAATTGAGAGCCAAAAATGCTAAATGGCTTGGTCAAGTTAAACAAGTAGTAAGTAGAAAAGCTGGGATTTGAGTGCAGGTCTTTTCTCATCCAAATTGAATACTATTTTGACTAAATCACACCAGGGTTAAGATCTCTCATATTAAAGATGAAGAAGAAGCTGACAGCAAGAGATGAAAAATGACTCAATCTCAAAGCCAATTAGTGAAAGAATTCATATATTTAGGGATATGGCTTTAAGTTGTCGGTCTTATGACTCTTTTCTTTAGAGACCTCAGATGATGAGAAAGAGATACTCTGAGAAGGATTTTTGAAGAGATGAACCAACACAACAGATATTCCAGCTTTTACTTATAACTTTGGGACAGGTTAATTTTATAGTGTGAGTAGAAAAGAGTTAAGTATGGAGCAACAGAAGCTAGTGGCCAGAAAATTAAATTTCAAAGTTAGATGGCAAAATCTGATTGTCATGGTATTCCTGTTCCTCCAATCTATATTAGTTTGGTAAAAATAGTCAGACCTCACTATCTAAGTTAATGTTACAACCTCTAAAATCTGTATCTCTGAAATTCTATTTTCTAGACATGATTTCTTATTTTTTCTACATCTCTCTCACTCACGCTAAACCTATGTTTTACAGTTATTTTCACTTTTTCTCAATTGAGCAATCTTTATTTTTCAAGTTCTATCATCTTGTGACTTTTTATAAGCCTAGCCTTAGTTCTATAATTTGCCCCTTTGCTGACTGATCTACTCTCCACATACTCTAAGCAAGACTTTTTGAGGCTATGCTTCCTTCCCTGGTTTTGCCCTGAAGTTGAACTAGCCTTGACTAGCAGGTGACTACAAATTCATCTCACAAATCTATTTTCAATTGGAATTAGTTCCATCCACACTCTGGTGCTAAATTTTACCTCTTTAGCTTGCTTCCCACCCTTTCCCCAGAAAATGACACTTCCCTTAACTTCCTCTGGGAACAGGAATTAAATCATCACTGGAATTATTTATATGAAGGTAATGAAGACTGACTCTCCTGTGGTTCCACTCACCATTCCTGTGCTTTCCTTGGTCAAAAACAATTGCCTGCACTGCCTACCAATCCCATATAGATGTAGTTTTCCCATGTAAGATTACAAACACTTGGAGTGCAAGGACTGCCTCCCTAGCACCTAGCATAGAACCTGCTTGGTAGATAATAAGTGCTTAATAAATGTTATTACATTCATTTTATTTCATCCATTAACTTTAATGTCTCAATAGCTACTACCTTACAATCTCTTACCCTCTTATTTTACAGGATTATCACAGAGTTATTATAAATTCATATCCCTGGTAATCCCCAATAAATGATTCATTCACTACTTCTTAAAGGCTATTCAGTATCATTGGAGAATATAATGAAATCAGTTTGATTTCATTCACTACAAATTCATGATGCACAACATCAAAAATTGAGACCTTGCTGCTTTGTAGCAATCCTTTTATTCTATCCTTATCAGTTCTTTCATGATCCAAAACAAATATTTCAAATCTTTTCTTTTCCTTCATCTATCCCAACCTTATCTTTGTATTACTTTTTAAAACAGGTGATCTAGCCTTCTACTTTACTAAAACACATATACAATTCAATATGAGCTAGAATTTATTTAACTTCCTTCCTCATAATCCCTCAGCATCCTCATTGCCTTTTTTCCTCAGTTCACAAAATAAGAAGTGTTTGTATTCTTCATGAATGATAACCTCCATGTATACACTCAATCCCATTCCTCCCTATCTCCTACAGTCAGTAACTCCTTCTCTGTCATGCACCCTCCAATTTAGTTCAGTATACATTTTTAACTACTAAGTGCCAGACACTATGTTCCTTTTCCACCTACAAAGAGAAGTTTCCCAAGTACTAAAATGTATCCCTCTCAAATTCTGCTTCACTGCCAAACTTCTTGAAAAAATTGTCTGCATCTGATGTCACTACTTCCTTCTCCTCTCTTCAACTACTTATGACCAGGCTTTTGACTGCTCTGCTAAAACTGCTTTAAAGGCAAATTTACAAGCTCTAAACACTCATTCAGTGACCCTATTTTAGTCTTTAGCTTTCCTGACTTTACTAAAATTTTTACTTCTCTCTACTATTGTTTGATTTTTCTTGGTTTTACAGACATTAAGTTTTATTCTAGCTCTTTTCCTTCTTTTTGTTTTTGTTCTTTTTTTCTTTTCTTTGTCTCCTTTCAAACCCCTAAATATGAGTATTTACTAAAGAATTGGCCCTATCTTGTCATTTACCTCCTTCTCTCCTTCCCCTTTTCTCTCTCCTTTTTCTCTCATTCTTTCACTCTCCCTCTCCTTCTTTTCTATTTTCTTCTCACCAAGGATATTATTTATTTAAATGCCTTCAACTATTCCCTCTTCTATTTGAATTATAGCCCAGATAATTTTCTCAGTACAATCCTCACTTTTAAATTCCACTGTTTCTCATTGTTTACATGACTTATCTAGCTGGATTTACCATCATCACCTCAAACTCAAAATGTGTAAAATATATTTTTAAACAAGCTCTCATTTCTGCTTTCTCTCTGGATCTCTGACAGATAACACCATTCATGACCTCTTGTTTCCATAAACTTGAGATTTTCCTTCACTCATCTCTTCCCCTTTCATCTCAAATTCTATCATTACCTGAATAACTATACTTTTTTTTTCTTTTCTTCTTCCCCACTCCACCAATAGCATTCTCTTTTAGAGTATGACCTGAATTGCTGAAAGTCCCAAACACCTGCCTCTGTCAAGATAAGTTTAAAGTCACCTACCAGAATGTTATCATTTTTTTCTTATTCAATGTTTAAACTCTCATTACATCAGAGAAAGGTGTTAACCTAGTAAAGGGATAGATTATTGACTGTTAACATTATACTAGCAAATCAACACTTCCTTGCTCTTCTAACTCATGACTACTACAACCAAGTTAGGGAAGATCCATGTAACTCCTCCCTTTCCTACTTCTCCAATGTAATGTAATTATTTTTGTTATTTTCCCCACTGTTTCATAAACTCCTTGAAGATGGGAATTAGTTTTATCTAAAATTTGCACATTCCCCAGTAGCCAACAAAGGACTTGGTACATAGTAGTTATTTAACTATTGTAGTAAACATATCTTTAGTCAAATTTCTTTCTTCTTTAAGACCCTGAAGCACTTATGCAAGAACTAATTATGAGATTTAATTGTAGCAAGTATCTTAAAATTTCTTGCCTTAAATTCTCAAATTTGTTAGATTTGCCCAATCAGGGTAGTAAAATCATGGGCTTGAAAAATATTAGATTTTTTTTTCTAGTCAGCCATCCAGTACTCTATCCTTTCAGTATGCCAAAAATGTCTAGGATGCAAAAAATTAATTGAATAATCTCAAAACTAAGGATTATGAGTGTAGAACAATTTTTCAGGGACAGTTTAAAAGATTCTTATTTACATTTTAAAATGATATATACTTTATACTTTAACAAAGCCTCCTTGGGAACTACCATGATAAAAAATGGTCTGAGTAATAAACTATGAGCAAAGTAGAAACAGTTTAGATATTTTGTATACTTTGAATAATCTACTCTTAAAAGTAAACAGATGATTAGCATTTGGTCTAGAGTTTTCTATTATTCTAAATTGTAAGCATTGATTTCATTCAGCAAACATTTTTAAAATTATCATTTGTGTGCTAGCTAATGCAATGTTGCAGAGTCAAGAATAAATTGGTTCAAGCCATGCCTCTTCCTACATACTGTCAGAGTGATAATGGGCAAGTCCTATACCTCTGCCCAGACATACTGACACTGACATCTTTGCTATTTCTCAAACTAGATATTCCTTCTCTGAACTGTGGACGTTTTAACTAGCTAGTCCCATGCCTAAGATTCTCTTTCTGTTCATCTCCTGGCTTCCCAGAATCTCTAAAGTCCCAGTAAAAATATACCTTTTAGAAGAATTTTCTTTAATTCACATTAATTGAGAGCTTTTGCTCTTGCGATAATCTAACATTTGATAATATCTTGTTTTGTCCATAATTATTGGTATATGGCCTCCTTCTTTAAACTATAAAGTCCCTGACAGTAGGGACTACCTTTTACTTGTTTTTTTTTCTCTTTTGGTATCTCCAGTGCTTAGCACAATGCCTGCCACATAGAAGTTGCTTAATAAGTGTTTATTCACTGACACTGACAAATTGACTGATCTACTGATTACCTGACTGTAGCTCAGGAAACACTCTTAAGATTATGGTGTTCAGAGTATATGTCAATCTTCTTTTGTGGAGGGAATTTCCTAATTGGGAATTACCTATACCAATGGTCCAGTTTAAAAGGAAAAATCAGAGCATGCCAAAGATTAAAGTGTTAATGAATAACTGCAGTATAAAACATTATTGGATTTATTAAAATTAATTTTCTGCTAAATTCTCATGTTACATATTTGGAAAAAGATATTCTTTGAAGATTGAGAAAAATGGAAATGATTTTCTGCCTTTTCTGAAAACTGAAACATCCTGAGATTTAGGTGCAGCATAGGAAGTGATAATATTTCTAATATCTACCTCACATACATTTTGTGGGGAAAATACTTTGCAAACTTTCAAATATCAGTGAATCATGAATAAGCATGATTGAGATCAGTTCACTGGTGTGATTTACATGATCCCTGATGTAAGCATGCCACAAGTAGAATACCATGGAATAATGCTGGGGAAGAAACAGTGGAATTGCTGACAGATGTCATGAGTTGAGTCCTAGTTCTACAACTTAGATGAACATCCTTGGTTAAATCAATTAACCTTTCTGATTCTCATCTCCTCATCTATAAGGAGATTGTGCTACATGGCCTCAATGGTCCTTTCCAACTCTATACCTATGATCTTATGTTGAAGTTTTGGAATTATTATCATACAACCTTAGTATTGCTCTTGTTTGGCCATGTATATATCAGTGAAAAAGGCATTGTTTTTTTTATCTGAGCTAGTCTATACTAGAAAAGTCATATAGAAAACTATCAGCAGAGAATAGTGGGCTGTGATGTTGAAACAATGGTATCCATTTTTAGTTCTATTCCTAATAGGTTTGATGACCTTGGGCAAATCATTTCACCCCTCTATGTGAGTTTCTCCCTCTAACAAACATGGAGATTTAATAGTTACCATCTCGATGATGGGGAAAATGTAAGTATGATGATTAATGTTTGTGAAATGTTTGGAGGGAAAATACTACCCAAATTCAATACATTATTAATTCACTCAGTCATATTTTTCTTGGCAGCTCATATCTATGGCCCATTCTCTAGGCAATGGTAACCTATTCAGACTTCATTAAAAAAAAAAGGATAAAGGAAGAGAACTCACAACACACATCAAAGAAAAATTACAGCACTATGAACTCTAACACTATAGCATTCTTTCACGGTCTGGTACTTTTTAATCTTGAATCAAAGATGGAAAAGTGAAGGGAAAGGTAAGGAGCAACAATTGTACAGTATGTGAAGCAAGCAAGACTGTTTAGATTGATCACTTCACACCCTTGGAAACAACTACAAAATGCCATGGATGCCTCTGACATGACTATCAGAGATGGGATAGTGGCTCAACAATTACAGCTGGAGCAATTTTAAATTGGATTTTCTTTCTCAATTCTGGAGAAAAATCATACATAAATTAGTGGTTTTCATATAGCTTTATACTCCAGGAGGAATTGTGTTTGTCTTAGTTTGCTAAAATTATTTTGGAAGAATTTGAGTATATGTTAGAAAGATGCTTTTCATATGTATTTGTTTATTGGGTCATTTCTTTCTTCCTTCTCAAAATTTCTCTTGAACTCAAGTGAGTAAATATGACTTCATATCAAAACCTCAGAATTGCCACAGACTAGATGTTCAGTGTACCCAAGTTGACGTGGATGAATTTTAATGAAACCAGTAAAGGAGGAATGGGTTTTATCTTTTTCACAGTTATAGACATTGCTATTTTTAAGGACAAAATTCTAACTATGAAACTTTGCTGAATAATGCCTGTACAAATTCAATCCAACAAGCAATTTGAAGTGGTTTATCTATCATTTCTCCATCCATGTATCTACCTACCTATGTTGTTATATATCCATCGATCTACCTAATAACCTACTATTTATCTCTATATCTCTATATCTATCTATCTATCTATCTATCTATCTATCTATCTATCTGACACTGTGTTGGGTAGCAAGGCAAAAAAGTGAAATAAGACATAATCTTTGTCGAGGAGTTTCTAATCTATTGTGGGGAGGAGAGAAATCTAGTACAAAAATAAATATGGTCAATGAAATGACTAGGTGTATGATTATAGAAAAAGAAAAGCTAGTGACTAAGAAAAGAAACTTAGGAGACACTGACATTGAAGAGATGTGTTTCCAAAAAAGGAGAGTAAGTAAAAACAATCAGAAAATTGGGTAGTCAAACATGAAAGTGTGATGTCAATTGGCCATGAAAGGACAGTCTCAAAAGGAAGCTGGTGGATAAAAGTGTCAAATGATGCAGAGGTTTAAATAGGTGGAATAGGGACTGGACTTGAGATTTCATCAGTATAGACAACTTTACGGAGATTAAATTGTCTCTGCAGATTCAAGTGGTCACATTCACTATAATTTATTTTCTTAGAGTGTTTCTGGATTACTGAGAGTAAGTGCTTGGTAAGATTACAGAGGCAGCATATATCTGAAATGAAGTTTAAGTCTTCCTGGAAAAAAGGTCAATTCTCTATCCATTGTACCAATGGATTACCAATGGATTCCATTTAGGGTTTAGTGAACCCTTTGGCAGTTCACCATGATCCACCAAGTGTTTCATGATAAAAAATTCTTTAAGAGCTCCTTAAATAATACAATTTCACAGGAATTTATGGATAGCATATAATGTTATTCTGGATATTTGAAATAAATTGTTTTTTTTTCTGGTAAGTTAAGGAGATTCATGAAACAGAAAACAGAGAACCACTTCACTACCCATTTTTTTTTAAATTTGAGCATAAGAAAGTCAAAGTGGAAGATAGGTAGCTAAAAGAAAATGATTCACAATAAAAGGTTGCCTTTTTAGCTTAGTCATAGACTGACAGTGTTGAAAAGGACATCAGAAATCATATAGTCCCATAATTTAATTTTATAAATTATGAAACTGCATCCCAAAGAGGTAAAGGAACTTACCCAAGGTCATAAAGCTACTTAGTAGCAGAGCAGTAATTAGGCTTTCTCTACTCTCTATATATAAACTACCTTTAGGGATAAAGAAAACTTAATTATACACTACCTACTTCAATGTGAAAAGAAAAATAAAAATTGACTGGATAAAGAAAAACAATAAGTCTTTTGCCAAACCCATTTTAAAAAAATCATGTTAAGACTTCAAAGAAAACTCCAACAAATGATTATCCTTTCTTCTGAATAACAAATTATATGGCTTGATAAAACTACTATGGACATTTGTTCTAAACAAAAAGATATTCTAAACAATTGGTATAGGAGACTCCTTTCCCAATATAGGCTAGCACTTTCTCTGCAATTTATTCTCTGAACAGAGTTGTGTGGAGCATGTAGACACCAAGTAACTTGGCTAGAGTTCCACTGAATATATATTCCAAAAGTTGTAAGTGAACAGAAGTGTTTCTGTCTTTGAGGCCAGCTCAGTAACCATTCTACCACTGTGCCTCTAAAAATATCAGATAAAAATGAAGAAAAATGATATCTCACTTAGTGATAAGGAAACAACTGGTGATCCTGAACAAAGCAAGTTTAGTTAAGTAAAAGAATTAGAAATCAAAATGCAAATGATTAGATTTTCAGAGAAGTGAGTGGGTGGAAAGGAAATGGAGGCAATGAGTAGAAACTATTCTTCCTTGAATTTTGGCAAAGGGAAGAGAAAGAAAAAATGTAGCTTCAGGGATGTCTGAATCAGTGTGTGATTATTTTAGCAAAGGAGACCTGAGTATGTTTGTGGTCTAAAGAGAAGGAGACAGGAAAAGAAGGGATTAGAAATGCATGGAAAGGGGACTGATTGATGGAGTCAAATCTCAGAGAACCTTGAGGAGGACAAGATTAAGGGTCACAGGAGGAAGTTTTAGTTAGAGTTGGCAGAGACAATAACCTTGCCAATTTGGAAAAGTAAGAGAAAGAAGAGGATGAATACAGACATAAATAAGTCAGAGTGCAATGGTGACCCTTTCCCTTATGCAACTCTTTAATTCTTACTAAGGGACGTGTGGAATTCACATCGCTCTTCTACAATTTTCTTTCAGCATATTTGAAAAAAGCACACAGAGTAGGAAGATATTTCTGCTACTGTTGCTATGGACAAAAAAGATATAATTAGAGATCCATTGTTGATTTTGTTGACTTATATACTCAAGTTCATTTCCATAATAGTGCTGGCACATGCCCTTACTTAACACAGGACTAAAAAAAACAGCACAGCAGCAACAACAACAACAACAATGAAAACATTAAAAGACAATTATCATCATGATTATTACTAATCAATTCACAGAAGAAATGGTAGCCATTATGGTTTTCATCCACCTCTAGTTGCCCGATGACAGGTCTCCTTGTCTTCCATTTGCCCTATTATTCCAGGCTAGAAATTAGTTTACCAGATTACCTTCCAATCCAACAATTAGCTCAGAGTAGAGTGAAGAGAGAAGCCAGAAAAACATTATATTTTATTGGACAAATAGTCAAATGGGGAATGAGAAATTCATTTTCAAATCCAATGACCTTCCCTCCTTCCTGTGGGGAAAGTCATTTGAAGAAATTAGGAGATATTACAGAACATGTTAGACAGGAATAAAATAAAAAATATTAAAAGAGTCTTTTTGGTCATTTGTTGAAACCTATGCAGCAAGAGTGATGCCGCTTTAAATACATTTAATTTCAGAAGATTTCCTGGGTTACATTGAACATGGATCATTGTAAGAAAATTCTTTTTGATCTTGAAACAAGTAGTAAAACATGTCTTAATGGAGTAAAACAAAACAAAGACAAAAATAAACAAACGGCAACAAAAACACCTTTCTTCTCCATTGAATAGAGGTGTTAGATTTTGACAGGATATAGAAGAGAAGGTTATAAGTACAGCTAGAAATGGTTTATTGCTATGTTTTTCTATTCCAAACTAAAACTTTGGCATTCTATTTACTTTCCTTCATAGAGTCTATGTCCATTAAATTTCAAAATATTTCTGTAAATAACTATTGGACTCTGCATCAATTGACTATACATGTGTTATAAATATTGTGGATGAAGGATACAGTGATATCAGAGAGGGGAAAAGCCATAAATCACAGAAACATAGTTTTTAAAAAGAAAAATGTTGATCAATTGGATACTGATGGCAATAAATAATGCAACCATTTGAGGACAGCTAGAGAGCTTACTTTGGTGGTACTATTGAGTATCTCTGTCATACACTACTGATAAATCCTAGACCAATGTTCTCTCAAAATCATCCCATCAGTGAACAAATATTTATCAATTACCAATAATTTTCCAATCACAAGACTTTGGAAGAATTTATTTTTTTAATTTCTTGCCCTTAGGTAACATTCTCTTGGGGAGAAAATATACACATGAATACAAGATAAATAAATACTGGATAGAAGTTTTCCTTAGAGGATTGGAAAACTTTTAGAAGTTGTAAGTCTCATGAATGGACTTTCAGAGTAGATGGGACTTTAGTTGAATCTTAAAGGAAGTCAGGGATTACAAAAGGTAAGGGATAGGAGGAAGAAAGTGGAGTCTTGAGAATCCAGTGAAATTCAATTAGCCAGGAGGGAAAGGAAGTCAATAATTAGTCTCCAGTACCCCCTTTTCCTTTTCCTTCATCCCTATTTTCCCTGTTTCAGAAGCCTTAGCTGTAAAGAAAGTTTGGGCAGTTCTTGTATAGAGACATTTCTAGAAACACTTCTGATATGAACACAAATAAGTCCTCAGATCAGTTCCCTTCCATTTTCCATTCATGTTATAATATTTCGGAACCTCATGCCAACTCTAGTTGTATATCCTATTTATGTGCCTCCTTGGGCTGATTTCATGACTTGATAACTACCCTGAAGAAAATGGGGACAGATGAGCTTTATTTTAAAGTCTTTCAATGTTCACCACACCTCTTACCCCACCTCCATTCTTTTTGACCTTTAAGTATAATCTTACATTTGCCAATTATTGGAACTTTCAGAATCAATTAATTTCATGTTACATAAATGAATTATTGGAATCATCTATCAAACCCTGTAAGGTCATGGCAAATTATTTTTTTCTGAAGAGTCGAACTGTTGATTTATGTGAAGATGGATATGCTATTCTTTACAGCATTGGTATGTTATTGGTACTTGGAGTGCCATGCAGGCCAGATAAATGAGCTTCTAACATTAATTTGTCTCTTTAGTGTAAACTCATAAAAAGAAATGGATCTTTCCCTTCTTAACTGCTCATTACATATGTGATTTTGGCTTCCTTTGCCAATGTGCTCTGACAGCCTTAAGAGAGTCAAGGGATTGCTTATATATTAAAATCTATGTCTTTTCCTTGGTTACATATTTTGTTGGTTCTACTTCTGTGGTTATTAATATCAGACTGCTAACCATTGCTTTCAGCCCCATGGATCCAATTTTTGTCTTAACGTTGTCATTTACGAAGAGGGAAAGGCTTTTGTCAACATATTTGAAATGAAACATGAATTCTGAGATTATGATCCTTCCTTAACTCCTTATACTTGCCATTCCCTTGATTTCAATTGCCAGAACATACTCATTGACCCCTGGGGAAAATAAGGAACAGATCTTGATCTCTAATTCTCTCTCTCTCTGTCTCCAAGGGGAACAAGGTGAAAGAAAAAGATAGAGATGATTAATGAGAAACATTGTGAGGCTGATAACAACGAGTAATATATACAATAAAGAGGGAAATAGGAAGAAGTGAATTCTTGCATGACAGGGACTGATGAGGCAAAGGTAATATGTTACCTTTAACTCCATTTTCATTCAGGTCATTAGTTCACAAATGTTATTGGGAATTGTGAGCTAAAACTATTAGTTTTTGGATTGGTCCCTGGAGTAAAATAATTTTATCATATTCCACGATCATTAATAGACTTTAGCAGTCCATCTTGAGAACATTGTTTTTATGGTTAATGATGGTGTTGACTAATTTAGTCCTAAGGAAATTATCTCCAATTAAATGTTATTTGTGATAAACCTAGTGATAAAATAAAGGAAAGGGTCAAGTTTATGTAATATTAAATCTCTTCTTTTCTGGGAACAGAAAAATAAATAGCATAATAAGTTTTTAAATTAATCTTCAAAAAGTTCATTTTTATGACTTTTGAGATAATTTTTTTCAGGGAACTAGTATTTAAATATGTATGTTATATTAGATATAAACCTCAGATATAATTTAGTTGATCCTATATTATACTATACCATTATATATCAACCCAATGCCATTCCAATTTGGAATTACTAGAAGATTTAAGCATTAATTTAAAAATCATTCTGTTTCAGTTTCTGACTACATATCCTTCATAACTGAGATAAGTAAATGTTCTGATATATTATGCCTCAATTGATCAGAAAAGGGAACCATATCAATAGGCTGTTTAGTTTAATTGCAGCAGATATTTCAACTCTAGTCAACTGTGTGACTAGGATGATACAGACTAATGTAGAAGATCTTTTCTTAATAACTAACTCATCCCTTTCCAATTTTCATCAAGGATACCTTTAATACTTATGTAGATCACTGTCACGAAGATTTTAGTGTAATGAGAAAGTAGGATATGGGTTGATGGTTACTTATGTTCTTTTGGTTCTCTTTATTATCATTTACTATTTCCCCACTTTCAATAAGTTAAATGTTGATCTCATAATTCTTTCATAGTTGGATCATTTTCAATGAAGTTCACTCATTTGGGCTGATATATTTCAGTTGATTGAGCTTTTTTTTTTTCTCTTTTGTTTTCTCAAGTGCCATTTTATTTCCACTTCTTAATTGAGGATACTGAGTGCTAAAGTGATGGTATTTGGTAGGCTGTGGTACACAACCAATATTGATACGTGTAAGAAGTAATGTAAGGTTAACTCAGTAACCAAATGTTTTGGAAAAGTATAGATCAGCCTTTTGGAGAAGGTAAGAAATAACAGACACACAACCTGAATGCTACTTTGGTATTCAGAGATCAATCAACAAGAATTAAATTAATCATGTGTTAAATGTCAAATACTGTGCTAGAGCCTAGGTATGCAAAGAGAAATGTGATATGCCCTTGAGGAGTATACTATCTAGTGAGGAGAGACAACATGCATACAAACCTATTAAAGATCACTGAATTCTTTGGGGTGGGAGGGGTGGATTGAACAAATAGTTGAAACTGGATCAGGAAAAGTTCTGTGCTGAAGATGAGCTCTGATGGAATCTAGGGACTCTAAGAGACTGAAATGAGGGAAATGAATGTTCAGATCCCTAAAGAAATGGTTTCTTATACTTTTTGATTTCTGGATTCCTATACACTCTATAAAAACCTGTTGAAAACCTTAAAATTTATGGTTATTTGATTGTAATCATTGCTATTAACCACATTAAAAATTAAATCAGGTTATTGAACTACTTATTCATTTAAAATTATAATTAACCCATTTACAGGTTAAAATAATATTTTATTTTTAATTATTATATTATTTTGAACCAAAAAAGGAAAAAATAACAGAATTTTATTTTCACATATTTTTACAAATTTATTTAATATATGACTTTTTAATAGATGTAATGTGTTTTTTAAATCTTTTTTTTTTGTCTTTCCCTATGTTGGGATATGTTTCAGTTGAATTATATGAAGAAAATCCATCTTTATATATACATGTAGTTGGAAAGGGAGAAGTATTTTAATAAACCAACAATATCTTAGTAACATTATGAAAATAATTTTAATCTTGTATACTCTGTGAAAGGACGTAAGCAACCCCCAGGGTTCCATGGGCCACAATGTGAGAACTACTGACAGAGAGGGAATTTTTCAATAGTACTCAGTATAGGATTTATGGAGGAATAATGGAAATAAAAAGGCATGAATCACAAAGAAAGAAAAATGATGCATTTTCAGTTTTACCCCATTGGAAGGCAGGGAACATGGCCTTTTGTAAAGAATGCTTGATTTGGAGCTCAAGGATCTACGTTCACAACCTATATATTCCATTTCCTACCTATTTGATCCTGGGTAGATCACAGATCATTACTGAGTCTTAGTTTTCTCACCTAAGAAATGAGAGCATTGGACTAGATGACCGATGGCTCTCTTCTAGTACTAAGTCTATGATCAAGTGAAATTAAAACATATAGAAAATCAAAGGAGAAAATCATTTAAATTTATCTGAACCAAAGTCAAATGGACTTGAAGGTGATTATGAGGCTAAATGAGACAGATAGCAAAACAAAACAAAATGTTAGTATATAGATAAAGATGAGTTTTTGTTATGTACAAAACGTTTCTAGGAAAGTAAGAACATTTTAACATACACTGAATGGATAAGGTTTATCATTCTTTCAGGAAAAAAAATCTCAAAAAAAATGACAAATATTCTTTGACCTATCCCCCAAAGAAATGAAAGTGTATGAATAGTTAAACAAGAATAGTTTGCTAAATAAAATAACCTCTTACTATGTTTGAAACTTCAGTGTGTCTGACAAGAGGTAGCTGTTGTAGCAGAGGCATCTGTAAAAGGTAAAACAAATAGGCTTACTACCCATTGGAGTGAAGTTTATAAACTGGTTTTAGGATTTCAGATACCTCAAATGTCAGTAGGGGTTACCTTTTATTTCTAGGGAACCTCCTATTTCCTACAAGTAGCCTGGAACAGTTCCAATTAAGTGTTTTATTGTATAATCCAATAAATTGGAATATCAGAATTTGGCATTCTGCATACATTGATTCATCAGCTCTGATATAAATCACTCTCTAAATAGTAATAAATGCCAGGGCTTCCACTGTAAGATCAGGAAGTAATAAATAATGTAGAGCCAGAAGAATTTTGAGTCTGTCTATTGCCCCATATGAAATAAACATTTTCAAATCCACTTTTAATTATACCTGTGGGTAGATAAACTTTCTTTTCTCTTTATCCAGCTGCCTCACATGTGTAGAACTTATTAACAGGTAGTTTACTATCAGAGAACAAATGGGTTTGAGGAAGTATGAAAATATATTTACAACTACAAGTAGAGGGAGGAAGGGAAAGAGGGCAGCTAATTAAATGACAATCAGAAGTGTCACAGACTTCAAGGGCATAGAAGTGGCTGCAATGACTACAAATCAGCAAGAACAGCTTTGCATTATTATGATGTCTTTTTTGTTTTTTTTTTTCCCCCTTTTGGGATAATCACAGAAACTTTAGAAATGTCTTTAGCATTACAAGAGACTGAAATGCTTTAAGGTTTTTGCATCTATGTTCATTAAGTTCATTAAGGAGATTGGTCTGTAGTTTTCTTTCTCTGTTTCTGGTCAGCCTGGCTTTGGAATCTGTACCATATTTGTGTCATAAAAGGAATTCGGTAGAACTCCTTCTTTGCTTATTTAGTCAAATATTTTGTATTATGTTGGGATTAGTTATTCTTTAAATGTTTGATAGAATTTACTTGTGAGTCCATCTGGCTGTGGGGATTTTTTTCCTATGGAGTTCTTTGATGGCTTGTTTGATTTCTATTTCTTTTTTTCCCTATATACCAATTTATTTTTTATTTTTTATTTTATTTTTTTCAGATTTAAGTATTTTATTTTTTTAGAAAAAATGTCCATGGTTACATGATTCTTGCTTTTATTTTTCCCTTCACTTCCCCCACCCCATATCCACTGGTTATAACATGTGTAATCAATCAAGACTTATTTACATATTATTGATAATTGTATTGGTGTGGTTGTTTCGGGTTTTCATCCCCAACCATGCCCGCATCAACCCATGTGTTCAAGCAGTTGTTTTTCTTCTATGTTTCCACTTCTGCAGTTCTTCCTTTGAATGTGGGTAGCATTCTTTACCATAAATCCCACAGAATTGTCTTGGGTCATTGCATTGCTGCTAGTACAGAAGTCTATTACATTTGATTTTACCACAATTTATCAGCCTCTGTGTACAATGTTCTTCTGGTTCTGCTCCTTTCACTCTGCATCAATTCCTGGAGGTAATTCCAGTTCATATGGAATTCCTCCAGGTTATTATTCCTTTGAACACAATAGTATTCCATCACCAGCATATACCATAATTTGTTGAGCCATTTCCCAATTGAATGGCATAACCTCGTTTTCTAGTTTTTTTGCCACTACAAAAAGCTCAGCTATAAATATTTTTGTACAAGTCAGTTTATCTATGATCACTTTGGGGTACAAACCCAGCAATGCTATGGCTGGATCAAAGGCAATTTTTATAGCCCTTTGAGCATAGTTCCAAATTGCTATCCAGAATGGTCCTGGGGATTTTTTCTTAGGGAGTTCTTTGATGGCTTGTTCAATTTCTTTTTTTCTGATATGGGATTATATAAGTATTCTATTTCTTCTACTGTTAGTCTAGGTAATTCATATTTTTGTAAATATTCATCCATGTCCCCTAGATTGCTATATTTATTGCCATATAATTGGATAAAATAGTTTTTAATGATTGCGTTTATTTCCTCTTCATTAGAGGTGAGGTCTCCCTTTTTATCTTTGCTACTGATTATTTGATTTTCTTTCTTCCTTTTTTAAATTAGATTGACCATTACTTTGTCAATTTTGTTTGTCTTTTTCAAAGTACCAGCTTCTAGTCTTATTTATTAATTCAATAGTTCTTTTACTTTCAATTTTATTGATATCTCCTTTAATTTTTAGGATTTATAATTTAGTTTTTTTTTAATCTGGTGATTTTTAATTTTTTCTTTCTAACTTTTTAAATTTGCATGCCCAATTCATTGACCTCTTCCTTCCCTGATTTGTTAATATTTGCACTTAGGTATATAAATTTCCCCCTGATTTATGCTTTGGTTGCATCCTATAGATTTTGATGTGATGTCTCCTCATTGTCATTCTCTTCAATGAAATTATTAATTGTTTCTATGATTTGTCCTTTAACCAACCAGTTTTGGAGAATCATATTATTTAATTTCCAATTAAAATTTTATTTGCCTCTCCAAAGTTACTAAACATTATTTTTCTTGCATTATGATCTAAAAAGATAGCATTGATTATTTCTGCTTCTTTGCATTTTTTCACCATGTTTTTATGCCCTAGTACATGGTCAATCTTTGTGAATGTACCATGTACTGCTGAAAAGAAGGTGTATTCCTTTTTGTCTTTATTTATTTTTCTCCATATATCTATTAACTCTAATTTTTCTCAAATTTAATTCACATCTCTTACCTCTTTATTATTTATTTTTTGCTTCGATTTATCTAGATCTGTTAGAGGAAGGTTTAAATCTCCCAGTCGTATAGTATTGCTATGTATTTTCTCATTAAGCCCCAATAGTTTCTCCTTTCAAAATTTAGATGCTATACCATTTGGGGTATACATGTTGAGTCCTGGGATTCCCTCATTGAATATACTGCCTTTTATCAGGATGTGATTTCCTTCCCTATTGCTTTTTATCAGATCTATTTTTACTTTGGAATTATCAGATATTGTGATTGAGACTACTGCCTTCTTTTTTTTTTCAGTTGATGCCCAATAAATTTTGTTCTAGTCTCTTAACTTTACCCTGTGTGTGTCTACCTGCCTCATGTGTGTTTCTTACAGACAACGTATGATAGATTTTGGTTTCTAAGCCACTTTGGTATTTACTTCTTTTTTATGGACGAGTTCATCTTATTCACATTCAGAGTTATGATTATCACCTGTGTATTCCTCATCATCTTGATTTCCTCTTTAAGTCCTGCTCTTTCTTCTTTCATTATTTCCTTCTATACCAGTGTTTTGCTTTTAATTTGTCCCCTTCTTCCCCACTCTTATTTTACTTCCCTTCCCATCCCCTCCTTTCTTATTCCCCTCTGATTTTTTCTTTAGGGTCTATTCATTTCCTCCCCCCTCTCTTTTCCTCCTTTTTGGTACTCTCCACCCCACTCTTCCCCTTGGTTTTTCCCTCTCAACTTACCTGTAGGGTAAGATTGAATTCTATATCCCAATGGATCTAGATGCTGTTCCCTCTGAGAACTGATTCCACTTATAGTAAGGTTTAAGTATTACCCATTAGCACTCTCTTCCTCTCCTTCTCATAATAGTATTCTTCATCACCTCCCCTGCTACATGGGCCTCTTTTTGTTGTATAATTTATCCTATTTTTTTCTTCCTTCAAGTTTCTCTTGGTACCATCTTCTATTCCCCTCTCTTTTTTACTTATCGTCTTAAACCACTTAGTACCCCAACCTCTACTTTTCAATAATTCTTCTATCTACTATGATAGTGAAAACATTTTTTGAGAGTTACAAATATCACTTTTTCATATAGGAATATTAACAATTTGACCTCATTGAAGCACTTATTTTTTTTCCTTCTTTCTTGTTTACCTGTTCATGTTTCTCTTGAATTTTGTATTTAGACATCAATTTTTCCATTTAGTTCTGGTCCTTTCTTTAGGAATACTTGGAAATCTTCTATTTTGTTAAATGCTCAGGCTTTTCTCTGGAAATATATAGTCAGTTTTGATGGGTGGGTGATCCTTGGTTGTAGACCCAATTCTCTTGCCTTTCTAAATATGATGTTCCAAGCCTTGTGGTCCTTTAGTGTAGAAACTGTCAAATCCTGACTGGGGCTATTTGATATCTGAATTTTCTCTTTCTACCTTCTTGCAATATTTTTTCCTTGGCTTAGAAGCTCTTGAATTTGGCAATTACATTCCTTTGGGCTGTCTTTTGAGGATTTAATATAGAGGGTAATTTATGGACTCTTTTAATGTCTATTTTGCCCTCTTGCTTAAGAATATCAGGCAATTTTTCTTGGATAATTTCTTGTAATATGATGTGAAGGCTTCTTTTTTTTTCAAGATTTTCAGGTAGACCAATGATTCTTAAATTGTCTCTCCTGCACCTGTTTTCCAGATCAATTATTTTTAAAATGAGACATTTTATGTTTCCTCCTATTTTTTCATTCTTTTGATTTTTCCTTCATTCATTCTTGTTGTCTTGTGAGATCATTAGCTTCTACTTGTCCAGTTCTAGTCTTTAAAGACTGGTTTTCAGCTATAATATTTTTATTTCCCTTTTTGGTTTGGTCTAATGTGCTTTTCATGGCTTCTAGAAGGTCAATTCTAGCCTGCAATTTGCTTATTACTTCATGTGATTTCTCTATTTCTGTTCTTCTTTTTCCAAGTGAGAGATTCTTTCTTTTAAACTATTATTTTCTTTTTTAATCACTTGTGTTTCTATTTCCCACCTTTATGCTCAAGTTTCTTCTATCTTTCTTACTTGGTTCTTGAACTCCAATTCTAGTTCCTCAAGAGCTTGTGACCAATTCCCTTTTTATTTTTTATTTTTTTGTAATGTTTGGATGTATTTGCTTGTTTGTCACTCTTTACTTTCACCTTTTACACTGCTTATTTTCTCCATAGAAATTATCCAATGTCAGAGGTTTGGTACTTCTGGATTGTAGTCTTGGGTGTTGGTGGTCATTGCTGTGTTAGTTTTATTTTTCTTTTTCAGCCAGAAGTCTGAGTAAGGACAGCAGGCAGCTCTCGGTATAGCGAGTTACAGAGTGGTTTTTGCCCTGAGGTTATTTTTCCAGTCTCACCAGCATCTTCTATAGGTAGTCCATCTCTGCACTATCTCTACTCCCACCAATCTGCCCTCCTCAGCCTCGGGTCCCATGTCTCAATGCCAAAGCTTTGCACTGTCCTCAGGGGTAAGACTGTGGTGCCTTCAGCCAGCTCCCAAGAATTTAGAGATTGCCTTGGCCTTTTCTCTGACTCTGGCATGGTAGGTGGTTTGGGCAAGGGGTGATCAGCTCACATTTTGGTAGGTGTAATTTTACCCCCTTATAACAGGGAATTGCCCAAACCCTGTCTACCTTCAGGGCTATTCTCTATGACAGAGACCATTCACTCATTTGATTTTGATTTTTGTTCTTTTGAGACACTTTGTTTTGACTGGTAGGAGGGAGAGTCATAAAGTTCCTTCTACTCTGTGAATATCTTAGCCTGGAAGTTCTCTGAAAATTATTCTTAAAGAAATTTATAGATATAAATATATGTATATATAATTTTATTATATAATATTATTGATATATCTTAATGTAGAATATATATATTTATGAATATGCTTACATCTATTGTGCATTCTGTCTAGATTTTCCAAGTTTGGGCTTGTACTTAGTATGTAATACCTTCATGTTGTTGACATGAAATGAATATTCTTAATTGTTTTGAATGGTGATATTTTTAAAAGTGAAAGAGCAAAATAGATCCTGACAACCTGGTTTTATGAAACTCTAAACTGGCCCTTGACCTTGATAGTCTGTCTTTTAAAAACCCCTTTCTCCCAGACTGAACCATAAACCTTCAAGCTATACTTGATTACTGTATTATTATAATTATAATTATTATTATTATTATTATTAACCCTTACCTTCCATCCTAGGCAGAAGAGCAATAAGGGCTAGGCAATGGGAGTCAAGTGACTTGTTGAGGGCAACACAACTAACCCATTATTTTATTATTTTTTTAAATTGTAAATTTGAAAAATTTAATTATTTAGAATATTTTTCTGTGGTTACATCATTCATGTTCTTTCCCTCTACTCCTTTCCCCAAAACCCTCCCCCATAGCCAACGAATAATTCCACTGTAACCCATTATTTTATAAAGAATTAGCAGATATAATATAGTCTTAAGTACCCTTTATATTTTCTAAGTTTCTCCTTCTGATTCTAGGCTACTCCCTGCTACCCTATTCTCTGGCTATTCCATCCAGGCCTCTACCAGTCAGTTTAGACTATTACTAGTACAGGCGCCAAGTGAAGGTAAAGGGCATAAGTTCTTCCCCTTCTCCAAAATCTATATAAGTATCTGTATTCTGTAGATCAGTGGAAGTCCCAGGACTGAGACTCTGTGTGGCTTATGAAATTAATCTTTCTGCCATGATTAAAAACCCTTACTATAGGGGGCAGCTGGGTAGCTCAGTAGATTGAGAGCCAGGCCTAGAGACAGGAGGTCCTAAGTTTAAATCTGGCCTCAGACACTTCCTAGCTGTGTGACCCTGGGCAAGTCACTTGACCCCCATTGCCTACCCTTACCAATCTTCCACCTATAAGTCAATACACAGAAGTACAAGGGTTTAAAATTAAAACAAAACAAAACAAAACAAAACAAAACAAAACAAAAAAACCTTACTATAACTCTTTGGGTGGTTCTGTAATTTTTTAGGTCAATTATCCAATAGAAAAACAAAACAATAAAACTGTTTCAAAATTAAGGCCAAAATGGAAGTCAGACTTTGCCTGCAGGTGCAAGGATTTGAATTGTGAAAATTCACCCTGATTCAACCAAAGTTGCTATTGAGTCCTATCACTTAAAGATAATTAAGAAGAGGTCATAAGTACAACTTTGCTTATCCACAAGAAATCCATGCATTTGGGAAAGGGCATTAAGACAAAAGGGACATAGTTAAAGATTAAAAACAGATATGGAGAGATAAGAATTCCTGGAGGGGAATAATTGTTGGGCATTGCAAAAGCCTTTCTCTGACAGAAGGAGAAGAAAGCTATTATAAGAGCATATGTATTAGAAAGATAAATGAACTTTGAATTTGAACATGTGTGCGTAGATGAAAAGTGGCTTTCTTAAGCTGCCTTCATGGTACAAGAAGCCTCTGGCCTGTGAAGGACACAAGGCTACTGTGAAAAATGATCTGCCTCCCAGTTTCTGCTTTATTGAAACAAAAGTATCTTTGAAAGGTGTGGGTATCCTCAATCAATCTCAGAAGTCCAGCAAAGTTCTCTCTCCCAAAGCAAGCTCCTAGACACACACACACACACACACACACACACACACACACACACACACACACAAACCCCTACACACTCAGATTTATGTATGCATGTGTGTGTTGCTACAATAGATTAAAAACTTCCTAGGAAAAATATACTTTAAAACTAGATTCTTTCTGTCATGAAGGGATATGAGGGTGCAATAAAGACTAAATCTGACTTTGTTTTCCAAAGTAACATTAAGCCACATAACTTTAATTCCTATGAGTTCAGGTACCCTTAGTTTCTTACACAGGAAAAAATAACCCAAAGAATGGATTAGCCTGTAGTACTTCATGGCATTTTTATTTTCTAGTCTCCCAGGTACTGACCATAGATGTTCTTCCTGTAAGTGTCCCCATACTCTCAAAATTGCTTTGCTAATTCCATAAATAAGATAATTGCCCTAGGTTATTATGAATTGAAGGACTTTGGAGAGACAGAGCAAAGGACCTATTGTGACACTTTGATTCCTGTGAGGTCTAAGAGGTTTTACAAAATTATGAAAAAATTATGATGATAAAACCTTATACCTGGTATACAATTATAATAATGATTTCTTTTAAATTAATCATAAAATAATATTTTAAATGAGCAATGCAAATAAAATACGCTTTTTAAAAAAAGAATGTAAAAGTTAATTGATTAAAAGTGCATGCTAATATTTTAAGGTGACTACAATAAGAAAAATTCATTACTAAATATAAAGACTGCTTAGATAATTGTGATGTTGATAATGATAACCTCATTAGAAGAGAATGGACTCTGAGTCTTAGTTTTTGGACGTGGATATGATGCCTTCCCATACTTACCGTAACTCTCATCATCATTTTGACAATCACATAAAAGTTGTCTTTGATAATGGATTGAAGTTCTCTAATGCATACTAGATTCATGAGCAAGGACTTAGTCTGCCTGTCCCAGGTAAATCTCTGAGACTGTTAGGTACAAACAAGTAACTGACTTGCAACTGTGGAGATGCAATCCTATTCAAGGCAATACCTTTCCACCTTGATTAAATCAATATATGTATGAATTGTAATGTATTTCTATAATCTAACCTTGTAATACAGAAGCATGTGTGCATATTTATATGATATATTTGCGTGTTTGTATATATATATAT
>NC_058132.1:365937592-365955509 GCF_016433145.1 Gracilinanus agilis
CTACCCACATTCAGAGGAAGGACTGCAGGAGAGGAAACATATAAGAAAAACAACTGCTTGAACACATGGGTTGGGGTGGACATGATTAGGGATGTAGACTCGAAACTACCACACCAATGCAACTACCAACAATTTGGAAATAGGTCTTGATCAAGGACACATGACAAAACCAGTGGAAATGTGTGTTGGCCATGGTTGGGGGGAGAGAGGGAGGTGAAGGGGAAAGTAGGAGCATGAATCATGTAACCATGTTAAAAATGAATATTAATAAATATTTAAATTTTTTAAAAAAGCATGCAGGAGCAGATTAAATAATTATACAAAGAAGAAAGCTAGGAAAAGAGTCTAGAAGGGGCAAATCTAGGGAGAGATCTGAGGTGGTATGAGTGGACAGTTTCCAGGAATAATGGTGATACATCTCCAAGTACAAGGAGGAACAAAGATATCTCTGGTACATTCTTTTGGGGTGCAATAATACATTCTTTAGCATGATAAATATTAAGTGATCAGGATCCAAGGCTTAGAATCAACACCTACCAACAGGAAGGAGCATCATCAAAGTTGAATAATAATAGTAAACAGTCCCAAAAATACTCAAGCAAACAGAGGTCTGAAATGGACACCAAAAAAGTTTTTTTGAAGCACAAGGACTTTTTGTTATCTCATCCTAGGCAGTGGTTCCCAAACTTTTTTGGCCTACCAAACCCTTTTCAGAAAAAAATATTACTTAGCACCCTGGAAAATAATTTTTAAATTTTAATAGCAATTAATAGGAAAGATAAATGCACCTGTGGCCATCATCTCTTTCCTGGATCGCTGCAGCACCCACGGGGGGCAGTGGCACCCACTTTGGGAATCACTGTCCTAAAGAGTCTGTGAGTGTTGATAAGGAATGAGATACTAGCTGGTGTGACCCTACTCCAACCAAGTATCCCAGGACTGAGAGATTGGTTTCCATGGTTACCTCAATTAGGTTGTTGTTTTCAAAGACAGTTTCTCCAAATCCCTCTGGGTACCCAGGTGAATAGAATCAGTATTGCATATCTTTATCAACCACATAGTAGGGCAACTGGAGCATATCAAGATAACGTGTACACATAATACATATGTGAGTATATTTTAAGTATGCATGTATGTAGTATGGGATATTAAGTAAGAACTAATACCTTTGGTGTGAGGGCTTGCTGCACTGTTTTCACAGGGCTACTCACCTACATTTGGTGTACACTTCTCACCCAGCTCTTACCTGTGACTCCAAGAAGCTGTGGTATACCTAATGGCCATACCCTGGTAAAATCATCTTGGCAGAGAAGTAAAACCAGGTTAAAGGTAACTGACAGGCTTTAAAGTCATTCATGAGTTAAGAAGATGTCTACCTCAAGCATTTAAAAACTTACTGGCAAATGTGGAGGATCAGAAAAATTTGTTTCAATGGCCATGAAGGTGACCAAGGCAGATTCTGTGGAGTGCTTCAAGCTTGGTCAAACATTGAAGAAGCCAAAGGATGATTGAAGATGCTACTTCATCGTGGGCCATCTCCAGTCATTCTGACTTTTGCCTTGGCACTAGATTTTGATGACTGGAAGACCAAATTAGGCTGAAAACTTTCCATTTAAATCTACTTCACCTTGTCTAGAAATCACCACAGGATATTTCTGGTCCTTTTTTAAAACAAAAGACAATTTTGAGGGACTTAGGAGAAAGAACACAATTCACATCCATAGTAAGAACTGTGGGAGTAGAAACACAGAAGAAAAAACAACTGCCTGATCATATGAATCAATGGGGATATGATTGGGGATGTAGACTCTAGGCCAGTGATGGCAAACTTTTGAGCTTGGTGTGTCAAAATTCACCAAAAAACCGAGCATAACTTGGGTGGTGTGTCATTTTGAGAAAAAAAAATAATTTCTAGATATTTATAGCTTAAATAACAAAAATGTATAATTTTAATATATAACTATTTAATAAACCAAAAAACTAATTATTTAACTTACCTGCTTAGTGACTTCTTTGTTCATTTGTCAGTTGGTTTCTTTTGTTGGTCTTGATATTATTTAAATTGTTTGATGTGGCATGAACTAAGATAAGTGAAGGGGAAGGGAAATTCTTTAACTAACCTGCCTATTAGTGACTTTTTCGTTGCTGATTTTCATTGGCTAATGAAAATTTATTTAGCCACTAAATCTTCAATTGAAGGTTGATATTTTGTACACTTCAAGCCCAAGCAAGCGCTACTAACTTTATCTGTCAATCTGTTTCTTTTGTTGGTTTTGATAAGGTCTCACAAAAGTACTTAGAGGGAAAAACTGTGAGTAAAGCCATTGCTCTATTTTTCAGGGTACTAAAAGTGTCTGGTAATCAGTTCCAGGCACTCCAAATTTCCTGTTTGTAGTGGTAGTGGTGTTCCAAGCAGCACCTTTCCAGATTCTCAACCTTTGACCTCAAGTCAACAAACACCTAAGCCCAATTCTATTGCAATTCTATAAGTTGCATCTCCAAATCATCAATTTGCATCCATTGGAAACCATTTAATTCCAAACTACTGTAGACTACTACATCAGGATGCTTAATTATTTTCATGGTCTGTTCTAGGCTTATAAAGTGATTAAATCTATCAAGTAATGAGTTTAAAATATGCTGGTACTTTATATGCAAGGGTTCCATTTCATTTTGTACAGTTCTCCTGACCTTCTCAAAATACTTTGTTACTCGAGGAAAAATACTTATAAGTTTTAGTTTCTACATCTCGCTTGAAAATTTTAAGTTTACTTTCAAAAGCTTTCATGTATCCAAGTATAACATCAATACTTTTGCCAACACCTTGTAACTTTAAATTCAGTTTATTAATATGAACAGAGAGATCTTTAAAAAAACATCAGGGTGTGGACCCACTTATCATCATTGAGCTGAGGGAAGTTTCCCAGATCCTTATCCTCAAGAAATACATTAATTTCTTCAAAGCACTCCACAAAGCACTCAAGAACTTTGTCTCTGCTCAGCCATCTTACATTATTGTACATCAGCAATACACTGTAATTGGAATCAAACTCCAGCTAAAGTGCGGAAAATTCTCGCTTTTGAAGGGGGTGAGCATCTATTAAATTAACTATTTTTGTAAATACTGACATTAAGTCGTTTAAGTTGGTGAATCCTGCCTTGGCACATAAAGCCTCCTGATGGATAATGCAATGAAAAGGCATAATCAAATGTCCAATAGCTTCCATTTGACAAATTTGACAAATCCGACTTTTTTCCCCAACATGTTTGGTGTCCATCTGTCATCACTGACACAATTTTAGAGATATCAGTGCTTTGGTCTCAGAATGTTTGTATAACAACCTTACATATTTCACTTCCTGGTATACTTGTTGGCACTGATACTAACTTTTATCAACTCTTCTTTCATTGTGAGACCATCAGAATATTGATCAATAATGGCCAACTGAGCATGTGATGTGTAATCAGTAGTTTCATCAAGAGATATCTGAAAATATTTATAATTACTTAAGTCTCTTTTTAATTGATTTTGTATGTTTGTGTTCGGTCTCATTATTTGGTCTTTTATGATATTTCTGCTGAGTGGTAGATATTCTCTTAATATTCTATTTTCTGAGAATATCAGTATTCTCAGATATTCTCTTAATAATTGCATCTTTATTCTGCATATCATGAAAAAGAACTGGTACACATATTAGGAGAGTTTCTTTAATAAATTCTCCCTCACTGAATGTTTTTCCATGCTGAGTTATGGAGTGAGCAATGCTCAAACTTGCAGATGTTAAATTTATAGAGCCTTTTACAAATTTAAGAATGGAATTAAATTGGCTCTTATAAAGATGTAGCTACCTGGGAAGGTATTCCTTCCTTTCATCCTCACTTTTTATCAAGAATTGGGAAAGATTAGTTTCAAAATGTCTATTTATATTCCACATTTTGCTTACTACTGTTTCACTACATAGAATGCAAAATGATCTGCCATTTTTTTCTATAATGCTATACATCTAGGTCCATGTCTCTTGAGAGGGTTGACTACTTCTACTACCACTTCCCTTACTTAACTGTGTTTTTTTTTTTGGGGGGGGGGATTCTCCATCAGTGAGGCAGTGATAAAATATAGAATTATAGATAACCTGTTAGCCCTGCAGGCAAATAGGGATTAACTAGCCTAACTGACTACAAGATGGCACATGTAACAGTCTTTTAGGAAAGGGTAGGGTTCATAAGCAGAAATAAGGGTTAATAAGGATGCACAACAGTAATAGTGGTGAAATGCAGTCTGCACCAAGCTGCAAGATGGCGTTCCTTATGTAAATTTAAATGGTTGCCGCTATTTCTAATGGCAGGAAATGGTAACCACAGCACAGGCCCTCTCCTCTCTCAGTCTCCTACTCACTTATCTCAGTCATGATGGTCAATTAGAAATCCACAACACCCCAGAAGAGTAGATTGGATGATGGTTGCTATGGTTATGTGGTTGTTGGCAATGGTGATCACAGGGCCCCCAGAGATGCATTCCCCTTGGCATTCTGCTGCTCCCAGCTATGCTGGCCAGAATTGAGGTCAAAGGTCCCCTAACTGCCCAGAAGTCCCAGAACTAGATGCTCTGTGCTGGAGTTCTGTTGTTTTGGCCTACAGACTTCCGGCACAAGGTGTCTATACTACACTACAGCAAATGTTTCATCCTTGCCATACAGCCCCATACTTCTCTGTATGTGGAGGCATGAGGCTGCGTGTCATCGAAAATGGATACGCATGTCAGCACTGTCATGCATGTCATAGGTTCACCATCAGGGCTCTAAGCGATCACTCTAGTGCAAATAATAATAATATGGAAATAAGTCTTGATCAATGACACATGTAAAACCCAGTGGAATTGTTCATTGGCTACAGAAGCGGGGTGAGAAGAGAGGAGGGAAAGAACATGAATCATGTAACCATGGAAAAATATTCCAAATTAATTAATTAAATAAAATATTTCAAATAAAAAATAAAGAAAAGAAAGAACAAACAACAGCAACAAGAGCAATTTTCTTTCATCTTCATATGTTTGAACATGGCTGTTCTTAGGTCTGGAATGTTCTCTCTCTTCTCCATTCCTTCAAATGCCTGGTTTCTTGCTAAATTCAAGTAAGTTATCACTTTATTTAGGAGGTCTTTCCTGATTCTCCTAGTGACTAGTGACTTCTCTGCTAAAATTACCTTCTAGTTACTCTGGATATATAGTTTATGTACCTATTTATATGCATATTCTCACTCCTGTTAGACTGTAAGTGCCTAAAGAGCAAGAACAGTTTTTGATTTCTCTAGCTTCAGTGCTTAGTGTAGTATCTGACATCTAGGAAGCACTTAAATGCTGAATGGATTAATATATTAATGCATACATAAATTTGAGTGCCTATATTTCTGTAAAATGTGCAACACATTATATACTTATGTATATATATGCATATATATTTGTATATGTGTATATATATATATATCCCACGTGAATCTAATAAATAATAGCCTTGTGATATGAGTCTAATTATCTTTATTTTATAGATTTAGAAACTGAGGTTCAGAGAGCTTGTGATTTGCATAGGGTTAACAGCTAAGAGTCAGAAGCAAAAATTAATGCCAGGGACTCTGAACCCAGTTCCGGTACCCTATGCACGAGGGACATTCAACAGCAGTTTCTGCCAGCATTCATCTTTTATTCCTTGAAAGAAGGCCAATGAAGTTCAGAGAACTTCCTACTCAGTGGTTCCATCACCAAGGTAAATCATATCAGTATCTTTCTAGGTATGGAAATGCTCATAGTGCTAAGAATATGGTAAAGGCAGGAGACAGCCTGCTATTGGAAACTGAAAAATCTCAGAATAAAGCTCTTGTAGAGTCCCTTGATTAGCATTTCAGGTAGGATGTGCAGAGTTGGAATTTTTCTCTGGGGTAGGGAGCAGCAGGCTGGGTCTTAATTGGGTCTGGGTAGTTAAAGAAAAAAGATGATTTCTAAAGAGGTATCTGATAATTAGCCTCTGCTATTGCAGGCATCTAGAATTTTATGGTGATCTTCACACTTAGGAAAGTAGAAGCTGTATTTTCTGCATGTTGTCTTAAACATGGGAGATTCCAGTTTTATATTTTTAAATGATCCCTAAAGTATATCCCTAAAGAAAAGAAGAGTTTATAGGTGACCGAAATTCCTGTACAGAAGTGTGGATGTCTTGAATTGTATTCCAACAATAACTTTAGAATATTTCAGGAAAGGATGCTGACAATGAAGCAGTATAAACCTATGTGTTTTAGTTACAAGTTGGTCTTTTTTTTTATAGAAACTTCATTGATCCTAGGAAATTAATCTTTTTTTTATTTGAAAAAATTAATTAATTTATTTAGTTTACAATATTTTTCCGTGGTTACATGATTCATGTTCTTTCCCTCCCCTCATCACACCCCCTCCTGTAGCCAATGAGCATTTCCACTGAGTTTCACATGTGTCATTGATCAAGACTTATTTCTATATTATTAATATTTGCATTAGGGTGATAGCTTAGAGTCAACATCCCCAATCATATGCCCATCGATCCATGAGATCAAGCAGTTGTTTCTCTTCTGTGTTTCTACTTCAACAGTTCTTTGTCTGGATGTGGATAACGTTCTTTTTCATAAGTCCCTCAGAATTGTCCTGGGTCATTGCATTGCTGCTAGTAGAGAGTCCATTACATTCCATTGTACCACAGTGTATCAATCTCTGTACAACATTCTCCTAGTTCTCCTCTTTCACTCTGCATCAATTCCTGGAGAATTCACATGGAATTCCCCCAGTTCATTTTTCCTTTGAGCACAATAGTATTCCATCACCAACAGATATCACAATTTGTTCAGCCATTCCCCAATTTAAAGGCATCCCTTCATTTTCCAATTTTTTGCCACCACAAAGAGTGTGACTATAAATATTTTTGTACAAGTCTTTTTCCTTATGATCTCTTTGGGGTATAAACTCAGCAGTGGTATGGCTGGATCAAAGGGCAGACAGTCTTTTAAAGCCCTTTGAGCATAGTTCCAAATTGCCATCTAGAATGCCTGGATCAATTCACAACTCCACCAGCAATGCATTAATGTCCCTATTTTCCCACATCCCCTCAAATATTTATTACTTTCCTTTTCTGTCATGTTAGCTAATCTGCTAGATGTGAGGTGGTACCTCAGAGTTGCTTTTATTTGTATTTTTTCTAATTATAAGAGATATAGAACACTTTTCATGTGCTTACTGATAGTTGTGATTTCTTTATCTGAAAACTGCCTATTCATGTCCCTTGCCCGTTTATCAAATAGGGAATGGCTTGATTTTTTGTACAATTGATTTAGCTCCTTATAAATTTGAGTAATTAGACCTTTGTCAGAGTTTTTTGTTATAAAGATTTTTCCCAATTTGTTACTTCCCTTCTAATTTTGATTGCTTTGGTTTTGTCTGTACAAAATCTTTTTAATTTAATGTAATCAAAATTATTTATTTTATATTTTGTAATATTTCTTAACTCTTGCTTGGTCTTAAAAGCTTTCCTTTCCCATAGATCTGACAGGTAAACTATCCTATATTCACCTAATTTGCTCATAGTTTCCTTCTTTATATTCAAGTCATTCACCCATTCTGAATTTATCTTGGTGTAGGGTGTGAGATGTTGATGTAAACCTAATCTCTCCTATACTGTTTTCCAATTTTCCCAGCATGAAATTAATCTTCCATGTTTAAAGAAATTATACTGATTAGGAAATATACAGTAGGATAAAACAACAACTCTGGTCAGGATAGGAATATCTTCTCTTTCTGGTAGTTATGTTTATAGAGACAAAACAGGCTTCTAACTAGCCTCTGAATCTTCTACACAATTTGGAGATATTTAATGCTCTAACAATAGCTTTATCCTCCTTTCACTGTCATTTGAGAAAATCTCCAGTGAAGTTTGGAAACCTGGAGCAATTTCTATCATTTTAGGGGTTTGGGACTGAAAATGTGAAGTTGCTAATGGATTAAAAAACAAAAAGACGAGAAAAGGTCTTCAGTCAACAAGCAAAGAATTATAGATATAAGACAAAAGAAATAATGAGAGTGATTTTGGTTATAGACTTGACTGGTGGACTAGTGTATAATTATGAGAGCTGTTTCCCATTTGTCCTTTGTAAAAATAATTGGTGTGTGCAACATAAGGATTTCTTCTAATAAATAGATACTCTCACAATGTAGGAGAATGATAGTAGGATGGCAGTATAATTTAGAGGAGACTACTGGAGGTGGACACCATTAGCTATAGTATTTCTGATGAAATATTGCACTTACAAACATTGCTTATTCTTTGATGAGCAGTGCAAAAAGGTAAATGGAGTGGCAGCTTGTCATGTCTCAGGTCCAACTGAGCTAATTAATTAGTCGGCATTCCAGGGTTAGTACATCTTTACAAAGGGCTCTTGAGATGATGAGCAAAAGATCTAACTGTAGAAACAAGCCCGAGCCCAGTCATACTAGGGTCTAACTACAAGCTCAACTCAGTAGCAGAAAACAAATTATATCTCTTCCTTAAAAAAGAGTTGAAATGAAATTACATAGTCTACTCTAGGTAATACCTTAGAGGATGACTCCTGTAAGAATGCTCGTCAGGTCAACCCACAATATAATGTGTGGCAAAATTCCAGGTAAGAGAATTAGAGTCATTGTCATCCTCAGGATTATGTTCCTAATCACTCTCACTCCCCTCCAAATCTGACTCTACTAGACTGAAAAGAAGAATATAGAATTAGAGCTATGAGCAATTTTAAATGATATCTATTTTAGTATTTATATTCATATCCAATTAGAGTTGAGGAACTGAGATCCAGAGAATTTAAGTGATTCCACAAAAGCTACACAGGTAGTAAACAACAAAGTCAGGATTTGAACCCCAGTATTTTGGCTCTGATCCAGCAAACTTTAGTTGCAACATGAATTGATGAGGCTTCCAGGCAGTTTATTTCATACCAGACCTCTTAAAACGCTATGAATTGGGTGGAATCATGATGTTGGAGAATGCATTCTCTCAGCACTTCCAATTTGGAATCTTGAAAATAGGCTTACATGGAAGGACTGGGCTTTAAAGAAATTGATCTGCACTTCTCTAGTAGGACCTGGAATTTTCTCAGAATGAAAAGTTATAAAAGAATAATGCAATTGTTAAATCAGCTGCTCAGGGCAGTATAGTCAGTGCTAGAGTGATATGAGAAATTCTTTCTCAAGGGGTGAATTTATTTGGGGCATTGATTTAATATCAAGAGGTAGCTTGGTGAATACAGAAATTTGAAAGGCATCATGGATATGATTGGAAAGAACACAAGTCTCAGAGCTGGGACTTTTGTCAATTCTTCCTAAAATGTGGCATGGAGTCACTGTACTTCGAGTACAGTCTGACTAAGATAGATCAGGGAAGAACTCATTAATTCTGCTCTCAAGGATTGCTAAAGCCATTCATATAAGAGGACCTCTGCTTTTTTGTCTTCAATGCTGCAATGCTGGCACAAGCTTCTTGCCTACTAAAACCTCACTATCTTTCTTACAACTATTGCTCTCTATCATACCTCTCCCATACCACACACACACACACACACACACACACACACATTTTCTCTCTCTCTCTCTCTCTCTCTCTCTCTCTCTCTCTCTCTCTCTCTCTCTTTCTCTTTCTTCTTTCCTAGTGCTTGAGGAAAAACCCAAAACAAAACAAAATAAAGCTAACCTTCCCTTAGCAATCAGAGAATGTTGAAGGAGGTAGTCCCAGTCAATTATAACCTTTACATTCTACAACTAGTAAATTCCCTGAGTTAAGTATTCTCTACTAATATATCAATATTCTTTTTCTTTCCTCAGTTTCTCTGTCATACTTCCCAAAACTAATGTTCTGAAGTTTTTCTTTCTTCAATCCATTATCATTTCCCTTCCCTTCTGGAGTCTGTAAGATGAACCTCCTCTCTTCTCAGTTATTCTGTCTTAACTTCCTCTTATTACCTATTCTCTCATCCTTTGTTCAAGTCTCTAGGGAAAGGGGTGTACATATTTTTGTCAATAATACCTTTTCTATATGTCTTGTATGCCCTCCTTTTCCATGTCCTCACAGAATTTCCTCTACTGGTCATCCCCCACCACTCTCTCCCTCACATTTATTCTCTCTAATGTTTGTATTCCTCCACCCCCAATATACTTGGAATATATATTCTTTAAAAGTACACAGTATTCACATAATGGATTGTGATCCAATGGATAAATTGACAGGATGAGCTTTGCAAAAGGGCTTCTTCTCTGTTGCAGGTTTCTTTTGTGTGGAAGGTGAGTTTTTTTGTTTGTTTGTTTTTCTGTTTGTTTTTTTATCCCAGAGGGTTTCTCGTTGGCTGCTGGGTTATTTTCTACAAGTTTCATTGCTGCTTGAGGTTTGCTTTCCTCAAGCTTCTTTTCTGCTAGTTTATTCTGCACTGTTACCTTTTTTCCCCCCAGGACTTTCTTATGTACAAGCTTATTTCACTTCTCACCTACCCTTTTCTTTGCCCCTATATTATTACTTAGTGTTGAAGCTTTTTTAAATTTTCCTTTATTCTGTTTTTAGGCTGGTGTAGAATTGTACTTTGGTACATTGTCTTTGCATATAGTTTCAGTTTCATCATGACACTCGAACCTTTCAGTGGTTTCTTCTTGAGTACTCATCAATGTATCTTTTTACATAGTGCATGGAAGTAACATTATTTACTCTCTTAATTTCTGGATTTTTCCAAAATCCTCATAAGATTAGTATTGTTATTCATTTTGTGCATGGGAAGATTGTAGTGACTCTTCAGGGTAAAAGATCTACACTACGTATGATACAGACCATCCAATTTGCAGAAGGCATTCTCAGTACAAATACAGAAATAGTTATTCTGTCCACAGGAGAAAGTCTCCAAAAGTTAAGTTTTCTTCCATTATAGAAAGTAATGTCAAGACCGTTTCCAAACATCTTAAAAATACCCTTGTCTTCATTATAAATAGGGCAATTTCCCTGGAACTGGATCTGATGACAGTGCCTCATTTTACCTATATTATTTTTATATGATTCCATGCCTTAAGAAGCAAAGCTGCTTTCCTGGTCTTTTTGTACTCCCCAATTTTATCTTCAGTCCTTAGAGGAAGTTCTGGGACTTCTTTAATTTGATGACCTATTGAAATAATCAGAATTGGTAGGGCAAGGGCTGTCAACATAGAGCAAATGGCATATAATATTTTTGCATTGTCTGTTCACTCTATGATGTTGCCACATCTTGGTGGGAGCAAACCGGTAACTTTCTAGACATATATTTCCAAAGATACCCTTGCCAGAGCCATGGGTCCCTCCACCCCAAATAAAAGGAATTTGAGCACTAGATCTATTTGTTTTCTAGGATTCAAATGGTCTGATGATCTACTAATTTACTAAAAACATAAAGTTGCCTATTATTTTTCCCCAAGTTGATATCAACAAAAATTCACAATATATGGATGAATTGGAAACTTTAAATATAGCAGGCAAAGTATTTTTTGCCATGTATTTCCCCTTTTTCAAAGTGCATCATTTTCAAAGGACTCTAACCAAGTATGCCTTTCTAATGGTTCTTCATGCTGCCCAGAAACATTCTCAAGTATTCATCATTTTTTTAAATTTAGTATTCTTCATTTATAAATAGCTTTCCCTGATTTTTTCCATGCAAACAAGCTCTTACCTATAATGCTTTCTTCTCTTTTACTGTCAAACTCTTAGAAATACTTGATGCTTCTACTTTTTTGATATTCATTCACTCCCGAAGCTCCCAAACCTTGACAATCTAGTTTTAGATGCCATCATTCAACTTAAACCACCTTCTCCTAATGGAGTTTTTAAGTCTTCATTCTCTTTGGTTTATCTTTATTTTTTGGTGTTCATAGCAACACTTTCTCCTTGATTCTCTCTTCTTTGCTTCCTCTCTATTCAAATTCTTCCTTTCCCCAATGAGGAAAAAAATGACTTTGATTACACAGATTCTTTTTGCTCTCTTAATCTGCCTCCACATGCCTTCCATCATATTCATTGCCAATGTTTCCTTAATTTCTTCACATGAATTACATATGTATATGTATAATATTGTACCACATTTTTTATTGATTTTGTTTCTTTTAAATTAAGCCTGCATTTTTCAGGGCTCTTGAATACCAAACCTGAGAGTTATCTCTTCAGATAAACTAGCATCATTGTCTCTAGCTCCCCTATGCTTTTCATGTCTATATACAAACATCTGATGATACTTTTTCTATATAATCACCTAGAAATAGCTATTGGTTTTTTTTCTGGGTTTTTGATTTGCTCTTCAGTTTTCGGGAGGCATTCTCTATGGCTCTAGGCTTGTCAAATTTATACAGGGGGTATTCTTTCTTCACCTTTTTTTTAATATCCACTTGATTAGACTCACAATGTTCAAGTGGAGAGGGGAAACATTTTAATAGATTTCCTTTTATTTTTATATTTTACTAAAAAAAGGATTTTCTAACAGCAAAGCTCCTTTATAGTCCAGGTAATTAAATGTTGTCCATCCTGGAATCGATCTCAAATCAAAGAAAATAAAAACAGAAAAATATAGAATTCAAACCAAGAAAAAATTGTTTTTATTTAGTGACCAGTTTTTTTTCACACATTTACCTACCCACCTGAAATTGAATGAAGAATGTGAAGAAAAAATGAGAATTTCATAAGCAAATTGGACTCCTTCTTGTTGGAGTTCTTCCTTTCATGCAGTCCAACACTAACTAGGGTCTTGGTTTGGAACAGTCTTCTTCATTTCTCCCTACCCTCCAACCAGGGCTAATTGAAACGACAACCCAACTCACAAGTAGCTGCAGGAAAATGAAGACTAGAGACATGTCGAGGCCAAACCAGAGCTCTCTCATCTGCTCCACCAGCTTCTGGTACAGCAGCATCTCAAAAATAAATGAGACTGAGAATGGTGAGAATCCATAAGAAGTGGAGGACAAGTAGCTGTTTCTTCTCATCCTGGAGGAGGCACAAGGACATGATAATGGTAAAGAAGGCTGTGAACACATTCCAGCAGAAAAAGTCCAGGGCCAGCTCATCCACAAATAGTGGCAGAAACATGGAAAACACTAACGACAGAACATGCAGGAAGATCTCAAAGATGACAGAACTCTGGCACCAGCTTCTGAAGTGAAAACACCATCATGTTGGTGTCTGCTCATGGGTTAATTATTTTTCACAAAAATGTACCATACATGCCAAAGAGCTCATAAATTCTCAGTTTTAGTTCATGATTCAGAAATACAAATCCTGTTTTCAAAAGTCATTTTCTAGCTAGCTTTTTCCCAAATCTCCCATAAATTGCCTACTAGTGATAAAAAGTGTGACTCTTCTCCCAAAGTATTCAATATTTTTTTACCAGAAATTCTAAATTATTAACAGTATTTCTTAGGTTCTTTTTCATACTTCAGATGTATCTACAATGCCTACTATTTGCACAATGAGAAACAGACGGATGTAATGCTAAGAATAGTTCAGTCTTAAATAGTAATTAGCATTTACATAGTTAAGTTTTGCAATGAGCTTTATAAACTGTCATCTGTCTATAAACTTTTCATCTGTCTAAAAATATTGAAAGAAGTATATATACAAAATGAAGATGAATTCTTATAATTATTTCGCCTTCTCTCTAGGAAGGAGACCAACTTTGTATTTACATAGATAATACTTGTTAATATATTGGTGGTAGGTAGATGCTATTTTATCATCATTTTATAGAAGAAGAAACTCACAGAGGATAAGTGACTTATCCTGGGTCATATAGTAGGTCTACAAAGGAAGATTTGAACCCCATTCTTCCTGGCTTCAGGTCTAGCATTCTACCCACTACATTACCTGGCTGCACAGGAAGAATTTGAAAAGATTTGGGTAAAAGTACAACCTCTCACATATAGGGACGCTGGCTGCATGACCTTAGACAATTCACTTAACAAGTTCTCAGTGTCCCAGGCAACTCTTCCAGGCAAAAAAAATATTTAAAGAAGTATATATAAAAAATGAAGATGAATTCTTATAATTATTTCACCTTCTCTCTAGGAAGGAGACCAACTTTGTATTTACATAGATAATTCTTGTTAATACAGGTTAGTAATGGCAAAAATAAAGAATTACACAAATAAAACTTAAAAGCCATGTTCTTGGCATTTTATGGGTAACTTTTGTGGCTAAATCATATGACTAAATGATTGTGTGCGTACTTTGTTATTTTTTTCCCTCTGAGGTATTTGTTCCTGATATCTCTTCATCAAGATTTAAATTATTTAGTATGGAATTATTACTGTTTTTCTTTTTCTAATGGTAGGACAGTGGACTTTACTCCAGTGCCTTTATTTGGTTATTGTCTCCTGTCACAAGCATATTCCTAAAGTCTTCTTAGATCACATTTGAAATTGGGATGAAATGAAGAACTTGTGATTTATTGAACAATAGAGTTTTACTTTGTTCAAACAGAGCAATAGTATTGAACAATATATAAGATTAAAAATTAATATCCAAATACTCCAAGTATTATATTTAATAAGATTTATTAATAATAACTAAAATAAAAGGCTAGAGTAAAAAAAAAAAGGAGCTAACCCAGACACAGATGCAAGAGAAGAGAGGGAGAGGGCAGGCTTACAGCAAACTCATAAACAATACATGAAGAAGCAATTTGGATGAAGGGAAAAGGATTCTGGGTAATGTAGTTGGGGGTTCAAGATTTTCTAATTACACAACGAGTACAGAGTAGTACTTATCTTTACTGGAAGAGGCCCCTCAGCTTCTTCTGGAAATGATTCTTGTCACTATTATCATATTATGAAGGCTTGTATGTTCTCCTACACCATCAGAGTCTGAGAGGTATTGCATTATGTGCCCAGGCCCAGAAACTGTGTCAGAAAAGTTTGAGTCAACCAGATTGCATGAGGGGAGGAAGTCAGAGAAGTTATGCAAGGAAATGGCTCACCACCCTATCACCTACTAGAATTGATGCCAAGGCACAATACAGAAGAAACAATAAACTCTGTCTATAAGGAAATTATATCATTGATCCTTCTTGTTGCTGATATCTAATTATCTCCCAATACATCCTTAGTCACTTGGTTTTCTCATGGGATTTTGCTTTATTTTGAACCTATCATTCTTTATCCACATCTGTCAGATCAATTGAAAGGTTGACTTCATTGTGAGAAAAATAAATGTGTTAGACATCAACTTTGAAAATCAAGAAGTTCCTTCATTGTTATATCGATAATCAAATTCTAAAATCAATTGTTAGTCTAAATAAGGGCAATGTACTACTACTAACTGGGGTATTTTAGTTTAGTTTTTTAAAAGAGGAGAAAAAATATAGTTATTTGAGAAAAATAAAGAAAAATCCGTTTCAGAAACAAACCTTTTTTTTGGACCTGAAAGAACATAGACTTTCAGTTGAAAGTACTAAAAGGACCTGTTTTAGAATAGCTCAGAGGCAAAAACACTTACTGATGGTAGAGAAGGCTGCTGCATATTGTTTCCTAGCAGCTAATTTGAATATGACTATTTTCAGACCATTGGAATTTATTCCTGGGAAACTAAATCAAAGGACTGAATTGGGACTATGGGCCTAATGCATGATAATATTTGTTTTATATTTAATAGAAATGTAGAATTGGACTCTCTCCTTATAAAGTAGAGATGAGTCACTTTGCACCATAGAGCACTTCTTCGAAGCAGGAAAGCCAACAGGGACAAGTTGACCAAGAAGAAAAAACAAAAGAAGTTTCTAACAGGAAAAAAGTACAGAAACCAGAATGTGTATAACAGAGACTGAATGGAGGAAGAAAAAATAAGTGAATCTATGACTTGCAGCTAGGTAGTGAAATGGATAGTTAGGCTAGGAATCAGTAAGATCAGAGTTCAAATTTGACTAGACAATTATTAGCTCTAGGAGAGTCTCTTAATATGTCTGCTTCGGTTTCCTTAACTTGTAAAATGGAGATCATAAGACCTATTTTCTTAGGGTTGTTGAAGATTAAATAAGCTATTATTTCTTGGCAAAATGTGGGCATTTACTGCTTTTTTCCTTTGTTCTTTCCTTTCTTGCATACTTAGTCACAGACCCTCATTACCAGACTTAATAAAGAAGAAAGGCTTTATTGCTATGAGCTGAATAGAAGAAAACTGATTTAGTGATATATTTAAAAGAAAAAAGAATCTTCTGAAGTTTAAAAAACTGGCTGGTCTTGCCTTTCTTGTTCTTTATTGTCATCTAGAGCTTGAGAGGGCAGAAACCTGTTAGTTCTTAAGCTGGACTGCATGAGTTCTATCTATCTGTCTGTCTGTCTATATATCTACCTGTCTGTCTCTCTAGAATTTTGAAATAATTTTATGAATATTGACACAGAATTGATATTTAATCTATATCTATATATCTATATATCTATACAACTTTAACTGTTTTAATAAAATTTGTTTCTTTTGTAATATATTTTATTTTATGCATTTAAAATCATTATGCTAAAGTTCAATTCAAAGGCTCCCTCAAACTACCAAGGGGGTCTCTTACATTGAAAAGAATAAGGATCCTTAGAAGTTTAACTTCCTGGCTTTCTTTTGCTCTCTTTTTCTAGAGAAGAAATTTCTCATAGCTAAAAGAATAGACCTCCACAGCTTTTTGGATTCCAAGGTTAAGGAAACTGGTTATCTTTGAAATATTATAATGCTATTTCTCAAAAAATGAAAAAAAACTATAATTCTTTAAATATATATATATATATAATTTTCAGTTCTAAATTCCCTTCTTTCTGCCATCCTTTTCCCCACCCATTGAGAAAGCAAGAAATATATCCATTACATTTATAAGGCCATGTAAAATGTTTCCACATTAGTAACATTGCAAAAAATGAAAAAGAGGCAAGACAAATAAAGAAAAAATATTCTTTGATCTGCATCCAAAGTTCATAAGTTCCATCTTTGGAGAGTGATGACATTTTTTCATCTAGTCCTTTGGAACTGTCTTGGATCACTGGATTGATCAGAGTAGATAAGTCTTTTATAGTTCTTTATAATTACAATAGTGACGCTATTGATATAATAAACCCCTGGTTTAATTTACTTTGTGTCAGTTTTTTTCAGACTTCCCATGTTTTTTCTGAAACCATCCTGATCATCAGTAAAATACCACAACTTGTTTGGACGTTCTGAAATTGATTAGTATCCCTCAATTTCTAATTCTTTGCCGGCATAAAAGAGGACTATTATAAATTTTGTACATTTGAGTCATTTTCCTTTTACCTTGATTAGTTTGGGATAGAAACCTACTAGTAATAGTGTTGGGTAAAAGGTTATACTCAGTTTTATAACCTTTTGTTCATAGTTCAAATTCTTCTCAGGAATTTGAATCTTCTCAAAAACTCTCAGAAGATAGTGGATTAGATGAAGCAAAACTTCAGACCTACTTGCTTTACTACACCAAGATAGATAACAGAGCACTTCAAAGGAAAGAAAACCAGGTCTAACAGCAGGACAGAGCAGGGGGACCCTACTGCTGGACAGCCCAGTAAAAATACTCCATCTTGCTCTGCCTCCTTTCCCCCACCCCTCTCAAGGTCTTGACCTCAGGGCACATTAAGCCGTATAGACTAATCCAGTCCAGGCTTAATCCCATCAATTGAATAGACAAAAAGTTTTCAGAGGGCAGGGAAACTCCAATACCCCGCCCCCTTGGATTGTAAAGAATGTTACTACAAGCCTCTATTGTCAGCTGGGGGAAGCTCATTAAATCCATCTACTTAAAATAGCAGAACAGAGAAGGAAAAATATGAGTAAACAACAGAAAAAGAGGAAAGTAATTACAATTGACAGCTTCTTTCCATGTAGCA
>NC_058132.1:365963811-366037327 GCF_016433145.1 Gracilinanus agilis
AAAAGGAATACACCTTCTTTTCAGCTGCACATGGTACATTCACAAAGATTGACCATGTAATAGGGCATATAAACATTACAAAAAATGCAAAAGAGCAGATATAATAAATGTAACCTTCTCAGAACATAGTGCAATAAAAATAATAATTAGTAAGGGCACCTGGACAGGAAAATCAAAAACTAATTGGAAATTAAAAAATATGATTCTCCAAAACCATTTAGTCAAAGAAGAAATCATAGAAACAATCAAGAATTTCATTGAAGAGAATGACAATGATGAGACATACTTCCAAAGTCTGTGGGATGCAGCCAAGGCAGTACTCAGGGGAAAATTTATATCTTGGAGTGCATATATTAATAAATTAGGGAGGGCAGAGATTAATGAATTGGGCATGTAGCTCAAAAAGTTAGAAAGCGAGCAAATTAAAAATCCCCAGATGAAAACTAAATTAGAAATACTAAAAATCAAGGGAGAAATTAATAAAATTAAAAGTAAAAGACCTATTGAATTAATAAATAAGACTAGAAGCTGGTATTTTGAAAAAACAGATAAAATAGACAAAGTACTGGTCAATCTAATAAAAAAAGGAAAGATGTTTTGGGGGTAATTTGAGGAAAGGTGTTTGGGATAAGGGAATTGAAAGGAGGATGTTGGAGATTTGGTATATGGATAAACTAGGCTACAGATAGGCTGGGATTAAAGGAGATTCAGGGTGTAATAGGACTGAAGTCAGGAGTATAACACAGAAGGGAAACAGAGATCTTGGGAGAAAGAAGTTAAACTAAACAGGCTAACACAGCAGGCTTACAGACTAGGACTTAGACTCAAACACAAGCTAAGGGAAATAGACTAGACTGAAATTAACAAACGGGCTTTAGTTAATTTCACAGGAAGGGACCTATTTTGAAGTAACACCTTCCTTCAAGATGGATGCTCCAGCTTCTCTCTAAACCCAGAGTATGTTGTCTCTTTCCCTCTTCTTCCCTCTTGTTAGCTAACAGACAAATTACACTAAATAGGACTATTGAAACACAAAGGATTAATTTATTTGAAGGATGTTGTTAGGAAGGTGGATTAAAGGAAAGCCCTATCAGTTATCTCAGGAACCTCAGGTGGGGGAAGGGAAGTAAAGATGGGCTCTGAGTAAGGACCTGCCTTATTCAGTTTTACAAAATGCTACCTAAAGAAAATAAATGATGATTTGATCAAATTATAAATAATGCTGTCAATTAGATAACTCTTCACAGATTTAACTCCTCTCTAATTTCTCTCCTTATAAACTCCACAGCCACTAAGGTAAGGGAGGGAAGGCAGGGTGGTATTAGGAAAGGAAGATATAAAGGGTCTACCTAAAATAATAATTTCTTAAGTAAATATATCAATGCTAGGCTAAATTTCAATATTGAAGCTAGATAATCTAAGAGCTCGCTCATTGACTTCCTCCCTTCACGGAAGATCCAGTCAACTGCCTCTCTCAAGATTCTAAAACCTCTAACAGCTTTTTGGAACTCAGCCAAAGCTAGGAAAAAAAACTATAACCCCAAATTCTGTATACTACAAAGAAGAAAACCAAATTGACAGTATCAAAGATGAAAAGGGAGACCTCACCTCTAATGAAGGGGAAATTCAGGCAACCATTAAAAACTATTTCACCCAATTATATGGCATTAAATATAACAATTTAGGAGATATGGATGAATATTTACAAAAATATTAATTGTCTAGATTAACAGCAGAAGAAATAGAATACCTAAATAATCCCATATCAGAAATAGAAATTGAACAAGCCGTCAAAGAACTCCCTAAGAAAAAATCGCCAGGGCCTGATGGATTCACAAGTGAATTCTATCAGACATTCAAAGAGCAACTAATCTCAGTACTATACAAATTATTTGATATGATAAGCAAAGAAAGAATCCTACCAAATTCCTTTCATGATCAAATATGGTACTGATTCCAAAGCCAGGTAGATCAAAAACAGAGAAATATTAGCAAAGAGACTCCAGCAAGTAATCAAGAGGATCATCCACCATGATCAGATGGTATTTATACCAGGAATGCAAGGATGGTTCAACATTAGGAAAACCATCCCCATAATTGACCATATCAACAGTCTAACAAACAAAAATCACATGATTATCTCAAAAGATGCTGAAAAAACCTTTGACAAAATAAAGCATCCATTCCTTTTGAAAACACTGAAAAGTATAGGAATAGAATGACCTTTCCTAAAAATGATAAACAGTATATACCTAAAACCATCAACAAGTATCATATGCAATGGGGATAAATTAGAAGCCTTCCCAATAATATCAGGAATGAAAGAAGGATGCCCATTATCACCTCTATTATTCAACATAGTTCTAGAAACACTAGCAGTAGCAATTAGAGAAGAAAAAGGAATTGAAGGTATCAAATTAGGCAACGAGGAGACTAAGCTATCAGTCTTTGCAAATGATATGATGGTATACTTAAAAAATCCTAGAGAATCAACTAAGAAGCTTCTAGAAATAATCAACAACTTTAGCAAAGTTTCAGGATACAAAATAAATGCACAGAAATCATCAGCATTTCTATACATTTCCATCACATTAAAGCAGCAAGAGGTAGAAAGAGAAACACTATTTAAAATCACCTTAGACAATATAAAATACTTAGGAATCTATCTACCAAAACAAACACAGCAATTATACAAAAACAACTACAAAACACTTTCCAAACAAATAAAACTGGATCTCAACAATTGGAAAGCCATTGATTGCTCATGGGTAGGACAAGCTAACATAATAAAAATGACCATTCTACCCAAATTAATTTACCTATTTAGTGCCATACCTATCAAACTACCAAAAAACTTTTTTACTGAATTAGGAAAAACTATAACACATTTCATTTGGAATAACAAAAGGTAAAGAATATCAAGGGAAATAATGAAAAAATATGAAGGAAGGTGGCCTAGCAGTACCAGATATTAAACTATATTATAAAGTAGCAGTCATCAAAACAATATGGTACTGGCTAAGAGACAGAGGGGAGGATCAGTGGAATAGACTTGGGGTAAATGACATCAGCAAGACAGTGTATGATAAATCCAAAGAATCCAACTTTTGGGACATGAATCCACTATTTGACAGAAACTGCTGGGAAATTTGGAAAAGAATATGGGAGAGATTAGGTTTAGGTCAATATCTCACACCCTACACCAAGATAAATTCAGAATGGGTGAATGACTTGAATATAAAGAGGGAAACTATAAATAAGCTAAGTTAACAGAGAATAGTATGCTTGTCAGATCTCTGGGAAAGGAAAGATTTTAAAACTAGGCAAGAGTTAGAGAAAATTACAAAATTTAAAATAAATAATTTAGATTATATTAAACTAAAAAGCTTTTGAACAAACAAAAACAATGCATCCAAAATCAGAAGGGAAACAACAAATTGGAAAAAAAATCTTTATAACAAAAAACTCAGACAGGTGTCTGATTGCTCAAATATACAAGGAGTTAAATCAATTGTATAAAAAATCAAGCCATTCCCCAATTGATAAATGGGCAAGAGGCATGAATAGGCAATTTTCAGGTAAAGAAACCAAAAGTATCAATAAGCACATGAGAAAGTGTTCTAAATCTCTAATAATTAGAGAAATGCAAATCAAAACAACTCTGAGGTATCACCTCACACCTAGCAGATTGGGTAAAATGAAAGAAGGGGAGAGTAATGAATGATGGAGGGGATGTGGCAAAATTGGGACATTAATGCATTTCTGGTGGAGTTGTGAACTGATCCAACCATTCTGGCTGGCAATTTGGAATCATGCTCAAAAGGCTATAAAAGAATGCCTGCCCTTTGATCCAGCCATACCATTGTTGGGTTTGTACCCCAAAGTGATCATAGATAAACAGACTTGTACGAAAATATTTATAACTGCGCTTTTTGTGCTGGCAAAGAACTGGAAAATGAGGGTATGTCCTTCAATTGGGGAATGGCTGAACAAATTGTGGTATATGCTGGTGATGGAATACTATTGTCCTCAAAGGAATAATAAACTGGAAGAATTCCATGTGAACTGGAAAGACCTCCAGGAATTGATGAAGTGGGAAAGGAGCAAAGCCAGAAGAATACTGTATACAGAGACTGATAGACTATGGTAAAATCGAATGCAATGGACTTATGTATCAGCAGCAATGCAATGACACAGGACAGCTCTGATGGATTTATGGCAAAGAGTGCTACCCATATTCAGAGGAAGGACTGCAGGAGAGGAAACATAAGAAAAACAATTGCTTGAACATATGGGTTGAGGTGGACATAATTGGGGATGTAGACTCGAAACTGCCACACCAATGCAACTAACAACTATTTGGAAATTTGTATTGATCAATGTTAAAACCAGTGGAAATGTGCATTGGCCATGGGTGGGGGGAGTGCAGGCGGTGAAGGGGAAAGTGGGAACATGAATCATGTAAACATGTTAAAAATGAATAAACACAGAATAGTATACATGTCAGATCTCTGGAAGAAGAAAGATTTTAAAACCAAGTAATAGTTTGAAAAAATTGCAAAATGTAAAATAAATAATTTTGACTATATACATTAAAAAGCTTTTGTACAAACAAAAACAATGCAACCAAATTTAGAAGGAAAACAACAAACTGGGGAAAAATCTTTATAAAAAACTCTGACAAAGGTCTAATTATTCAAATATGCAAAGAGCTAAATTAATTGTACAGAAAAATCAAGCCATTCCCCAATCAATAAATGGGCAAGGAACATGAATAGGCAATTTTCAGGTAAAGAAATCAAAAGTATAAATCAGCACATGAAAAAGTGTTCTAAATCTCTAATAATTAGAGAAATGCAAATCAAAGCATCTCTGATGTACCACCTCACACTGGCAGATTGTCTAAAATGTCAGCAGGGGAGAGTAATGAATGTTGGAGGGGTTGTGGCAAAATTAGGACATTAATGCTTTGCTGGTGGAGTTGTGAATTGATTCAACCATTCTGGATGTCAATTTGGTACTATGCCCAAAGAGCACTAAAGGACTGCCTGCCCTTTGATCTAGCCATGCCATTGCTGGGTTTGTAACCCAAAGACATCATAGGGAAAATGACATGTACAAAAATATTCATAGCCTCGCTCTTTGTGATAGCAAAAAACTGGAAAAGGAAGGTATGTCCTTCAATTGGGGAGTGGCTGAACAAATTGTGGTATATATTGGTGATGGAATACTATTGTGATCAAAGGAATAATAAACTGGAGGAATTCTATGTGAACTGGAAAGACCTTCAGGAATTGATGCAGAGCAAAAGGAGCAGAGCCAGAAGAACATTGTACACAGAGACTGATATACTATGGTAAAATCAAATGTAATGGGCTCCTGTAGCAGCAGCACTGCAATGACACAGGACAGCTCTGAGGGATTTATGGAAAGAACACTACCTACATTCAGAGGAAGAACTACAGCAGTGGAAACACAGAAGAAAAACAACTGCTTGAAAACGTGGGTTGATAAGGACTTGATTTGGGAAATAAACTTTAAAAGACCACCCTAGTACAACTATCAATAGTATGGAAATAGGTCTTGATTAATGACACATGAGGAAACCAGTGGAAATGCACGTTGGCTAAGGGGAGGGTGGGTTGTTGGGAGAGGGAAAGAGTAAGAACATGCATCATGGAACCATGGACAAATTTTTTCTAAAAAAAATTAAAAATAAAATCAATTGCTAAAAAAAAATAATGCTTTGAACAGGGCTATAAAAGAATGAATACCTATTGATCCAATAATACCACTATTAGTTCTGTATCCCAAAGAGATAAAAATAGGAAGGGACCTGTTTTCATAAAAATATTTATAGCTTCTCTTTTTTATTTTTAATTTTAATGACATCCTGATCTCCATTGTGCCATGTCCTGCTATAGTTATAGCTTGGTGTAGATAAATCCATTCCCTGTCCCTAAGGTTTGCCCATAGGCTGATAGAATAGAAACCCCTTCTCCCTCCTTACACTATAGTTTCCTTAAATTAAACTTGTTTATAAGCCCTCTTGTCATTTACTTTCTGGTTTCACAGACTCCTTGTCTAGGTGGAGCAGGGTGACAGTTAAGGCCTAATTGTCACTCCTGTCATTTGTCATTTTCCCCAAACAGCTAAACCCAATTTCCCTGGCTTGTTTGGTCCCAGACTATTGTCCATTCCCATCTTCTACTCACCCTTCTGAACCTAGATAAATATTTAACTGCCCCTGTTTTCCGCAAAAGAGGTGATACCTCACCATTTTTAATTTTTCTAATTATTAGTGATTTAGGGCATTTCCCAAATAACCACTGAGAGCTTTTATTTCTTCTGAAAAATTTCTGTTCATATTCTTTGATCAATTATCAATTGGAGGATTATATCATTAATTTTGCTCAGTTCCCTCTATATTTGAGAAATCAGCCCTAGAAAAAAGATTAAATTCTCCCCACCGATTTTCCTGCCCTTTTTTCCAGTTGTAGCTGCATTGGTTTTATTCCTACATAACCTTTTTAATTTAAGGTAAACAAAATTATCCATTTTTACCTCTTGAGATCCTCTTTGTTTCTTCTCTGATTATGAACAATTCTTTTCTTCATAGATCTGACAGGTAATCTTTTTTCATAATTCCCTAATGCTGCTATTCTTAAGGAGCTTCAGACTGCCTTCTGGCTTCAGAGTAGCAATGAAATGGTTTTGTTCAGCAAGAAAATAAAGAAGCCCAGGAGAGGAGAGTCATCCCTGGTGGATGACAGCTGGTGCAGACTGTTCCCCAAAGACAGCAGCAAGACTATCAAAGTTTAAAACTGAGTCTTATGTTAAGGCAGACACCTACGTTCCTCTATCCATTTGGTTTAATACTAGTTTCTATGTGTGTTCATTCTATCCCAACCCTCAATTTCCACATACAATGTGTACATTGGTAGGAGATTGGCACCCAAGTCTATGAGTGTACCTTTATTTTTTTAAATGTTTTCCTTTTATAATTTCTTCTTTGTTAAAAAAATAATCCCCTAACCCCACTTCTTGGTTAGTGTTTCATAATTAAGAGTTAATGATGTCATTGTGACAGATATGTAACTATAAAAAACATATCAGTAAGGACTCAGGAGCTATTGTTGTGCATATAAATATATATTTCTCCCACATCAGGATTATCATTAGGATTTTAAGTGTTTGCTGTAGTTGTGTAGCATCCATAGTCAGCTCTTTCTCTGGGAATCTTCTTCACTATCCCTTTTTCTCTACCTCCAAATATTCCATTGGATACTTGGAAAATATTGAATCCCTGGAAGTGCATTGCCCAAAATTCCTTTCTGTATTACCCACAATTCCTTTTGCCTTTCGTATACTTTAGCACTTGGAAGATAGAGGGAGGGTGTGGCAGAGAGAACCTAAACTATATACAGACCATATAAGGGAACACATATAGGAAAGGTAAAAGGAATTGTGGGCAATATAGAAAGGAATTTTGGGCAATGCAGTTCCAGGGAACTATACATCGTTGTGAGTTCAGTACAACAGAGTGAGATGAGAGGTATGTTAGTGACCATATCTGCCAAGGTTTTTATACATGTGTATGTATAGATGATACAGACGATATATTCTATATCTATTACACAGGTATTTGCACTACATAATGGTAATTAAATGACAATTCATTAATACATGATCATAATGTTATATGTAAGTTGAATTATTAAAATTATTACTCTCTCTCTTTCTATATATATACATATATATATATATATATACACACAATCCAAGAAATACCTACACATTTTCTTTTCTTTAAGTGTAATTATTATTTGAATAGGTAGAGTCTGGATTTTTTTTTTCTCTAAGCAGTTAACTGGCATAATAGAAAGTTTGCTTAGAGTCAGGAGGACTGAATTCAAATTGTACCTGAGACAATTACTAATTGTTGATTCCTAAGACTCACGGCTTCTTATAAGTAAAAAATAGAATAATAATATTATCTACCCTACAAAATTATTGAGGATCAAATAAGATCATATATATATGTATATATATATGTATGTATATATATATATAAAGTATTTTACAATCTTATATAAATGTTAATTATTATTTTTTTACTTGCTTTTAACATTTCTTCAATGGAGTGAACCACTGGAATCATTTTCAACAATATGTTTAATCAGATTTCTCTGTGTATTCTATACCCATCAAAACCTTAACTAAACATTTTAACCCCTCTAACTCTCACTCTACTCATTCTAAAGGCCTCAGTTTAGAGGAAATCTGTGATAAGCAATGTAATTAGAAACATAGTAGAAAATCTCCTTAATATTCAGTTTGAATAAAAAAGTTGGACTAGAAATAGGGGGTCCTGGGTTCGAATGTGACACAGACACTTCCTAGCTGTGTGATCCTGGAAAAGTCACTTAACTCCCATTGCCCTTATCAATCTTCTGTTTTGGAATCAATAGTATTGATTCTAAGAGGGAAAGTCATGGTTTAAAAAAAATCAGTTACAGAAGTAATGTCATCATTGAAATGTTATTTTTTTAGAAGATAGACATTTTAGAAAAATAGAGAAAAATGAATTTTAAATGAGGGATTCTATTTTCCCAATTAAGAGGGAAATGAAGAAAAATCTAAAATACCAAGAACTATTTCTACAGATCCAAAAGAGAGGGTAGCAATACACAAGTGCAACAATATTTAATAGTTTCAGAAAAGTTGGGTAAAATAAGAGAAAAATCACAGCCTTGTAAAGAAAAAAATCACTTATTAAAATCAAAGTTTTGGTGAATTACATTTATTTGATTAGATTCTCATAATAAAAAATAAGAAACTCTCCCTTACTTCAAATGCATAGGAATAAAATGTATTTAATGGTAGTTTGACCATTTTTTTCTAATGGAAATCGCAACAGAGTTCTGTACTATGGTCCTTGGGTGGGAGCCCTGGAAGAATCATATAATTATAGATTTTGCACTTGGAGGGACCTGAGAGGTCATAAAGTCTAAACTCCTCATTAAACATATAAAAGAACTGAGACCAAGAGAATCAAATCACTTGTCCAAGATCACCATCTATTTAGTGTCTGATGTGGAATTAAGATCCAGGTATTCCTGACTTCTAGTCAAACCCTTTTTTTTTTTTTTTAAACCCTTGTACTTCGGTGTATTGTCTCATAGGTGGAAGATTGGTAAGGATGGGCAATGGGGATCTAGTGACTTGCCCAGGGTCACACAGCTGGGAAGTGGCTGAGGCCGGGTTTGAACCTAGGACCTCCTGTCTCTAGGCCTGACTCTCACTCCACTGAGCTACCCAGCTGCCCCCATCTAGTCAAACCCTTTTGATAAAGCTATCCTTTGCCTTCTGCCACCACCAACTTGTGTTCCAGTTGCTTGTCTGAAGTGTAAAGCAGAAAAAGCAAAAACCTCCTAAGTAGTAAACTAGATTTCTTCTCTGAAAAGGGAAGGAAAACCTTGAGATATTAGGAAGATAATTCATTTTCTCTAAAGTTCAAAATGCCCCTTCTATTATACCTGTTTAGTGCATGTGAAATCATAATGTATGTTGGTTTTGAGAAATGTTTTGACTAATATGGAAATGTTTTACATGATTTTACATGTATAAATGATATCATAGTGATTGCCTTCTCAAAGGAATGACACAAAAGAGTGAGAATTTTAAAATCAAATAAAAATTAACATGATATTTCAATGTTCCAAAATTGTGTATTTGGAAGATAATTCAACTGTTGAATCAGTGATTCCCAAAGTGGGTGCTACTGCCCCCTGCTGGGTGCTGCAGCAATCCAGGGAGGCGGTAATGGCCACAGGTGCATTTATTTTTCCTATTAATTGCTATTAAAATTTCAAAAAAAATCAATTTCCAAGGGGCTAAGTAATATTTTTTCTGGAAAGTGGGGCGGTAGGCCAAACAAGTGTGGGAACCATTGATCTAGATCATAGAAAGAAAGATGCAATTAAATACAGATAGTATAGAGAAATTAGGAGATTAGAAATAGTACAGCTAAGAGAATTCTTTTTAGAAATAGAGTAAGACAGGATAATAAACTGATAATGACTCCATGAATAATGTCTATAGATATTATTTGAAAGCTGAGAGAAAGAGGAGAAAGCAACTTAGGGGATCTTAGGGGAGACTGCGTACAAAGAAGACTGAGAGGCATAAGGAAGAACATGCATTTTTATAAGGACGCTGGTTATAAGTCAGAAGGGAAATGTAATTATTTACGAATTCATGTGGTTGTAGAAAGAATGTTTTAACTTGTAATGAAGAAATGAATGTGGGGGCAAACAAAGAAAGACTGAGGGCACATGGTTTGGGGTTAAGGCAAGGAACTGACTTGAAGCTGAGTGATGACTTCAATGCATCAATCAAATTTCCATAACCCCTTGTTGTGTCTGTGTTTTTCCTAAAGCAAAGAGAGAGACAGCCCCCAGCTTGCTTCCCACCTAGGTTTAAGAACCCTCCTTGCCCATTGGCTTTCAAAGGTCATGCCATCTGTCCTTCCATGGCGACATTTCTCTGGCTCTTCTCTGTTTGTTGGGGATGCCCACAGTGACACTGGCTCTGCCACATTGTCATTCACCCTGACACTGACTCATACTGATGCCAGGGGATGCCAGGGCTTAGACTCTGTACTCAGGATTAATGATCCCTAAATAATTTCCTTCACAAAATATTTTTGTTCTAAAATATATCCTTTGACAATAGCAAAATGCTTCTTGCACTATTTGTTGATGACTAAACGTGACTTGTACTAAAAGGACCTTTGTAAGAGAGATTTGGAGAGATCTTGGTAGGAAAGGTTATAGTCTTTGGGTAATACTTTTCAGCATTGGTGGTGATAGAAAGAAACCTATTGGAACCTGTGTGGGAGACACTGTGGACAGATTTTTGCCATTCTTTTCATTAAGTTCTCTCCATACTAAAACAAAAAATCCATATTAAGTTCATGAATTTAGGATGGAATATGTGTCTTCTGCTTCAGAGTAATTTGTTTTTTCCTCCCTATTTTAATAGGCAGGAAGACACAGAGCAACAAATGAAGGCAAAAACAGTTCATTATGGTCAGATAAACAGCTCTCATTAATTCTTTTTAAAATCGTTTTTAACTATAAAAGATGTCCCAAATACCTAAATGTCTGCTTTAAAAATATTGAGCCCCTTACTTAGTGCTTTAGTCTTCCTTTCTCTAAGTCAATATTTTCTCATTTTTTTTCCTTTTGTGCGTAGGTATGTGTGTGTGTGTGTGTGTGTGTGTGTGTGTGTGTGTGTGTGTTTGTGTGTTTGTGTGTATAGTGAGAAGGAGAAAAAAGGGAGAGGCAGAGAGACAGGGAAATAGGAAGGCTGTGAGATAGGGTAAAAAGAAGGAACGATGGAAAGAAAGAAGGAAGGAAGGAAGGAAGGAAGGAACAAAGGAAGGAATGAAGGAAGGAACGAAGGAAGGAAAAAAGGAAGAATGAAAGGAAAAAAAGAGGAAAATTAATATGCATATACAGGAAAACAATATTAGAGGTACAAATACATCAATTTTCTCATTTATTTACTATTGTACATCTCTCTCCTATACATTCATACTTCTTTGTTTTTAAACCCTTAACTTCTGTGTATTGGCTCCTAGGTGGAAGAGTGGTAAGGGTGGGCAATGGGGGTCAAGTGACTTGCCCAGGGTCACACAGCTGGGAAGTATCTGAGGCCAGATCCAAACCCAGGACCTCCCATCTCTAGGTCTGACTCTCAATCCACTGAGCTACCCAGCTGCCCCCTACACACATACTTCTAAGATATTGTTGGTTCAGTTCCAGATCCCCACAATGAAGCGAATATTGCAATAAAGTGAGTTATGTGAATTTTTTGGCTTCCCAGTTCACATAAAAAGTAATATTTCTATTATACTGTAGTTTATTAAGTGTGCAATAGTATCACGTCTTTAAAAAAGTAGTAGCTTAATTATGAAAATCTTTTATTGGTAAGAAATGTTAAAACATCATCTGAACCTGCAGAGAATCAGAATCTTTTTTGCTGGTGGAGGATCTTGCCTTGGTATTGACGGTTGCTAATTGTTCAGGGGACTGGTTATTGAAGGTAAAGCTGGCTGTGGCAATTTTGTAATGCTAGATAAAAATGAGTTTTGCCATATTGATTGACTTTTCCCTTCATTGAACATTTAGAGACCAGAATTATTCACTGGTCCAATTTACATTTTGTGTCTCAGGGAACAAGAAAGGCAGAGGAGAGGAAAAGAGACAGGAACAGCTGGTCAGTGGAGCAGTTATAATATACATAACATTTAATGAATAAGTTCACTGTCTGATATGGGCATGGTTTGTGGCAACCCACCTCCCCCATGACAATAGTATCAGCAAAGCTCACACATCAGAGATCACCATAATAGATATAATAATAATGAAAAAGTTTAAAATACTGTCTCTGTGGGCTAAAAAATGTTAAATATCATCTGAACCTGCAGAGAGTCAGAGACATGATAGGAGGATATGCTATTGGAAAAACAACCCAGCTAGATTTACTACAGACAGAGTTAATAAAAACGAAATATGTCTATGTGTATGCATATATGTGTACATGATAGCTATATTTAAAGACTGTTTCAAGAGAACAAGTAAGAAAATTGATGTTCATAGCTTTAAGAAAGAATGTTATGTATGTGCATATATAAATATATCTTTTTACCTTCCTTCTTTCCTTGCATTCTCTCAGTCTCTATTTTTCTTTCTTTTTATTCTTCACTCTTTTTGCCTCTGTCTCTCTGTCTTTATGTGTCTCTGTGCCTCTGTCTCTTTCTTTGTTCTCCTCAATAGAAAAGGACAAAAATACAACTTCAGAGTTGGTCAATGGTGAAGTGTATCATTTTACCTGATTTTTCTTTCAGTCGAATGTTGTTGAAAGAATTACTTCACTTTAACTAGAAAATCCCTTTTTTCTTTCTATTCATACTATATAATTCAAATTTATCAATTCACAATTTTATCCAAATAAGTAATTTATTAAACAAATTTTATTTTTCTTTTGATAATTGAGTATAATATTACTATTTCAGGATCATGGAAGGCTAATCCCAGCATATTCCCTGAATTATTGACTAAATCTATGAAATCAGCTTATTGTAAAAAATTGCCTTTTATTTCTAAAAGTTATGGACAGATGAGGAAAAATGCCCTAAATCCCCACCCTCCAATCTAATTACTAGGGAAAGAAGTAGTTAGTCAAAATTGTCAATATATTTGCTTGGGGATATCAGTGCCATTTTTAATAATCAAAATCAGTGTCAACAAATATTTACTGAATACATATGTACCAATTACAGAATAGCTGAATTTGAAATACTTTTCCTTTAATTTTCAATCATTTTAATTATAGAAATAGAAATGTGAGAGGAAAAGAGAAAGACTTGCTTTTTATTGCTAGATGACTTTTAATTGAATTCAAAAATTACAATGGGTTAGAGGATTGACAGTTTTAAAACTGGAATGAGGTCATGCATCTACCTCATATACAGAAATCTTTACATGAGCTTGGCTCATGGTTTCTAGACTGTCAGGGTAACCACAAATGGAAATGAGAGAGAGTAATTTGAACTCAGGGGGAAAGTGTCATCTGTATATTATTCTACTTCATGCACTTAGTGAAGATAGTGGAAAAGGCAGATAATAGTCTTTAAAGCATCTTGCTATTATTCACTTTCAGTTGGCTCCTTCCTCTTGTCTTCCCACTCGGTTCATTCATTTCCTTGTTTCTTTTTCTTGTATTTTCTCTACTCAGACCAGCCTTTTTTCTTTACTGAAGCACTAACATGCAGATAAGATTTCAGGAAAACTATTCCACTCTCCATTCACAAGGCAAAAGGCTGCCGATAATTGGGCATGTTACAGAGGGAAATGGAAACAAAACCCGACAGAATTTGCCACATGGGCTCTTTTGTCATTTTGTCTTTACCATACTTTTTCTCTTCCTCTGAGTGTCCCTTATTCTTCCCCTGCCTTTGTCCCTGTTTCTATCCATGCCCTTGGTGACAATGTTAAGAGCTGGTGTATTTCTTCATCCACTCTCATTATCATCACTGGGGCTTTTTAGGCATTTGCTTTGGAATGTTTCATTTGACAGAATTTCTATGAACAGATGTGGAAATGAAAGGGAACAGGTGTTGGAACATTCAGTTGCATTACACACTTGATCTTCTGATGCTTGAACCTTGAATCTTTGAATAGTTCTGCTTTAATTGGGGGGAGAGAGAGATAAAAGGCAGGTCAATAAGGTCTTGGTTATGCTCTTGGCTTTTAAAGGAACTGCCTCAAGATTGGCTTTAATTATCTATTGTATTAGCATTTTGAGCCTGTAGAACTATTTTTCATGTATGATGGAACCCCAGGTAAGGAATTCTCCATGTGTGTAAATAAGAATTTCTACTCTTTTAAGAATTTTCTACTCTAGTTATTTAGAAAGAAAATATTTTCTTTAAAATTGTATGTATTCTTTTGCGTTGTGTGGTCATTTTTTTTATAATATTGAAGGACGGTTGTGTCAAACTGAAATAGAAAATGATCTCTGCACTCTGTATATTATCTTTAAAAAAGGCACAAAATAACTATATTGTATTGTATTGATTAAATATTTTCCAATCATATTTTAATTTGGTATGGATAACACCTAGGAAGTTTTGCAGCAGGCTAGTGGGCAGTGGGCTTCAAGTTTGATAATATACAAATATATCTTCATTTGACCCTTAAAACAATCCTAGGATATATGTTTTATTATTCTTTCCATTTTAGGCCTGAAGAATGAAAGAGCTTATATTATATGAGTTACCTAGGAGGATTCCACCAGTCAGAGGTACTTGAGACAGGAATTGAGCTAACTTGTTTTTGACTCTTAATTTTGTCCCTCTATGTTGTCTAACTGCCAATTAATGCCAGTGATGATATTGAACAGCAAGAAGAGGCGGGGGGAGAATGATATCATAAAAGAAATTCAGTCAAAGATAGTATAGGAGATACAATATACTGTATTCACAGATGAGTAGAAATAAAATATTCAGATATCCCAAAAGGTTTAGTGCAGTTTTTAAGCTTCTAAAATTCTTAAATTGTACTAAGACTTTTAGTATACAATATTATATATATGTACACATACATGTATACACCCATATGTTATATATATATCATACATGCTTTATATTTATATAAATATATAATGTTAATACATGCTTATATAGGTATGTATGAGTATATGTGTGTTTGTAGATAATTATTTTGAAAGGAAGGCTGTTAATAATAGGACAACAGGAAGTATTCTTTGAATTAAAAGTCATTTGGTTTGAAATAACAGGACAACAGGAATTATTCTTTGAATTAAAAGTAATTTGGGTTGAAATTCTAAGACAAAGTAGTCCCAAGAGGCAGAAATGAGGTTGCACTGCATTCTAGACATAGAAGAGAGCCTAGGCAAAAGTTATTGAGTAAATTAAATGGAAGAGCCGGTTCAGTTGGGCAGGGTGACTATAGTGCAAAATACAAATGAAGGGGGTGCCATATAAGCAATCTGAAAAGACAGCAGGTGTCAGTTGTATTGTAAAGGGTTTTAAATATCACAAAAGTCAATGTGGTATCTTAGATGAAACAGGGAATCACTAAAGCTTCTTGAGCAGTAGTGAAAAAGAAACATATATCCCAAAGGAGATATATTTATTTTTAAGGACCTAAATGGATTAGTGATGATGAAAACCCATCCAGGAAACTTTTAGGACCAATAAAGCTCAAACTCTTTGAGACAATAGGGAAATTAAGTTTATTTAGCTAATATTGAGGTTAGAGAAATGGTAGGTAAGGCCCTAACTCTACACAGCCCTACCTCCTCCCACTTTCTATGCTCTCCTTATGGTGATGCTCTCTTGTCTTCTCAAGCCCTCTTTAATAATTCCTTGATTTGTCTATACTTCCAAAGCTATCTGACTATCTTACTAAACCTTCTATCTCAGATTATCTCTAAAAAGGTTATGGATACTGGACCCACGAGTGGATGAGTCCTTCCCCAAGCCAGGGGTTGGCTTTGTGGGTAAAACCCAAAGTTCCAGATGAAAAATCCTAGGGTTTACCCTAGCCAAGATGTTACAGCCATATTATTCTCAGCCAGATTGTTACAGCACTGCAGGGAACCAGATCTCCTTCAAGGTATTTCTCCAAACCCAAGAACCTATTAGTTTTCTACAAGATTAGTTAGTTCCCAGAATATGGTAGGGTATTCCCTTCCAGCTCAGAGAGAGGCAGGTTTAGGAGTGGTACTTACTTAACTCCCAAGATCCTCCTTTGCAATGTTTTCTCCTTCCAGAATCTTTTCCCAGGACTTGTGTCTAAATTCTCTTCCTTCCCCTTAGAGTCAACCTTTGCATTTCCTCCCATCCCTTATCCTTTGTACTTACATTAGAATGGTATGGTCTTATCTAAATTAGATGAACACTAATTTGGCATGGAAGTGGAAGATTATAGAAAGAGGGGGATCAGTGTAGGGAAATTAGTTAGGCAGTCACTGTATAGGGAAGAAGTTACAAGAGCCTAGGCTAGCATGGTTATTTTATGAATGGAAAAATCAGGATAACACGGGTGATGTGTCATTATCGATGATGGTGGATCATTTAGACTGAGCCCTGTAGGATGAGTGAATGCCTAGGGTAGTTAAGAAGACAGAGTCAGGAAGAATGGCTGGATCGTATCCACTATACACAGAGAATATTCATATTGTAGTTGACACAATTTAAACACTAAGATCTTTTTTAAACCCAATATATCTTAAATGGGGAAGATTCCAAAAGAATGGAAAAAAAAATTCCGGATTAAAAAATAGGCAACTTAGAGACATCATACATGCATTATTTAATGATCTCCATGATATTTTTGTGATAATGGATTTCAGATCTAGTAAGAGAATCTATGATGAAGAACAGAAAAACAGAGTAAAAGTGTTGAGTTGAGTATCAGCATCAGTTCTTACTTTTATGGTCACATAATTAAGGGATTTAGGGGGAAGAGAAGAAAACAAACATTTATAAAGCACTTACTGTGTGCTAGGCACTAAGCTAAGTCTTATTACAAATATTTTCTCATTTAATCCTTAAAACAATCCTCTGAGGAAGATGCCATTATCTCTCTTTTACACTTGAGGAAACAGAAACAAATGGAATTAAGTGACTTGACTAGTGTCAAAGTGACTGAGGCCTGACTTGAACTCATATTTCCTGAATCCAGCTCAAGCATGCTAAAAAAGATCAATAATAAAATAACGATTCTATGTCTATTTATCTATATATACTGCTACCAACATGCCAGGCACTGTACTAAGAACTTTATAATCATTCATCTTATTGATCCTAAAGACAACCTGAAAGGTAATTGATATTATTATCCACATTTTACAGATGAGTAAACAGAGGCAAACAGAGGTTAAATAACTTGCTCAGGGTCATGGAACTAGTGAGGATCTAAGACTGGATTTGAACTCAGGTCTTCCAGACTTCAGACCCAACATTTTATCCACTGAGGACATCAGCTACCTCTAAAACCCTCCTGTCAACATTATTTATTGATTTTTAGAGCCTTTGTTTCAGCATAAGAAAGTATACCTAAAGATTTCCATAAAAAACTGCCCTCGATTTTTATTTTGAAATTCTATGATTCTATAATACCTAATATTATGAGGATAATAGTTCTTTGACCCACAAACAGTTAAATGGCTTATTTGATACAACATTGTACCTGGGCAGAAAACCTGAGTTCAAATGCAGCCTCAGTCACTTACTAACAGTGAAACCCTGGGCAAGTCACTTAGCCCTTGTGTGTCTGTTTGATCAGCTATAAACTGAAGGTAATAATAGCACCTAATGCAGAGAATTGCTCTGAAGATCAAATGGGGATTAAAATTAAAGCCTTACCCTCATGTCTGGGACATAGTAGAAACTGAATAAATTTGTCTTCCTAGCCCCTTCCCTACAGAATAAAGATAACAAACTAGGAGTAAAATAGGCATAAAAGTATACTCATCTATTGATACCATGAAGATATACTAAATCAAGCCCAAGAAAAATAAGTATCTCCATTAAGGATATTATTCAGGAGAAAGCTATGCTACTTTGAGATGTTTCAGCAAGTCCCCAGAGTGTACAAAGTCTCCTACTTAAATTATATCATAAAGAGATTGCTCTTGCCATCATATTAGTGATGGAAAAATGAATACTGTTCGAAATCTGTCATGCAGAAGAATAGAATGCTGCCATTGAAAACAGGAAGAACTGTATTCAAATCTTCTCCCAGATCCACTTTCTTCATCTGTGAAATGGGAACAATAATAGCACCCATTTCATAAGATTATTATGAAAATCAGTTGAGTTAATAATACATCAAATACTTTTATAACGTTAAAGCACTTACATAAATGTTAGGAATGGGATTTAGGCTTGTGATTTTCTTGATATAAAGAAATCCTAGAACCAGAATAAAATGTAATTGGGAAGTGTTTGACAAAATAAATAAAAGTAAAATACAATATAGGTAATGATGTGTGTTTTTCCAAGGCAATATTTAATGGAGACCTATTTCTATTTCAGTTTGCAAAACTTTTGAGACAAATGAGAAGTTAAGTGAATTTTTCAAGATCAAATTATATATATATATATGTGTGTGTGTGTGTGTGTGTGTACATACATATATAATCTCAAATATTAGCATATTTGAGAACTAGAACATGAACTCAGATCTCGTAAATTCCAGTCAGATCCATATGCTCTATACCACACTGGCTCTTAGAAATAAATATTGTTTTTGTTGCTCTTGCTGTTTGTGTTACATTTGTTTCTACTACTGTTGTTATTTGAACAAGTATCATAGAGAGAAAATAGTTTTTTAGACATGAGTTACAGGAGAATATAGAGCTAAATCACACTTGGCAGATTTTGTAGCACTTTTAATTACTGTGATTTGTTGAACTACTACAAAAAAGTCACTTAATATTAATTTTCTCATAGACATCTCATAGACATAGTTCATCTAAGGTTAAACCTGAAGTGCCACAATCTAAACTAATCAGAAGAGTAACTCAAAGCTGCGTGGCTGTCGTGATTTAGACATAGCATATTGGTGACAATCACTTTTCATCACTTTTTCATCAAAGGTATAAATGTTTGAAAAAGCAAAATGATTGGGACACTTAATCCTGAATTGAGCCTAAGAGATAATAGATGAATAGCAGAAATATTATGAAGAATATATCAAAAAGATGTTGAGAAGAATTGCATAAAGTGAGAAGATGTGATAGAGTTGCGATTTAAACACCAGTGTAATCACAGACCCATTTAAGTATTTTTGGAAATCAATCTATATATTTAGCCTTTAGTATGTTTGTTCTTCAGTCAATAAAGAATTAATGTACTGTCATGTCACAATAGAATGAAATTTGGTTTTTCTTAACCTGAGAAGGAAGAAATAGGATCAAATCGTAGAAATTACAGTGTAACAGGGTCTTGTTCCAGTGTATTCTTGGTCACGATGTTAGGAAAACTTTCTAACATTTTGAGTTATCTATAATTAGAATAGGCTTGTGAAGGTGGTACCAAGTTTTCAGATTTAAGTATATGCTATATAATCACTGTTCAAAAAAATGGTCATAGTTCACTTATAACATGGATTAGATGATCTCTAAAGGTTCTTCCAAATCTTCAGTTTTGTGATTCTTTGATTGTTTCACTTTAACTACCTTTTACAAGGTTCAAAGCATACATGGACTCTTCTTGCTAATTATTTTGAGATTTTCAGGTGAACATAAGTTTTGGACAGATCACTCCTGCCACCTAGAAAACTATAAAACATAAATGTTACTATAGATCATTGAGCAGTGCCTATGGTTTCTTCTGAATTCTAGTGTAACTTTGGAGGGAAAAATCAGAGGCTAGTAGAAAAGATCTGTGGGAAAATTTAAAAGTAAATTATATTTAAAGAAATTCTAACAAGACTTTTTTCAAGGGCTGATATTTGAGCAGTGTGATGTGGGATAGTGAAAGTAAGGGAATGGAGGGAAACATACCAAATCTAATTCTATTTTTCTTGGATGATGAAACATCTTTTTAGATCATATTCTGTTGCCTTTGTTTAAGCAAAATGTGGCCTCTATGAAAAGAACAATTAAAATATGCACATCTCTATAAGAGAACATGTTAGATTATGTAATGCGTTAAACAGGTCATCATTTGAGGATAATTTATTTTATTTTATTTTTTCATTCCAGGCCCTCTCCTATTACATCTGCCACCAGGTTGTTAACTTACAAAAAAGGTGGACATAGATAAAGTTGTGAGTTTTATTTCAATTCTTCAAATTTAGATACTTTTTCAAATTTAAATTTATGTAAAACAATTAGAAGGAGTTGTCATGGAACTGTATCTGTAAAGTTTATCTGTAAGTCCTGACAGCATATTAAATAAAAACATTTCTATCTTTTGGATCAACCCATTCATCATATTTAAGAATAGTATTTTTTCAAACTTGTAGGTAAAATGGATACTCACGTGCATTGGGTGTATTCGTGTATGCGTTCATTTAAAATTTGAAACAGCAAGTCATTTGAAATGTTTTGTAATGGCACAGGTTACTATGACCCTCACAGCAGGTTCTTGCTCTGAAAGGGAGAGTAAATTCCTGACCGTTAACACATAATCACACACATTCCAAGAAGTAGAATTGTTTTACTTTTCATCCTGTCAGGTTCGATTTCTTGGTAAACTCAAAATAGCCTAAATGTGCCTTGAAACTATAAAACAATTGAAACCTCTAACCTGTGATTGAACCCACCAGGGAAAAGTAAGAAAGATGCTGGTGCTAGTGTAGGAGCAAAAAGAAAACACAGTGGAAATGATTTTGTATTCAGCTATGATGGTCTGTCCACATCAAAACTATAACCATACTTAAAGTTTGGCCTGCACTACTCTTCAACTCACTTATATTACCTTTGTTATCCCAAAACAAGCACAGTCCTGACTGTTTCAAATGTCCTTTCATCTCCCCAAAGTGATCATAACTACTCTCCATTCATTGTAGCTCAGAGAAAGAAGGGGAAATATTTATTTCTTAACATGTTGCAGAAAGATTTGAATCATGATGGTTTTCCCACTTAGATAGGGTAGAAACTCATGGCCAGTTTTTTGTTTTTGTTTTTTTCTCTCCATTTGGCTGCCTCTTTTACAGTCATTAAGAGGGCAGGATCAGAAGTTACAGGTCAATATATACTATATAAATATTGCCAGGGAATTCTAGGATTTAGGCATAAAGCCTTATTAATAGGACTTTTATATAAACTTGCTTTATTATTATACTAAAGGGTATATCAGTAGAATATATACTCATTGAGGGCAGAATCTTTTTTTCTTCCTTTTCATCCCCAGTATGTAGCACAGTTCCTTACACAGAGGGAAGAAAAATGCTCATTGGATAGAAGTAGATCAAATTGGAGTAAAAGTGTTAATTCTTCCCAGAAAGCGCCTTATTAATTTCTAGGAAATATTCCCTTCACCAGAAACCAAATGAAAACTCAAACGGTGTCATTTGAATTTAATTGGTATTATCATTCTCTATATATGGAAGTATAAGGCATTATATTTTCTCCCCCATTTCATAAATTATGTTTTCATAAATAATGAGCACTAAATTGGAAAGACATTAGATTATTTAAACACAGATTGCTAATTTCATCTTTCATTTTTTGATTGAGCTACCCAAAGCAAGTTAACATTAAAGTTACATCAATAAAATAGGATTTGTTCTCATTCAGCTAAATTAGGTGATGACAAAATTGCCTCTGCTTATGTCAAAAATGTAAAATACAATTATGGTGTCATATACTGCATATCTTGTGCTTTTAAAATTACTGTGGATAAAATATGATCAGCAAAAAGGAAAGGGAATATTCTGTTACTTATAGCAAAATTGTAGGGTTCCACGGTACCTAATACATTTCCAAAGAGATCACAAATTGTAAACTAGGCCTCCTATATAATAATACCCTCAGGATGAATTATTTTGACAAATGGAAGGGTATTTTGCTGTTTGACTTAAAAATCATGTGGTAGATGACTTTTTCTCAAACTGTTAATATGGATGCACAGATTTGGTGGGGGTAAAAAAATCAGTGAAAATCTTTCCCTTGAAATAGAAATAAAGGTATTTTTTCATTCCTCTTTCTGATACTCTCCTTCTTTTCTTCCCTTCCTCCCACCTGCCTTTCTTTTCCTTTCCTTCTGATTCTCACCCCTTTCTTTTTATTTGATCAGGATTAGTTATTAGAGTTTCTGTCTTAACCGTCTGAAAACTCTTAAATTTGTTTTACTAAATGTGCTCTCTTCCCCCACTCCATAAACATAAGTACATCCCAAGGCACTCTTTTCTTTCCTATAAATTCCCTCTTTCCTTTTTTCTTCCCTTCATTCATTCATTCCTTACTTCTTCCTTATTTCCTTCCTTTCTGCTTTTTTGCTTCCTTCCTTCTGAAAGACTAAACTAATTGTACCACATAACATATGTTGGAACACTATTATACTGAAAGAAATTAGGAACAGGTTAAATTTTGAGGATAAGAAACATGGAAAGACCTACATGAAATTATGAGGACTAAAATGAGCAGAGAGAACGTCATGTACAACAATAGAATTATTATTTGGAGAAATGACTTTTGTTTTTCTATCTCCAGAGAAAGAACTGATTAATAGAAATATATAATGCATAAAATATACATATAACTTTTTGTCAAATGTTGCTTTCTCCAGTAGGGGTAAGAATTTAACTGTTTTTTTAATGTAACAGAGCAATTAAATAATTTTTAAAAATCATATTACTTACTAGCTATGCAGCCATTTAGTCTTTATGGTACTAAGTATTCTCATCTGTAAAATGGAGATTTATATTCATAATATCTATCTCAAAATAGTTAAACTCAAAGAAAATAAGTAAAATAATTCACAGTGTATGAAATAGCATGTAAGTTTTGGGTACTATTCCCATTGTAATCTCTGATGCAGATTTTATATTACCTATTAATTATTATAATATTCTTTTAACTGACATTTTTTACATCTAACATCTTTCTCCAATAATACATCTTACATAACAATCACAAATTAATATTACTAAACTACCACTTTGAATAAATTACTCCTATTGCTCTAAACTTACTAGCTTCCCATTGCCTATTGATTTAAATCTTATCTCGACATAAGGGGTTCTTTACAAAATAGGCCCTATTTTTCTGATTCCCTTCTCTATTATAAACTTCCTTTTCTAGAAATATTCATAATCTCCTTATCGTTTCCCTAGATATCAAGATTATTTTGTCTCTTTTCCCATTTTTCATGTTATACTACATGTCTGTAATGCAATTTCCCACCATTGTAATTAAGAACTCATTCTCCTCCAAATGTCTCTATCTTTAAGAAGCCATTACTGAATTTTAAGGGTGAATGAAAGGTTGACTAGAAAATAATCATAGGATCATAGATGCTACCATTATGAAACATATTGCTTACAGGCGATAAGGCATGCAGAGATAACTGAAATCGTTGATTCTCAAGGTCAGAAGGGTTCTTAGGGATCATATATGTCCGTCTTCTTATTTTATGCATGAGAAAATTGAGACTCAGAAAGGTGAAGTGCTTTGCTTGCTAGTAAATGGCTGATACAAAAGTAGAATATACATTTTCTTTTATGATAAATGTCATAAGAGAAATACAAAGTGCAATAGGAGTACAGAATAACAACTAATAACTTCTATCTTCAGAGGTCAGGAAAAGCTCAACAGATCAGGTAACATTTAAGCTGTTCTGTCAAAGGTGGGGTAGAGTTATAACAAGAAAATCTAAGGTAAAAGGAGAAGGTAGAGGAACAGAGAGAAGAAGAAAAGGGAGAGGGGGATGAAGGGAGCCAGAGAGGAAAAAATGGGGAGTGAGATTTTAAAGATATTTTGAGGAGGTAGGCACAATTAATGTAGTATAGCTTCATAGAAAACTGTTCAGGACTTTGAATGTGATTATCAGGAGTCTTTGATTCATTAGGTCAATAATGGGAATCCACTTTCAGTTTGTGAATAGGACAGCAACATTATTAGCATAGGCAACAACCTAGATAGAAACTCCCTTCACCTACATTAGTGAACTCTCTATAATTCATATTTTTTGACAATTTTCTAAATACTAATAAGTTGCTTGCTCTTGTCCACACAAATACAGATACTGATAGACTATGTTCAAAATTTATATCCCCCAGAACCTAGTGAAATGCTCTGTACTCTGTACTCTGTATTTAATAAATGTTTGGTGAATGTTGAATTAAAAAAAAGACTTTAGAGTTTACTTCATAAAGATTTAATATGGCAGCAAGGACTAAATTAGAAGGAAGTTTGGAAACTGACTAGAAGAGAAATATTTATTTTAGAGTAATTAAATTTCCACTGATATGACACCCAAAGGAATCAGGTGGCATTGTAGAAGTAGAATGGAAATGCTTTGGAGTGGAGCCAAGATGACAGAGTAGAAGCAGGAAAAGCTCAATCACTCTGAGAATTCTCTCTAACCAACCTTAAAATAATGATTTAAAATGAATAGTCTAGGGAAAGAATCAACAAGGGGATGGAGTGAAGCAACTTTCCTGCAGAAAACAACTTGAAAGGTATGGAGAGATGGTTTGGTCCATGGAGTGGGGTGGGAATGGTGGTGAAATGGGAGTACAGTCCACATCAAGGTCACATTGCCTTCAGTAAGGCTGCTTAGAGGAGTTCTGGCAAAAACCAAGAAGCCACCCACCCCATATCAACTGTTCCAGGTTCTGAACCTGGGCTCAAGCCAACAGAGACCCTGCCAAAGTCAACAGCAGTACAATCCCGCATATATCCCTTAAAATGAAAAAAAAAACAAAAAAACCCAGAGCAAGCCTGAAATGAAGCTGCAAGCCTTAGCACAGAATTGTACACGGTGCACCTGGCTGGTACAGGCCCAAAGAGATGCCCTCCAAGTTAAAACTGAGGCCCCAAAGCCCAATAAAAGACAGTTGGCAACAGAAGACAGTTGTGCAAGCCAATGGGGAAGCTGAGAGCCCTTGCCTATGTCTACAGTGAGGACCTGAACCCCAGTGCAAGGCAGTCAACAACACTCCTGACCTTTGTAAGCCCAGAGTGAGATAGAAATCCATTGTCAAAGTCCAAATTTAGGCCTCATACCTCAGGGCAAGGCAGTACCCAATGTGTTTAACTTGTGCAAGTCAAGACTGAGGCCCAAAGTTCCTGACCAAGCCTTAGGATAGGTCCCAAGGCATGGGGTAACTAACTCACTGTGCTCTGAGCTCTTCCAGCAATCACAGGGTCTGATTGAACCAAAATTAGGAGGTAGCTTTCAGAACTCCCAGTCCACTTGGAAGAACTCAAATTTGTAGAAATTCAGAAATACAGCTAAAAGTAGCAGAAAGGAAAAACTTAAGTTTAAGAGCATACTCCCCCTATTCTGAGAACAGAGCCAACTTTTAAGATAAAAGTAAAGTCAAGAAAAAAGCCAGGAAATGAGAAAAAGACAAAAACAAAAACCTAACAGAAAATTTTTGTGTAGACAAAGAAGACAAAGGGACAGATTCTGAAGGAAATAATGAAAACTTCAAAGGAAAATTTGAGTTGGTCTTGAGTTCTGGAAAAGCTGAAAACTGAGTATATTCTTTTAGGATCAAAAGCAGTCAATTAATAAGAAAGAAGATTTACAAGCATTTCACATTTACAAGCATTTCTGATGGAAAGATCAAACCTAGACAGAAATTTGATGTTCAAAATAAGACTCAAGAAAAACATAAAGAGGTAAATAAGAAAGAGAAATTTTAAGGTATTCAATATGATCAGCTATTTATATTCCTACATGGAAAGATATTTATAACTCATGATTTTTATCAGGATTAGAGAGGTTTGAAGAAGCATACATAGACAGAACATATGGGAGAAAGCTATTTAGAATGACATGATTTATAATGCCCTGCCCTGCCTCATCCCAAAAAATCAAAGGGTGAAAAGGAAGATTGTATTGAAAGAAAAAAGGAAGGGGAAGGTGGTAGGGGATAAATCATTTCACCTAAAGAGATGTGAAAAACTATTACAGTGTAGGGTATGATGAGTGACAGGCAATTGACAGGAAGACTGGTGACAGGAAATGCATAAACCTTACTCTCATTGTAATTTTCTCAGAGAGGAATTATGACCATACTCATCTGAGTATAAAATCATATCTGATACTATAGAGAATTAGAAGAGGGATAAAATAATGGGAGGTAATAGAAGAAATGGGGAAGTAGGGGTGGTAATTTAAAAAAAAATTCTTTTGAGGAGGAATAGAGTGAAAGGAGAGAGAAAGAGAGGGATAAAAAGGGGAAAATCATATAGAGGGGAATACACAGTTGGTAATCACAACTGTGAATGTGAAAATGTGAATGGGATGAACAAACCCATAAAATGGAAGCAGATAGAGTTGATTAAAAACTAGAATGTTACAATGTTTTTTACAAAACACATTTGAGGCAGGGTAACTCCTAAAGAGTAAAGGTAAAGGGGATGGAGCAAAATATATTATGTTTTATATGATGTAAACAAAGCAGGAGTTGCAATCATGATCTCAGATAAAGTAAAAATAAATCTAATTAAAAGAGATAAGAAAAGCAATTACATCTTGATAAAATGGTACCATAAATAATGAGTAATATCAATACTAAATATACATGTATCAAGTAGTATAACCTGCAAATTTTTAAAGAAGAAATTAAATGAGCTTCACGAGGAAATAGAAACTAAAACAATACTGGTAGTGAACCTCAACTTCCTTCTTCTAGACCCAGATAAATTAATTGAACCAAAAAATATGGAAGAAAAAAAAGTGAAGAAAGTGAATGAAATATTAGAAAAGTTAGAACTAATAGATCTCTGGAGAAAATTGGATGGGAATGGAAGGAAATATGACTTCTTCTCAGCAGTATATGGGACCTATGCAAAAATGATTGTATTAAGGCATAAAAACTTCATAACCAAATTCAGAAAAGATAATAGATTTATCCTTTTCAGATTATAAAGAAATAAAAATTATCATAGACGAAATACATGGAAAGACAAATCAAAAACTAATTGGAAATTAAATAATCTAATTTAATAAAAGGAGTGGATCAAAGAACAAATCATAGAAACAATAATTAAAGAAAATGATACTGAGCAGAGAACATATCAAAATTTATGGTATATTGCCAGAGCAGCAATTAAGGGAAATTTTATATCTCTAAAACTTACATCAGTAAAATAAAGAAACACAGATTAATGAATTGGGCATGAAAATAAGGAAAACTAGAAAAAGAACAAATTAAGAAGCTCCAATTAAAAACTAAATTGCAAATCCTAAAAATTGAAGGAGATATTAATCAAATTGAAAGCAAGAAAGTCATTGAACTAGTAAATTAGCCTAGGAGGTGGTTTAAAAAATTCAAAACAAATAGATAGGGTATTATTTGATTTGATTTTAGAAAAGGTAAAAGGAAATTTAAAGAAAGAAGTATCAAAACCACCCATGAACAGGAAATTAAAACAATCATTAGGATGTATTTTACCCAATTCTATGTGAATAAATCTGATCATTTAAGTGAAATAGAGGAATATTTACACAAAACTTGTCCGAATTAAGAAAAAAGGAAATAGAATACTTAAATAATCACATTTTGGAAAAAGAAATTGAACAAGCCATTACTGAACTCCATAAGACAAAATACCGGGATCAGATGGATGGACAAATGTGTTCTATTAAACATTTAAAGAACCAATAATCACAATATTATATAAAGTATTTTGGAATTTATAACCAAAAAAGAGATAGAGCATTACAAAACATAAAATAAATAATTTTGATTACATTAAATTGGAAAGTGCTTCTGGTTTTATATGAGTATTCTCTTACAAAAATTACCAAATGTGAAAGTATGTTTTGCATGATAGTAATGCATGATAAGCCAGATCAAATTGCTTACCATCTTTGAGAGAGGGTAAAGAAATGAGAGAGGGAGAGATAAAATTTCAACCTTATTATTTTAGAAAATGTATGTTGAAAATTGGTATTACATGTAATTGGGAAAATGATGTCTTTGAACAATAAAAAAGCAGAATGGAGATAATTTGTCAGTTGGAAGAGAAGAGATTTTGAAATCTTTCACCATTATTTTTTAAAATATTCTTTTTATTTTCACTTAAAATATTTTTCCATATTGATCATTGTTATAAGAGCAAACTCATACATAACCCAAAACTCCCAAATAAAGCCCTAAATATACTGATAGGAAAGATGATTCCAATATTTCTTTCTCTGGAGGTGGAGAGCATTCCCCCATCATAAATTCTTCAGAATTGTTAGTTGATTTTAGTTGATTCTCTAAGTATATCATTATTTTATCTTCAAAAAGTGATAGTTTAGTTACCTCATTGCCTACTTAAACTCCTTCATAATAGTGGTAATAATGGGAATCCTTTCTTTACTCTTGATCTTACTGGGATGGTTTCTAACTTACCTCCATTGAAGGTGTAACTTGCTAAAGGTTTTAGGTAGATACTACATTTTGTTTTAAGTAAAGATCCATTTATTCCTATGATTTCTTGTATTTGGAAGGCTTTTGCTACAACTATTGAAATTATGTTAGTTTGGTTATTGATATGGTTAATTAGCTGATAGTTTTCCTCATATTCAAATCCCACTTCTTCATAGTGAACAGTCCTTATAATATATTGCTATGGTCTCCTTGTTAGAGATCTTCTTTCTTTCTTTCTTTCTTTCTTTTTTTTTTTTGGTATCTATATTGATTAATTAAATTGGTCTATAATTTTTTTCTCTGTTTTTGTTCTTCTTGGCTTAGGTAACAGTACCCTCCCTATTCATTTAATAAAAAAGAATTCATTAGGATTTTCTCCTGAGCCTACTTTCCCAAATATTTTATGTACTATTGAGATTAATCATTCTTTAAATGTTTAATAGAATTCATTTGTCAATCCATCTGGCTTAGGTAATTTTTTTCTTAGGGAGTTCATTGACTATTTGATCAATTTTTATGGGATAATTTATGTATTCTATTTCCTCTTTTTTAATCTAGGAGATTTATATTTTTGTAGATATTTATCCATTTCACTTAGATTGCCAGATTTATTGGCATGTGATTGGGCAAAATAGCTCCTAATGATTACTTTAATTTCTTCTTCATTGGTCATTTTGATGCTGATTATTTTATTTTCTTCTTTCCTTTTTCAAAATCAAATTAACCAACATGATATTGTATTGGTTTTTCATAAAACCAATTCCTAGTCTTATTTGTTAGTTCAATGTTCTCTTACTTTCAATTTTATTAATTTCTCCTTTACTTTGTAGGATTTCCAATTTAGTCTTTAACTGATGATTTTTATTTTATTCTTTTTGTAGATTTTTTTAGTTCCATGTCCAATTCATTGATCTTCCATCCTCATTTTAATTCTCATTGATAAAATTATTGATTTTTTTAATAATTTGTTCTTTGATTCACCCTTTTTAGCATTGGATTATTTAGTCTCCAATTAATATTTTATTCATCTTCACAAGGAGCTTTATTGATTATAATTTCATTATATGAATTATGATTTTATTGACTTGATATTATATTTGTTAAAATATTTGATATTATATGCATTATGATCTGAAAATGGTGCATGTATTATTTCAACTTTTTTGTGTGTTTGGTTGTGAAGTTTTTATACCCTAAAATATGACCAATTTTTGTATTAGAGACATGTATTACTGAAAAGAAGGTATATACCCTTCTAATCCTATTCAGTTCTCTACAGAAATCTATTAATTCTGACTTTTCTAAGATTTCATTCATTTACTTTATTTCTTTCTTGTTTATTTTTTTCATTTAATTCATCTAGATCTAAAAGGGGGAAGTTGAGGTCCCCCACTATTATAGTTTTACTATCTATTTCCTCCTAAAGTTCATTTACTTTCTCCTTTAAAAATTTAGAGGCTATACTTTTTGGTTTATTTTTATATTTAGTACTCATATTACTTCATTGTTTATAGTACCTTTTAGCAAGATGTAATTTCCTTCCTTATTTTATTAATCAGATATATTTTTGCTTTAACTTTGTCTGAAATCATTATTGCTACTTCTCCTTTTTTTTCTTCAGATTATGCACAATAAATTCTGCGCCATCCCCTTATCTTTACTCTGTATGTGTCACCCTGCCTCAATGTATTAATTGTAAACAACATATAACAGGATTATGTTTTTTAATCCACTCTGCCATATGCTTACATTTTAGGGATGAGTTCATTTCATTCACCTTCACTGTTATAATTATCAATTGTATATTCCCCTCTATCTTATTTTCCCTGTTTGGTATTGATCTTTTTCCTTTCACTTGGTCACTCCTCATTGATGTTTTGCTTTTTATACCCCTCCTAATCTCCCTCTCTCCTATTACCAGCACCCTTCCCTTATCTTTGTCACCTCCTACTTCTCTATAGGGTAAGAAAGGATTCCATTCCCTAATGAGTATGGTTGTTATTTCCTCTCTGAGCCAGTTACAATAAGAGGACTGTTTAAGTATTGCCCATCACCATCCTCATCCTCCACTATGAACTTTTCTCATCTCTTTAGGTGAAATAATTTACCCCTTCTATCTTTCTCTTCCCTTTTCTCTCAATGTCATGCTTTTTTAGGTCTGGATTTCATTTATTTTTTTTTCATAGCATATCCTAATTGGCTTATTTCTATTCCCTATTTCCATGTTCATTTTTTCTAACTTCTTTATCACTGGGGAAAAAAATAAGAACTGCAAATATCTTCTTTCCAAGTTGGAACACATACAATCTTACTGACTTCTCCAATTTTTTTCCTTATTTACTTTTCTAGACTTCTCTTGGGTCTTGTGTTCTATTTTCTATTTAGGTTTGTTTTTTCATCAGGAATATTTTGAAATCTTCTATTCTATTTTTCCCTAAAAGAATATATTCAGTTTTGCTGGATAGGTGACTCTGGGCAGTAAAAAATATAAATCTTTTGACTTCCAGGATATCGCATCCCACACCTTCTGATTCTTTAATGTGGAGGCTGCTAAATTCTTTGTAATCTTGACTAAAGTTTCAATTGTTTCTTTCTGGCTACTTGCAGTATTTTCTCTTAGACTCTGGGGCTCTCGAATTTACTTGTTATATTGCTGGGATTTGTCATCTTGGGATTTCTTCCTGGAAGTAATCTCTGAATTCTTTCAATTCCTATTTTATTCTGTTATTCAAGAATATCAGGCCAATTTTCTTTAATAATTTCTCATATTATGATGACAAAGCTTTTTTTTTTAATCACACCTTTCAGATAGTCTAATAATTCTCAAATTGTTTCTCCTGGATCTATTTTCTGTTTTTTTTCAATGAGACATTTGACTTCTTCTCTTCTTTCATTCTTTTGATTTGCTATTATTGTTTTTTGATGCCTTATGAGAAAAGTAGCTTCTAGTTTTCCAATTCTAATTTTAAGGAATCATTTTCTTTCTTGATCATTTGAGCCTACTTCTTTTTTTGGCCCATTTCTTCTAGCATTGCTTTCATTTCTCTTCCTCATTTTCCTTCTGGCTCTCTAACTGATTTTCGAAATTATTTTTGAGATCTTACAGAATCTAAGTTCAATTTATATTTTTCTTTGGAGTTTTGCATGAGTTTGTTTTTCTTTCACTGTCCCCTCCTCTGTCTGTGCCTTGTTCTTTGTCATCATAAATTTTTTCAATCATTACATATTTTGTTTTGTTTTTCATTTCTGTTCATTTTCCCAACTTTTTTCTTGACTTTCACTTTTATCTTAAGGGTAGGCTCTGTTTTCTGAGGGTATAGGGCACTTCCTAAACTTAAGTACTTCCTTGATGCTACTTTAGTCTTATTTCTGGGTTTCTGCAAGTTTCAGTTCTTCCAAGGTAGTGTGATGGCCTGGCTACTGGCAGTTCTAAGAGCCACCTCCCACTACTGATTAAATCATCCTTTGAGACTGCAGATGTCACAAATTCCAACCTCTGGTTTGGATTTGGGCTTTTGAACTCACTCCTGGCTTGATCAGGTTAGGCAGTCCACATAATGTAGACTGCCCTGCCTTTGGGCTCCATCTTGAGCTTTGACAAGGGTCCATCAGGCTCCTGCAACTTGACATCCTGGAGACTGCCCCTGCTTTTGGATCAGGTACTTAGCTCTGGATCTTCTCAGTGACCCAAACTGGGATTTAGGTACTCACACAAACCTGGACTAGGACTCCTGGCCTTGCTTTGTGCTTATACAGATCAGGCTGTGCAGCACAAACTGGCATGGATGGAATTCCTTATTTCACCACGGGTTTGCTTGGAAATTAAGTTGTTGGCCCAGGTAGGTTTCAGCATCTTGATTGTTGGCTTGGGTCCAGGTTTAGAACCTGGAACAATAGATGTGGGGTGAGGGTGTAGGGGATTGCTTCTAACTCCTTGCTGTAGTCTACTGTTGGCTGTTCTCTCCTCTCACCTCAGTTCCTCAGAAGCAGTCTGCCTACCTTTCAAGTTGTCCTCTGCATGAAAGTTGCTTCATTTTATTTCCTTGTTGGTTCTCCTGTATTCATTTTGTGGAATTATTTCAATATTGGTAGGAGAGGATTCTCATGGTGGTTTCAAGCTTTCTTGCTTCTACTCCACTATCTTGGCTCCACTTACTCCACCCACAGAGCTAATCCCTGAAATATTTTTAAAAAGGAACGTTGAAGATTCAAATTTGACTTTTGCTGTATGTGTGGGAAATCCCCTACCTCTTTATATAAGGATTAGATTTTAATGTTAGCAATAGTCTTTAGATAATCATAATTGTAATTCTAAGATAGTTAAATAATGTTGGCATTAGTGAATTTAGCATAGGAAATCCTAGTAAGCATAGGTTTCAGTTTTGGGCCTTAGCTTTAAAATTGCTATATTATGTACTCTCAGCAATTATGGTCCTGAAATTGTGCTTTCGTATAAGTCATCAGGCTTGATCTCAGGTTCAAAGTCTGATACCACCCAGAACCACCCACTAGTCATCATCGACATTATCAGGTTAGAAAATAGGGTTCAGGCTCCCCTACTCTCCCTTATCTATCAAGTGACTTCTTGTACCAAGGAGAAGTCCTTCCTAGTTGCCTCAACCAATGAACATTGCTTCTTCATGTCTCTATTTTTAGATGGGTATAACTATTGTCTTGGGTTATTTTTGTACTGAAATATAAATTGTGATTTTCTTGGTGTATAAAGGAAGGCCTCTCATAAAGCTCTGGATCTCTTGGTCTTGACCATAGTCCAGCTTTTGTGAGACCAGACTTCTCCCAATAAACCTATTTCTTACTGACTTGGATACTTAGTTTCCTTTATTTGCATTCCTAAGGATAGAAATTTTAAAACCTATGTATAATTGGTTGGAGGAATAGCAATACTATTATCTAGAAATAAAGAAGTTAATAGGAAGAGTTGGATTTTTTTTTTTTTTTGCATCTTGTGTCTTGATGGATTTGGTTTGGGGCATGTTAAGTTGGATATTCAGAAAGAACATCCAGGGAATTGGATGTAATAGGTAGTGAAGAACTTAGATCAGGGGCTTAAAGCAAGGGAGTTCGATTGAAAAGTTAGAAATGAGAGTTATTCATACATGGCTGAAATAGTAGAAATGGAGGAGAAAGTTAAAGTTAAGAATGTAAAGAAGAAAACAAAAGACTGAGAATAGACTTTTGTGAATCTCGTAACTTAGCCAATAGAGGGAGAAGAAAAGTAATGTCAGAGGAGCCTTTATAAATTAGGAGCAGAACTGGAAAAATGAAGTGCCACAGAAATAAAAGGAGGTGATATGGTAGCTGCAGGACAAAATGGGCTTTTAAACAATGCCAAATCTGCAAAATCAAGCAATCGATAAAAAAGTATTTATTAAATACTTGCAGTATGCTCAGTTTTGGAGAAACAAAGAAAAGCAAAAAACAGTCCTTTCCCTCAGGGAACCATCATAGTGTATGTTTTAAAAATGAATTGTATACCAAATAATGTCTAGAGCAATGTGAGGCATTTCTTTTAGAATGATCGGTATGAGCAGGGTCAAAGAGGCAGGATCAAGGCAGACACATCTTGTAGTCATTGAAAAGTCAAGCTGGCTGGATCAGAGTGCTTAATTTGGGAAATTTTGGAAATAAGTTTGGAAAAGGAGGTTGCAGAGCTTGGAGTATTGGCCTAGCAAATGTCACAGCCATTCATTATGCTCAAGGCATTGAACTGTGATATTTTTCACTGTGTGAAACTGCTGGAGGTTTTTCAAAGTAGGTCTCATATGTACTCATTCTTCAACAGGGAATTAACAAAAGCCAGCCTATAATGGGGGTGGTCTGTAATCAGAGAAAAAGAGGCACTACATCCTAGTCAGTTTTCTATGAAAAGGGAACAGTGAGCCTTTGGAGTACTTTAGAGACATAAGAACAATAAAAAGGCAGAGGGTGAAATTAAAAGAAAGGTTCAAGGTCTATTTAAGCTTCTCAAGGAGATTGTATTATTATACATGGCCCTTCTGTGTCACTTTACTTTTCTCAGAATTAACTTTCAACTAGTTTATTTTTATTCCTAATTTAATTTTTGTCAGGTGCAGAGCAAACAGGGAGTTGGCATCAGTCCTGTGAATAGATTGGGAGAGGAGGAAAGAGCACTGAATAAAATACTTTAGGTCTCAAAAGATATAAGGATAAAAGCATTGGAGCAAGTTCATTCAAGAATTTTTTTTCCTTTTCTTGGTGCCACTGTCACAATGACAAACTACAGGATTTAAGAAAGTACTTGACATTTCAATAAATTTGGCTAAGTTGAATTGGGTCAACATGGACTTGGACTTTCTTCTGAATAATTCAACTTGCATAGTATATTCCAATCTAAAGAAAAATAATAGTTAACTTTAAACAGTGCTCTAAGGTTTGTCAAGCAATGTATATCTGTGATTTAAATTGATTCTAACATTAATTAGGTGACGTAAGTCCCATAGCTACTATTACCTCCATTAAACAGATGAGGAAACTAAGGCTGAAAGAGATGAGATGAGACAATGTGGAACAGTGGAAAGAAAGATCATTGCATTAGAACTCAAAGGACCTGTTCATGAATCTTAGCTCTGTGGCTTACTACTTGTGTAATCTTTGACAAGTAAATGAACCTTTATGTACCTGTTTTCTCATTTCTTAGTACAGCTATATACCTCTATTCTTATGACTTTCCCAGTCTTTCCTAAGCATTTCATATGAAATCCAATTAATTTCCCTAAATCCAAGTCTATTATTCAATTATCCACTGCAGTCCACTGTTCAACTGAAAGTCATAAAATCAAATAGCTAGACCTAGAAAGGATTATAGAGTTTATTTAGACTGCTTCATTTTACAAATGAACAAACTGAGGCAGGAAGGGATTAAGGAACTTACTTGATATCACAAAAGTTTTAAATAGTACCAGATTTGGGATTTGACTTCTGGCCCTATGACTCTATGATCAGCACTCCAAATTCAGTGCCAAATCCTGATAAACTGAAATTCTACAAAGGCAAAATTTGACTTTTTCCACAGTCATATGCAAGTCAGTTGTAACCCAGTACTCTTTCCACTTGACTACATTCTTATGAATTTAGTGAGCTTTCCATGGCTGAAACAGAAATGATAGTGATCCAAAATATTGTGGAATTTAGGTTTGTGTGGAAAGGTTGAAGTCTCACCTCCCTTTTCCCTCACAAGTCAGTTTTCTATGAAAACTTTTCCCTCACAACATTAGAAAACTGTTGATAACTGGCCAAAGCAAAATATTTCAAACTATGCTTTAGCTGAGAAATATTAGAATAGTTCATAGCATTTCTTCCCAAACCACAGTCTCACTAAACAAAGCGTGTGATTAGACAATGTCCTTTAATCTCTTCAACAGTTCTATTAAAAAAATCTGTAGAAAGGAAATAAACCATTTTTTCAAAAAATATATTTTTTGTATTTAAAATATCAAAATCACTTGTAATATATGTGTATACAAGTAAATAGGAAAGGCAGCAGAGTATAATATAGATATTATTTCCACTCAAGCTATAAGCTTGTTGAGGGAAGGAACTGTTTTATTTTTGTCTCTGTATCCCCAGAACTAATAGTATGCCAAGCACCTACTAGACACCTAATAAAATTTGTTGATTGATTGACGGAGTGAATGTTAGTGTTTAGAGAGCTGGCCTTGCAAATAAAGGGCAAGCCTTTCCTCTAACATATATTAGCTGTGTGACCAGGGACAAGGTTCTTAAACTTGCAGGGATTCAAATTGTTCCAAGATTATAAATTATAGTTGAATGGCTGATCTGCATTAGTGAATTGAATTTTTAGAATAGGAGCTCTCCCACACTGATAAAATCACAGTTCTACACCAAAATGTATATATATATATACATATATATAAATAGCCCACAGGTATTTTAATATGCATATTAATTTATTCACATGCACATATATATAGTAACAGTTTTTTAAAATTAGCTTGCTATTATTATTTTCTTAAGTACTATGCAGGGCTCCTCCATACAGCATGGAGAAAGTGAGTGCTGAAATAATAAATGGAAAATATTCAAGAACCCCAAAAGTGGGGTCAATATATACAAATGAAAATTAGGAAATACCAGTAAAAATGTGAGCACAAACATAAAAAAAAAGGTCAGGAAGAAGTTGGAGACTTTTTTAGTGCCTGAGATAAAATTGTCAGAATAGCAGAGATATGAAATGTCCAGTAATATGCTTAGGAATATAGGTTCTCCGATATGGTCTAGTGTCTCAGAGCACCTGATAAAATTTCCAGGTCATCATAGACCCCAAATATTTATTAAGATGTGAGTGTGGGAGAAAGTAACCCTTAGACAGATATCGACTGCCTCCCAAGGAAAAAGAAGGGTTTGGGTGTGTCCCAATATCAAGGTAGATTCTATAACTATCTCTATTTTTTTCAGGTTAGGAAATTAAGTATAAGTAAGATAAGGTGACTTAACCAGAGTCACAAAGCCAGTAAGTCTCTGAAGCAGTGTTCAAATTTAGGTCTTCCTGATTCCTATTTCAACACTTTCCACTCGGTCACCTAGATTAGACATCTCATTCTCTATCTTAGAAACCTAGGAAATAATAACTTATGATTTGGAAATAATGTTTTGTTCTTTTTTGCTTTTGTGGTGTGGGAGAGGGTAGAAACTAGAAGCTGAGGATATAATTTGCAAGGAGGCAGATTTTAACTCAATGTAAGGAGCAATTGGGAGGCAGCTTGACTCAGCAGACTTCGTGAAAGATAACATTTGTATGACTGTTGGAAGTCTTTTAAAATCTCTGGCATAATGTTCTCAAAACTATTTTGCCAGAGAACCTCTTTCAAAAAATACTTATAAATTATTTGCATATATTACTGTACCGATGTTGCATTATGAAAAACACACAAAATAAACATAAATGAAAAGGTGAATAGTTAAATATATATATATATATATATAATTTCATTTTAATGGTCCAACGTTCTTTTCACTTTTAATAAAATATCAGATTTTTAATAAGGAAAGTGTGATTAAGTATGATTTTTTAAAAGCCCTGCACATATTCTGGCAGTTAGTGCAGATTAATAAATAATAATTGTTTTAGTAATTAATTATTCAGTTAAATTGATTTAGGTAAATTACTCAAGGATGTGAATTTTTAAAGATACTTTATTGAAAGAGACACAAGGCAATAAATAATAGGTCATAAGTCAGTGAATATTTTTATGTTAATCAACATGATACCTTTTAGGTTAAGAATTGAGTTTGTGAATTCATTAACTTGGGGAAATCAAGGTAAGGAACTTTCCTCTGCAAAGACAGGTCGGGATTTTCTCTGAAATTTATAAACTTAGAGAGTTTACTTAGAACATTAAGTGGTTAAATGACTTGTCCAGAGTTACACAACCTGCCTGTGTCAAAGGAAGGCCATAAAACCTCTGTCTTCCTGAATCCAGGCCAGCTATCTATTTACAATGCCAGACTTCCTTCCATATTTTTTTACTGTTTTTTTTTTTTATGTGGTTCCGTAGGTGGAGTTATTTCACTTCATATTTTATTTGAAATTATGTATTAAATCTATTACCTCTACCTTTCATAATTGGAAATGTATAATTTTATTCCAGCCAGACAGGGCTAGGAGTTTTTTTTTTTTCCCAAAATCTGTCTGTTATCTCCTATTTCTCTACATTTATGTAGTCTGTCATCTCAGCTAGCAATGTACTTCCTCTTCATTTTAAGCCTATTCAGGGCCACCTTTTCCTTGTAGGTTCAGCTCAAATGTCTCTTCTTCCCTGAACCGCATGGTTATGCTCTCTTCCTCTTGAATATTTCTTGAGCCTTTAATATATAGAAATCTCACTCTCACAACCTGCCCTACAATAGAGTTGTTTGTATACATCCTATAACTTTTAATTCCAGCAATAGAAGGTTTATACTTTTATCTTTCTAATGTCAGTGGTTATTCAATAAGCAACATTTTCAATTTTACTTGGAATGTGTATATTCTGGGAGTGGATGACAAGCTTTTCTTTTTAAAAATATATTTCATTCATTTTGTTAAATGTATTAATTACATGTAAATAATTCTTGTCACTTAAAAATATTGAATTCCAAATTTTTCTTCATTCTTCTTTCCTACCCCTCTTTGAGAAGGCAAGCAATTTGATATTGATTACAAATGTGAAGTCATGGAAAATGTATTTCCAAATTTGCTATGTTGCAAAAAGAAAACTTAGACAAAAATATAAAACATGAAAAATGAAGAAAGTTTAAGGACTATGCTTCAATCTTCATTCAGAGGTTGTCAATTCTGTCTCTGAAGATAGATAGCATTTCCCACCTCCCCCAGAGGTCCTCTGGAATTTTCTGGAATCCTTTTCTTGATCAGAATAGCTAAGTTTTTCACAGTTGATGATCTTTACAATATTGTCATTACTGTGTACATTGTTCTCCTGGTTTTTCTTACTTCACTTTACACGAGTTCATGAGTCTTTCCAGTCTTTTCTAAATCATCCTGCTCATCATTTCTTATAGTAAAAAAGGTATTCCATCAAGATAATATGCTACAGCTTTTTCAGTTCTTCCACATTTATGGGCATTCCCTAGATTTCTAATCTGCTCCGACCCCACAAAAAGAGATGCTGTGAATATTTTTGTCCAAATAGGTCCCTTTCCAGATTTCCTTTGTTCTCTTTGAGATATAGATCTAATAGTCATATTGCTAGATCAAATGGTATCAATTTTATTGCATTTTGTTCCCAATTTTTCTCTAGAATAGGTGGAGTAGTTTAAAACTCTATCAATAGTGGATTAAGGTTCCAGTTTTACCACATTCCTTCAAAGCATTTGCCATTTTCTTTTTGTGTCATGTTAGTTCACTGTTAGGTGTGAAGTGGTTATCTCAGAGTCATTTTAATTTGCATTTCTATAATCTTTACTGATTTAGAGCATTTTTCTTTCATGACTCTTGATTTGTTCTTCTTATACCTGCCAGGTCATATCCTTTAACCATTTGTCAACTGGGGAAATGGCTCTATTTAAAAAATATAAATTTGATTCACTTCCCAATATATTTGAGATATTATTGCACGATCAAAGAGACTTGCTGTAATTTCCCCTCTCCCCAATCCCTGTAACCTCTCTGTATTCTTTCTATTTTGGATGCATTAGTTTTGTTTTTGTAAAAATTTTTAATTACATGTAATCAAAATTATCTATTTTACTTCCATATATTTCTTGTTTGGTGATAAGCCACTTTCCTTATCCATACATTAGATATATTTTTCCATGTTCCCTTAATTTCCTTATGATATACTCTTTATGTCTAAATAATTTGTTCATTTTAAGCTTATTTTAATATATGGTGTGAGATATTGGTCTAGCCCTCGATTTTGCCAAACTGAAAATAAATTTTTCCATATATTCTTATTCCCAGATATGGGCTATTGAATAGTTTTGAGAAACTATTTAAACTATATCAAATATTAAGATAATTCAAAATATTGAGAAACTATTTGAAGTTGTGGAAACCTTTGACAACTTAGGAGAGAGATAAGCTATTGCAATTTTTCTTGAATATTTAAACAATAAGATTATGAATAACCAAGAGGATTGGTAGGTGAATTCACTCTTTAATTGTCATTGGCTACACATTTTGCATGAAATTTTAACACTAGTAGTAGTATATATACCAACAGTAGTGAAAATTCAGACACATTTTATCTCTGTAAAGTCCAGTGTTTTAAATAACATAAATGAAAATGTGAATATTATACATTAATTACTCTAAATCATCATTAAGTTCTTTGTTTCATGAATTTTTAAATTCATTTTTTATGAAATAGATTGTATAGATACCCATCACCCCTACAAAAAATATCTTACTGAATCTTCTTTACCTCTCACTCCATTCTTGGTGGGTAAAAATATCCCAAAATTTATCCTCTCCTGAAGCACCCATTGAAATCTCTTTATATTACTCATTCACAGAAATCCCAAAGAAAGCAGTAACTTGAGAGATAAGTCTTAGTCCAGACCTGGAAGTGAGATTATGAGGTAAATGATGAGCGTAGAGTTTATGGAGTTAAATAATGAACAAACACTTTTAACAGGTAAAGAAAAATTTCTTCTAGAAGTCAAGGCTAGGAAATGTGAGGAAAACTAGAAAGCAATCTGGTAGATATTATACTTAAGTCACTATATTATGCAGTATGGTACAATAAATTCAAAATTGATAGTGATATGAAAATTAAAGACTGTCAATAAAATATAAGAAAGGAAGCAGATAACATTTCATAGTTAAGCCCATGATGTATTCTTATGCAAATAAGGAACAGAAACAATCACTAATGTTAAAATAATCATTTGGATTACATAAACTCGAATATTTTCTTCATAAAAATTAATGCTTTAAGTAGTTATTTTTATATTCTGCTACTTGCTAAAATTATTGATAGTTTCAACTATTTAAAATGTCTAAAAAATTAGTTGAATTTTTAGGATTTTTGACATATACCATCACATTATCTGCAAAACAAATAGTTTTATTACTTCTTTGCCTGCTCTGATTTCTTCAATATCTTTTCCTTTTCTTACTGCTATTGCTAGCATTTCTTAATACTATATTAAATAACATTCATAATAATGAGCACCTTTTTTCTCTCCTAATCTTATTTTTTTTGTTTGTTTTTTACATTTTTAAACCCTTAACTTCTGTGTATTGGCTCCGAGGCAGAAGAGTGGTAAGGGTGGGCAATGGGGGTCAAGTGACTTGCCCAGGGTCACACAGCTGTGAAGTGTCTGAGGCTGGATTGAACCTAGGACCTCCAGTCTCTAGGCCTGACTCTCAATCCACTGAGCTACCCAGCTGCCCCCTCTCTCCTAATCTTGTAGGAAAAGCTTATAGCTTATCCTCATTACAAATAATACTTACTGTTGATTTTAGTTAGATGTTTAATATAATTTTAGGGAAAAATCCTAAAATCCTAAATGAATAATTATAAAATAAAATTAATGTACATGGAGCTTGAATTCTAAATACTACACAATTCTCAAGTGGCATAGTGGAGGCTTAGAACTGAAATCTTCAGACACATTTTCCATAATGCTGACCATACTACTAACTTTTCAACTATTATTTTGGGTAATATATATTTTAAGCCTCCTAGTCTTATCGCTTATCTGTTCTTAAAGGAAGATACTATTTTCCTCTTTTCTAATGATTCTCCAGTCTACTTTTGTTTGATTTCGGTTGGTATGTGTTTCTGGTGGAATCAATCTCATTGTATTTCATTTGAAGGATAAGTCATGATACTTCTTTTTAAAGTCAAAATCGGCTTTTTTTCTACTCACATCCCCCAAAGGTAAGGAGAACTCAATTCTAGAAGCAATCATATCATTACCTAGCCAAATTACCAATGACGTTGAACAAAAGCCACTCTCTCTGTGCTGGTATCTCTTATTTGAACATCCTCTCATTCCATGAACTGCCATTTGCTTCTGAACTATTTTATGTGGGGAAAAAATCTATAGGGAAATCCTAGCAAATCACCAACTAGCCTACTTGATCTATTTCGAATTTTGGTAGCTAGCTTAATTTGATAAAAAAAATCATATGGTCCTTGAAGAGGCACATGCTTTTAAAAAAGATAAAGGAGCTGAAGCTCCAGTTCTTAAGGCATCTAGTTAACTTCATTAGGAAGGAACTCTAAAAGCAGTAGGCTAGACTTTGAACTAATTTGATCTTTTTTCTGAAAATCTGAGAATGAAAACTCACGGTTCCCATTTTCAGTGACACCCATGAACCAAATGGTGAATAATCACCATAGATCAAAAGGATCAAGGAACAGAGATAGATTCTTTCACTTAATTCTTCTCTTTTGTGGTCAGAGACATTTCCTTAAAATGAATTATTGAGTTTACTTGCTAACATCAAGTTTAAAATAGAATTTGTAAAATAAAACATGCTTAACAGAAGAAGAAACCTTTTTTCTCAAGTTCAGTCCTTCTTGGCATAAAGCCTGTAGACAGGCTTCTTGTGTTATATATGGAAAACTACCCTTAAAATATGACAACTAAAAGGAAGAAAAAATGTATTTAGACTCATATTTTCCAATGTTTTTAATATGAATGAGGGCAGGATTTTCTCAAAGGTTTTTTTCTATATCTATTGTTTTATCATATGCTTTTGGCCACTTTTGTTATTAATATAATCAATTATGTTGGTGGTTATCCTTATCTTTGTTTCCTAAACCATTCCTATATTCTTGGTATGAATCCTGTCTGGGCCTAATGTAAAACTTTTATGATATTTTAATCTTGTCTCTTAGCTAGTAATTTTTTTTTGAATTTTTGTATCCATGTTCTAATGAAATTGGCTATAATTTTCTTTCTCCCTTTTTTTTTTTTTTTTGCTCTTCTTGGTTTAAATATCATGTTTCTTACCACCAACAGCTACATAATAGTAATATGTGCATACAATAATAAGTGTAGAAAAAGTTAGTGAAAAGCCTAATACTGATGAAAATCTTAGACATGTTTAATATTTCTGAAGTCTGATGAAGCAGAATTGTAGATAAAAGTCTGCTTGAGATTAATGTTTCTAATCCTGGGGAATTAAAGTATGAATCATAAACTTTAATTCATTAAATATAGAGTATTACATTTTCAGAGAATCTATTACCTATCTGCCTGATGATCAGTCAGCAATCAGGACATCCAATTCACATTCTGATAATAATTGATTAATTGTCCCTTCTTGTTCTAAAAAAGCCATTTCCTGCTTGTTTCTTGAAGCAAGTGGATTATTCCTTTTTACTTCCCCATGACTTATGCCAAAAAACACACATACTTTTAAATATTTTATTTTTTTAAACCCTTTCCTTCTTTCTTGGAGTCAATTTGGCTCCAAGGCCAAAGAGTGGTAAGGACTAGGCGATGTGGTTAAGTGACCTGCCCAGGGTCACACAGCTAGGAAGTGTCTGAGGCCAGCTTTGAACCTAGGACCTCCCATCTCTAGGCCTGGCTCTCAATCCACTGAACTACCCAGTTGCCCACATTTTAAAATATTTTTGATTGGAAAAATGAAGAAAGTCTAGAGGGAAAGCTAAGTAGCATTCAATTTGCTTAAAACAAATATTAAGCCACACTGAGTTGCTTTTTTTCTTCATTTTTCATTATATATTACTATATATTATCATATATATGACTATAATAAGTGTCTGATAGTATAACAGGATGCTAATTAAAATGTCCTTTGTCCTTCTCCCATTCAGAAAGGTCTATTTATTGGATGCCCCTTCAATACCACTTATTTTCCAGGCTTTAGGAAGTTGGTATAAAAATATACTTTGCACTAACAATGATCCCTCCGCAATTCAGGGTTACAAGTGAAATCTCTTAGTACCATGACCAAAGAACTTTTGAGTTCCTCCCTTTCCTTCTCATTAACAGGAGAAGGGAGTCACTTAAGCCCTCACAGTTCACTTTTCCCCTATCTGAGGTTATTCATCCTCCTATTTCACACAGTTATTTCAGCAACTTACTGAGTTTTAGTCTTCATGAGTTCTTTAGGAGTAAGATATATAATTAGGGAAAAAAGTGACCATTAAGTCACAAAGTCATCATCCACTTTAGTATACCACAATTCATGTTAAGATTCATGGGTATACATTCTAGAGATGGAGATAAGCTGCAGTTGCAGCTTGAGATCCATTTTGCAACAAAAATGAGTGTTTTATACAGATAACCCTTCAATGGACCATAATGGGAAGCAGTGAAGTATGATAGCAAGTCTATTCCATTTGGAATCACAGGTTTTGGGTTAAAAGCCCAGATATATCCTTTACTACCTGTATGATTTTGAGAAATTCATTTAACTCATGTAATTCTCAACTTCTTATAAAAATCTAGACTTTGAATTAGATGATTAAGGGTATGTTTTAGATCTAAGTTTAGGATGCTATGAAAAGTGGGAAAGTTGGGTACTTATATAAGGTCAGGATCAAGTTTTGATTTTTTTTTTTATGTTTTCAGGTACTATGCTAACTTAAGTATGCAGTTCCTTGCCAGTAAAGGATTTAAGTGGTAGGGAGAATATTTCAATTCTTCTATGAATTTTTGAGTTTGTCAATATAGTCACTACTTCCATCAATGCAGATAGCAACTATTCTATGCCTTTATATAGCGTCATTTTTGTCTATATCTTTCCAACAATACACTACAGAGAATTTTCCCAATTTACCAGTATTTTCTCTATATTTTAAAATACCTTTTTAGCATGAGTTGACATTCAAGCTTCTCATTTCAATTGATTTGATGAATTACATTAGCCTTCCACTATTACATATCTTTGGTATGTCTTTTATTACTCTTTTAGCTTAGAAGTATAATATAGGGACCACAAATCTAACACACACGGAGCATGGATACCTATTTACTCTATGGTATGATTCTCTTACTACAACCTGCCCTAAAACAGGTAATTAGATTCTAAGAGAACTATCACTATATAGTTACACCCAAATTTGCCTTGGCTATAGGGTAACCATGTTTTTTGGGGAATCTACTTCTCCTACTCTATACTTTCACTCTTGTGCCCCTGCAAGATCATTTTCATTTACAAAATCAGGTACTCACAATTATAATGGTGATGATGGTGATGATAGCTATTATTTTTATATTTTAAAATTTCCAAAGCACTTGATAAACATTTCATTTTGTCCCCAAAACATGACAGGAAACTAGACAATGTTATCTTCCCCTTCGATTTTTATGAATCAAGAAATAAGGCAGGCAGAGATTTAAGTGACTTGCTCAAGATCTCATAGTTAGTAAATAAGTGATGCCAATTTTTTAATTCAGATTTTCCTGATTCCATACACACCATTCTATTCATTGTAACAATTGATGATAATGACAATTTCATATCTTAAAATACAACTATTTACTTGGCAATGATACAAAATAAATAAGAATAATGCAGTTATTCGTATGTTAAGATGAAGGTAGAAAAATAAATACAATCAATTCCCTACATAAACTTTGGTCACCCTCTCCTGCAACCACATTTGTCATCTGTGGATGAGAATGAAAATATACTTACAAGAAATTTTCCTGGGAAGCAGGTGATGGAAGGAACCTGAAATAAATGAAATCATTCTTCTTGACAGCAGTCTGTACGTTATTGGACTACTACATCAAACAAAGCTACTTCTATGCTAAACTGCTTGTTAACTAATTCACAATATTCCCTAGGTGAAGAAATCTTCTTTTCTCAAATATAAAATCTATTTTTAACTTACCATCCTTTAAATTACTCTTGGATCACTGACTTATTCTGAGGGAGAGGTTTACATAGATCCATTGGAGAAGGAAATGGCAAACTTCTTCACTATCTTTACCAAGAAAAGCCCACAGAAAGTATTAACATCATAATAGAGATGACTTTGGAAGATGAGCCCCTCAGGTCTGAAGGTGCCCAATAAACTACTCAGGAAGAATAAAAAACACCTGTAAATAGGTCCAATACTAATGAAATAGCTGGTCCAAAGCCAAAATGAAGCTCACCTTTGGATGTATCTATAAACAACAATATTGTATAGAAACCCGAGAATGAAAGAGATATTGAAAAAGTAAGCTGGATGTGGTCAAAGAGGAAATGGGATGATTAAACATCAACATCTTTGGTATCAGTGAGCTTAAAAAGATGAAAATAGGTGAATTTATGTTCACTACAGATCGTACTGTGGACAAGGATCCTTTAGAAGAAATGGAGTAGCCTTCATCGCCAATAAAAGGGTAAGACTATTCACTAGAAAGTCAAATACTAACTGAAACTTAAATATTTTGGACACAGAATGAGAAAAGAGGCATCAGTGGAAAAGACTCTGATTTGGGGGAAAGATTGAAGGCAAATGGGAAAAGGGACAGCAGAGGAAGAGATGAATAGATGGAGTCACAGAAACAATAAACTTGAAGATGGGATAGACTTCAAGGAGGACAGAAATGGAGTGGAGGACAGAAGAGGTTGGTGTGTTGTAGTCCATGAGATCATGGAGTTTTACATAACTGAACAACAATAACAACATCATTTAAATGTTTTTGGGAAAGTGCCAATTTTAATTGAGATAGCAACTCACTTTGAGCTGAAGATTTCATTAGTCTGGCTCTCTCTGGGAAATACAAGACCAGAAAATGATTCACTCACTAAAGTGTTTCATCATCTAATCAGATTGTGGCAAAAAGATCTCGTAGTAAAATGACTCAAGGTTAACTTTCTGGACAAGGTAAACTATCCTATTTAGTTCTTCACTCACCAGAATTCTGTATTATCCAAGTAAATTTTAGTATTTCTTCTTTTATAGTACTGGTCCTCTTCCTCCTCAACTTTTTTATTTATGAACCCCTCTGTTCTTGAAAACTGTTTCTTCATACTCAATCACATTTTATTTGTATTTGTTTTTAGTAAATAAAAGTTATTTCTAGGCCCCTTTAAATGATTAAACTGTTAACAATAAGACTTCATTTTACATTCTTTATAAGATGATGTATATCTTTATTTTTCATGTCATAGTACATTTTCTCTCCCTGATTGCTCAAATCTCATCTCTAGAAACATATTTTAGCAGATTTTTAAATTTAATTTTTATTAAACCAGAGTTCTTTATGCTATTTTTTTCAGGAATGAAAATGCTCATTTATGAATAAGGCAATACTTTATATCTGAGACATTGGATATGTGATCCACAACACTCCCACTTGCGGTTTGAATCAAATTAAAATGTAATTTGTAAATAATTAATAAAGTAATATTTATTGAAATAAATATGAATACAATAAAGCATAGATATTAAAATTTAAGGATAATTGAATATAAAATTCACAAGGATCCTTATGTACAAATTAGTGGTCACCATTTCTTCCTTTAAAAAAACATTTTTTCACCAATTACATATAGATATGATTTTTAATAATTGCTTTCTCACATTTTGCTATCCATGTTCTTTTCCTTCCTCTCCTACCCTCCTTGAGAGAGCAGGTCATATCTTATACATGAATTATATTGCAATGCATATTTCCATGTTTTTCTTGTGAAAGAAGACAGATATCAATTATACTAGAGGAAAAAGTTCATGAAGGAAATAAAATGAAGAATGATATGCTTCAATCTACATTCAGACTCTGTGAATTCCTTCTATGGCAATAAATAGTATTTTTGCCATGAGTCTTTTGGAGAATTCTTTGATCTTTGCATTACTATTAATAATTACATAATTCACAGTTGATTATCATACATTATTGCTATTCCTGTGTGCAATATTTCCTGCTTGCTTCCCTTTGCATCACTTTGTTTAAGACTTTCCAGGTTTTTAAAATTTAATTAATTTTTTTGTGTGATAGTCTTTCTCGCCTTTCTTATGACATAGTATAATTCCATAAAAATAATAAACTTAGCCTGTCCTTTGATCCAGCCATACCACTACTGGGTTTTTACCCCAAAGATATAATAGGGAAAAATACATGTACAAAAATATTCATAGCCACACTTTTTGTGGTTCCAAAAAAATTGGAAAATGAGGGGATGTCCATCAATTGGAGAATGGCTTAACAAATTGTGGTATCTGATGGTGATAGAATACTAATGTGCTGAAAGGAATAATGAACTGGAGAAGTCCCATGTGAACTAGAAAAATCTCCAGAAATTGATGCAGAGTGAAAGGAGCAGAACCAGGAGAACATTATACACAGAGAAGGATATAAAGGATATAATGTGGCACAATCTAATGTAATGGATTTCTCTACTAGCTACAATGCAATGATTCAGGACAATTCTGAGACACTTATGAGAAGGAACACTATCCACATCTAGAGAGAGAACTGTGGGAGTAAAAACCCAGAAGGAAAATCTGTGATTGATCACATGGTTTGAAGGGAATATGATTGGGGATGTTGACTTTAAATGATAACTCTATTGCAAATATTGATAATATGGAATTAGGTTTTGATAGATGATACATGTAAAACCCAGTGGAATTGCTCATCAGCTCCAGGAGGGAAGAGGAAGGAGAGGAAGGAAAGAAAATGAATCGTGTAACCATCGAAAACTTTCTAAATTAATTAGATTAAAAATGTTTTAAAAATCATATACTACAACTTGATCTGACATTCCCCAATTGATGTCCCTTCAGTTTCCAGTTCTTTACAACCACAAAAAAGGTTCTATAAATATTTTTTTATGAGTATGTCATTTCCTCTATCTTTGATCCCATTGGAATACAGTCCTAGTAGTGGTATTGCTGGACCACCAGGTATTTGCAGTTTTATAGTCCTTTGGTCATTATTCCAAATTGTATTCTAGAAACTTTGTATTATGTTCACAACCCCATGAACAGTGTGTATTTGTGTCCCAATTTTCCTATACTCTATTCAACATTTATCATTTTTAAATTATATATTCATGTATCTTGTGGCATATGATGAGAGGCGCTGTTCTATGCCTCATATCTGTCATAATGTTTTCCAATTTTCCCATCAAATTTTATAAAATAATGAGTTCTTCCAAAAGATTGACTCTTTGGGTTTGTCAAACACTGGGTCATTTACTTCTGTGTATTGAGTCCCCAATCTATTCCATTGATCAACTCTTCTATTTCTTGGCCAGTACCAAATTGTTTTGATGGTTGCCACTTTACTAAGTTCAGCTACGTCATTTTCATTACATTAATTTTTCCATTAATTCCCTCAATTTTCTTGGCCTTTTTATCTTTCAGATGAATTTCATTACTATTTTTAGGTCTATGAAAAAATTTAGGTAGTTTGATTCAGTATGGTACTGGATAGGTAAATTAATTTAGAGAACTCTCACTTTTTATTATATTGTTTTGGCCTACTCATGAGCAAGTAATGTTTTTCTAGTTGTTTAGATCTAACTTCATATAAAAAGTGTTTGGTAGCTGTGTTCATATAGTTTCTGGATTTGTTTTTGGTAGCTATCATTTCTATTTGAGTTTGATATAATTGTCTTACATCTTGCCCCAGTTTGATTAAATTTTCTTCCTTTACATTATTTTTTCTTTTCTTTTTCATGCTCAACTGCTTCATATGAAAAAGCAATACTTAGAGGAAAAAGATCTTAGACAAGCTATCATTTATAATTAACCAATGTATTTATACCTATCTTACATCCTCCCATTGTTCATTAGGTCACCTGTGATTCACAATGGATTGTGCTCTAGAAGTGGAGATAGAAGGAAACAGGTTCAAGTACTAAAGCAGACACTCACTAGCTGTGTGGCACTGATTAGGTTGCAAACCTCTCAACCTTGCTTTCTACATTTGTAAAGTGAGGATATTGGATGTCAGCCTAGAAATGTCCTTACAGCTATAAATATATTATCCTGTGATCCCATATGCTGGCTCGATGAAGAGTATAGACTTACTTCTGAAGCACCAGTCATGTTTCATTTATGTTTAGTTATTCACTTAAAGAAATTATAATTTTCTCTCTAGCTTTCATGTTATTTTTTTTTCTGTCACACATACTAGGTTTTACTCTTTGGATAAGTTTTTTGTGTTCTAATAATAAACTTCTTCTAGTTCTTGTAGTCCTCACCCAGATGGGGCAATATTCTATGAATTTTCACATAACGGCTACAAAGAAATAAGTTTTTAATGCATTCTATCTCAGGAGATGTTACAGGTGTTCCTTCCAAATCTCCTTTGAGGGCCTAGCCCTCTCCATTCAGGAGGACAGTGTTTCTATTTTGTCATCATACATCTTTGATTTATGCAATTCTTGGCAGACCTCATAACACAGGGAGGTGAGCCTTGGGACCGAATGGGTTTGCCACTGAAACACTCACAGGAATGAAATGCAAGGTTGATACTTTCTACCTGATTCTTTGTACTTTTCAATAAATATGTATGATCATGTAAGTCTTTCATGAAAGCTACTTCCAGTGTCTTACTATTTCTTACCTAACATACTTAGTAACTAGACTCTCTCATATCAGAGATAGTTTTGGACCACTGACAGGGAATATTGCTGGATTTTATTTTTTGGAGGGCAGAGGAATGGAACTGGACTTGGTTTTCCTGCCCTCAGCCAGAAGTTATACTAAGGTATTATTATAAAGACCAATATGAGAAGCTTCGTTAAGTTCTAAACTCCCATTATCAATTACTGAGAGGAGAATTTCTATAAAGGTTGAGAAATTAAACATTTTTCTTAATATAAAGGTGATAGCTAGGCAGCTACACTGGAAAGAGTGCCAGGTCTAGAATCAGGAAGACCTGAGTTCAAATATGTTCTCATACATTTACTCATTGTATGATCATGGGCAAATCACTTATCCTTGTTTGCCTCAGTTTCCTCTTCTGTAAAATGAGCTGGAAAATGAAATGGTAAATGACTACAGTGTCTTTACCAAGAATATCCAAAATGGGGGGCAGCTGGGTAGCTCAGTGGATTGAGAACCAGGCCTAGAGACTGGAGGTCCTAGGTTCAAATCCAGCCTCAGACACTTCCCAGCCGTGTGACCCTGGGCAAGTCACTTGACCCCCATTGCCCACCCTTACCACTCTTCCACCTAGGAGCCAATACACAGAAGTTAAAGGTTTAAAATATATATAAAATTTAAAAAAAGAATATCCAAAATGGAACAAAAGACATCAGATATGATTGAAAGTGAGTTAACATACACAATTAATATAAAATCAATATAAGTCAAAAGAAAACTAGCCAGGTAGAATACATTTCAAATAAACCAAGTTTCCAATAATTGTATAGGAGGAAATTAGTTAAACTATGTTAATTTTCACAACTGTATTATTATTCTTATAAGTCCTGTCACAGTGCAATCCCTTGTCCCCTCCTCCCCCCCCCCCATTATGTTTCTCTGTAATTCTGAGGAAGTGTTTTTCACTGAGTAGATTTTTCTTTAGATAATCATCTTGGGGTATAGAAAGTACCCCTCTTTAACTTGAATTGAGCTCTAAAAGGAAATGGAAAGCATCTCTAATATCTTTGCCAAGAAAACCCCAAATGAGGTCATGAAGAGTTGGAAATAATTAAAATGATGGAACAATAAGAACAGTCTTAGAAACAGCACCGTTAGCCAATTATTGAGGTTTTCCAAATAGCTTACAAGAATTTCATGATCTCAAAACATTACCAAGGGTTTCTCATCAATATTTTGGTGAGTCTCACTGTACTTTGCATAAGATTGATTATGATATGGAAAAGCCGAAACCTATAGTAGGAAGAGGAGATGAGGAAAAAACTACATTCATAATAATTCTGCTCCTCTTGCCACTTTAGCCTCCTCTGACTACCTAAAACCTTCCTACCTGTCTGATTTCTTTATTTCAGTCTTCTTTGGTGGAGCTTCATCTAGTCTGTTCCTAATGACCAAAGTCGTTGGTTAAAGCTCAGTTTTGTTTCTTATTATCTTTTTCCTTCTCTTATTATTTCATCAGTTCACAAGGATTCAATTATCATCTATCTCTAAGCTGATAATTGTCAAATCAACTAATCTTCCCATAAACTCCCTCTTCACTTTTGTGTTCATATCTCCAACTACCTATTGCATATCTTTAGATATCCTTTAGATATCTTAAACCTAAAATGTCAAAAACTGAGTTTATTAGCTTCCCCATCCACCATCCACTTTCTTAAATTTCCACTTACTGCAGAAAGTTCCATAATGGTTCTAGTTTCCCAGGCTCACAACCTGGGTATTATCCTCAACTGATTCCTTTCTCTCACTCCTTCCCTCATACAATAAGTTAGTAAGTCAAATATACATTTATTAAATACCTACTGTGTAGCAGGAAATGTGCTAAATTCTGAGGCTATAAATTAAAAAGAAAAAAAAAACCTTTCTTCAAGGAGATTACAATCAAATGAATGAAGACAAGGTACAAGCTAAAAAAATGTGTTGGGGAGGAAATGTTCATCTAAGCCAAGGAAAATACCTGGCTATGATTCATGGTGGAAAAGTCAAAAAAGGTTCAAAGTAGTCAGGAGAGAAATAAGTTGCTCTGATTTGAGTTCCCTCTTTAGACTGAGGTTTTGAAATGCATGACTCCACCTTTCAATCATAGGGACAGAAAGTAATGAGCAGGTAGAATATAAAAGCTGATGAGTTCTTACGGAGTGGTGAGATTTTTCCCAAAAATGAACTTCCTGGGACATTATGAAAGTTAGAGAATTCCCAAATCAAAGCAGCTAGTTGAGAAATAAGTTACCAAATCCAAAAGAGTTTAACTTCATAACATCTTCCTTTTTTATGACACTTCTACCATTTTGATAGAAGCCTTCATTAATTCATACCTGGACTTTTACCTTAGTCTTCTGATTGCTCTCCCTCCCTTAAGTCTCATCTCACTTCAGGCTAAGTCCATTCATATCACAAACTGATTTTTCTAAACAAGTCTGACCATGATATGCCCCCTCTTCCTCACTCCCCATCTTGCCCCATTTGATAATGTCTAGAAGCTCTCTATATACTGCAGTATCAAATTTTTAAAAAATCTGTTTGGGGCATTCAAAGCATTCCATAAGCTGGCCCATTTCTGCCTTTCTAGTTTTTAATACCACATTCCCCTCCAGATTCTCTGTATCTATTGCTTATCCTTTGTTTTAAATAGGACCAGTGACACTATCTGCTGATGTCTTGACTTTCACATGAATTACATTGAAGTGAGGCAGAGTTACACAAATGATTGAAACGGCTCAGGATTCAGTGGATGACCATGGATGGCATCTATAGTATATGACTGAGCTCTAAGCATTCCACCTCCTGCTATAGCTTCTTGGTGGCACAGGTGAAAGTTAGAAATCAAAAGTGGATGAGCATCCCTGGAAAGGGCTCAGCAAGTTCTCACACCAGAAATACTAATCCTCCCTGAATCCTACCCCCCAACTTATACACCCCACTTACAATAGAGAGAATCTAGCCTCCTTGACATTCCTTGAACAAGACACTCTTTATCTCCCAGTCCTAAGCATATTCATTGACTGTGTCCCCCAATGCCTGGAATTCTCTCCTCATTACCTCCCTCTCCAATCCTTCTTATCAAATCTTACATAAAATTCTATCTTCTATTAGAAGCCTTTTCCAATAAATCTTATATTCATGATTTTCTGAAGGAAATCTGTGAATTCTTTCAGTTGAAATTTCATTTTCTGTGTTCAGATGTACTTGTCAGTTCTTTTCGATTATTTCCTTCATTATAGTGTTAAGTTTTTTTTTTTAAATTCTGTCATATTCTTCTGGGAAACATATGATCCTTAAGTTGTCTTTATCTATTCTGTCTGAGATCAGTAGGTTTTATTGCAAAATGAGTATATTTTAAGGTTTTTTTCTTCTTTCCTTATAAACTATCCATCCCCTTCATGCATTTGTTATTACCAATCTATTGTTTTCTCCTGTGTTTCTTTTGTGAATACTCCTATTACAGATTACAGTTTTTCTATTCTGCTCATTATTTTTGCTATGCAGTACATAAATTCTTCCATTGTAATTCTCATTTCTCTTTTAAACCATTCAGAAACAGTGTATTATAATTCCATATTCTCAAATTCTCTAGGGCTCTCTGCCTCATCAGGTATGGAATACTTGTCTTTTGTTTTAAAATATTTATCCATAATTGACTGAATTTATCTATTTAATCTGAAAGCCACATTTAAAAAGATTTTCCTGTTGATCTGTCTGTTTATGATCAAAGACTCAGAATTTTCTTCTATCTGTCCCTTTTGGTAATTTCAGTCTTTTGTATCTCTTTTTTCCCCTTACTACTATTGTTGCAACTCCCTTCTGACTGTTCCTTCAGAGGGTAGACCTCAAAGTATTTAAGACTTCTTTCACTAGGAAATTTATACTTAACAAGCTTAGGTCTATACTCCAGCTGATATTTGGTGGGGTCCTATCTTGCCACCAAATGATACTGTATTCTTTCCTTCAGGTTTGGAAGAGTGTTGTTGCAATTCCCCCACACTCACAGTGTTTTGTCCTGGTCACCTGTCTTATGTCCTCTGTTCCTCAGGTCTTTGGCAAGGTACTGGCAGTGCAGAGCTATTCAGCACCAGGACTCCTATAACCTGCAGCAGACTTTTGCTTCACAAGGGCTATGGCCAAGCTGAGTGTCAAGACCTAATCAAAATTCCACAATCTGAAGGAGGAATTTCCATGACACTGGGAAACAGGGAGGGATTTTGGAAGGTATAGTTATAATTTTTGTTGGTCTATAGCATGTTCTTGGGCCTGCAAGTGCTGCATTGCTACCAGTAATCTAAGGGGGTGGGTTAGATTTCCTATGTGAGCTCGCATTTAGTGAGCATCAATTCATGGGTTTGTGCTTCTTTGTTTTGTTTTGCTTTCTATGAGTTCTAGATGTTCTAGACCATGGAGACAATTGAAGTTGCTTCATCTTTAGTACACAATTTCTGTGATGAGGAATTATGAAAGATCCTGCACATCAGAGAAAATATCTAGTCTTCCTTCTCATTATTCATGTGATTGGGTAGTCATACTAGTGTTTTTCCTCCATTGATTTCCTAAATTTGTCTTGTCTTTATCATGGTTTTACATAGTTATTCTGTGTTATATTCTTCATTCAACTATGAGATGTTCCAGACCAGGGATTTGGGAAAGCTAGGAAGATATTTTTCTTTGTATGCCAATGCTAAGGAAAATATCCCACGCATATGAAGAATTAATGAAATCACTTAACTGACTGGGTCTACATATAGGGAATGTTCTTCTCCTTCTGTGAACTAACATAATTATAGTAAACTCTCTTTAAAGTATTTAAAGTCATAATCTGATATTAGTGAATAGATTCTTTTAGGGTTTTCTGTGTATAAGGGGTCCAGGTTTAAAGATTCTCCTTAAAGCCAGGAGGAAAGAATAGTTACAACTAAATTATGGTAAAAACTATATTACTGTAGCATTGAGTTTAGACAAAGATTTCCTAGAAGGAAATAGTAGGCTTACCCAATAGTACCATAATGGTATTGTATAAACAATATATATATACATACATATACATATACATATACATATATTAGCTAGAGCCTAAGCCTATGATTTCATTAGAATGAAGAATTGGTGGATGAAGAAACAGTCCCAGCACCTTCTCTGCAACTTAAATTCTTAGCAAATTGTCTAGCCCTTAAGCAATAAAATGTTTAATGACTTGTCTAGTGTTACATTGTTAGTATGTGTCAGAGGTTGGACCTGAACTGAGGTCTTTCTGGATCAAGGTTGACCCCTCTATAAAATGATACCAGGGTCTCTCTCTTACTTATATATATTAACTAGAATATAGTGAAGATAGCATTCCAAGCTTTGATACTATTTTTTTAGAGAATATCCATTATGCAAAGCAAATGGCTAAGTAAATTTAACCTGTCTTTTCTTTTTTCTTCAGACACTGTGCTATTGTGAAACAATTGATGCCAGCAGCAAATGTGTCAAAAATTGCACATCTGCTGGTGCCTATTTTCTGAGTATGTCTCCACCTTGAATTGAACATTCAACATAAATTTAAGAGGATTCCACGTCTCAGAAAATTTAGTCCTGTCTTCCCTTTCCTTTGTCTTTATTTCAAAGTGATTCTCTAGTACCTTCTCACTCACTCTATCCTTTGTTCCCTCCAATTGCTTTCATCAATAAGTAAATGCAAGTTAGTAGGCAGTTCAGTTTCACTTGTGTATGGAAGAGTTATTCAGTGTACATTTGAAACTTAAGTTAGTTTCATGTTTTGCCGGTTATTATGCATTTCATTATTTTGAGCTATAAAATAATACCCGTTTCCCTGCTTTCCTTAGTTCCTAAGGCAACTTAAATTATTTAAAAACAATTAAACTTCTTTTTTCATTTTTACTGTAATATTGGCAAACATTCTTAAAATGAGGTATTGGATATAATATGATTTTAAATATTAAGAATTCAGCCTTCTATAAAACCCCTGAAGGGATGGTAGGTTCTTCAAGCATTCAGATTAAAATGGAAATAATAAAAAAATTTCTCAGGCATGATCAAATTCCAGCCCCTTGAGTAGTTTGCTCTTCTTAGATTTCTTCATCTCCAAACCAACCCCCTCCTGGTAAAATACCAATCATATGAAGGGAAATACCAAACATTGAATTTTCTGCAGTGTATCATCACAAAGTTATTTAGCACATGCGTCTGTATAATTGTGAGAAATTCAAAAAATCAATGTTTAATGACAAACTCCTCTTTCCACTCCTCAGTGTCATGGGGCTAGAATATAAAACACAGGAATCTTGGCAGAAATAGGCCTTGTTAACTTATCCTCTCCTTGCCCATGCTCTCTATACTACTACAGCTTCTTTATTTCTATTATTGTCTTAAGGCACATTTTAAAGACAACAAAACAGACATTTCCTGGGCTGCAGAGTCTCCCGTGTAGCAACAAAACACATTACCTACCATCCACAGGTGTACACCACACGAAGTGGTGAAATGTGATTTGCTGAGATAGGATGACAGATCTATATCCATAAGACCCCAATCTAGGGTGTATTCTCCATCTGCTACACAGCAAAGCATTGTGTTGTAGCACAGTTAGATCTAAAGGTACTAAAATATCTTTATCTTGAGGAGCTGTTCAGGAGGAAATTTAACTGAGGGTGATTCTGGCAAAGGAACATGTCACATTTACCAAAGATTGAAGTACTGTGATTGGCTATCACTTGCCACACAAATAATTTTACAGTTTTCATCTATGGATCTTTTTTACACATTTAAGTCCAATCTCCATTCCCAACACTGATTTAGATAGTGGAAAAATTCTTGTCACCCCTCCCACTTCTCTGAATCAAGAAAGGAGAAAGGGATCTATTTCACAGATATATGGATTTCTAGCATAAGAAAACACCTTTAAACATTGAAGATTGACAATTTCTTTGATACTAACAGCTTTAGAGAGGTGCTCAGAACTTTCTAAGAGCTTTAGTGACTTTTCCAAGATCACTCAGATAATATGCAAAGGAGACAAGATTTGAACCCAATTCTTTCTGATTTCAAGACTATCTATCTACTTTACCACATTCTCTCTCAATTATATATATTTTTTTGTTTTGGCAAGAGAAAACAAGATTTCCCAGAGAACAAGTGAAATTCTGGAACTGAACATCATCTCCTCCTGGTATTACCAAACAGGGAAAATAAAGAAGAACACTCTGAGATAGAAGAAGAATACAGAAGATGCAAAATAGAGGTGAAGGGAGATTCAATTGAATCCGAAGTGAATGGTAACAGATATCACATTTTTATTGTTTACTTGGACTATGGGTTTGGATGAAGTTCTCACTGAATCATAATATTTGTTAACTATATTCTACGACTACTAAACTATTTTTAATCTTTTAACTTTCAGAGTTTGTACTTTAAATTAAAAAATTACAACAATGCATTGTGAGACAAATTTTTCTTTGAGATGTTGCATTGCTAGTGTTATGTATTTTATAGGGATTCCATGCTGCCATCCTTTACATAACACTAGGTAGAGTGATATTGGCCCTTTAGTTGAATGAAATCAAACTCCACTCTATTTTATGCTTATAGAATGCAGTACATGTGTGCACTAAGCTCTAACAATCCTAAATTCTTCTCACTGTTGGCCTATAGATTGGGCTTGCAAAAAATTTACACACTAGTTTCATTGAATTGTAGAATGTAGAATTGGAAAGAGTGTTAAAAGTCATTAGTCCAACCCCCCAACCATGATATATCTATTATATATGTCCCTTCCCTATCATTCTTGATAGATACTCCTCTAGCTTCCACTTTGATGACTCTGGTTGCAAGGCACTCATTATTATCAATGAAAACCTAATCTTTTTTTTTTCAATGTCTTTTTTGCTTAAAATGTTCTTTCTTAAACTGAGATCAAATCTGCCTCTCTGAAACTCTGTCTCCTTTCTCTGTGCAAATTGATTTTAATTTTCCTTTCTGGGATTATGTAAAATAAATTTAATCTTTTCCCCCAAGTCAACAAGAGCTGCAACTAGCATGGGGCAAGCAGAGCTTTATCCCAGGCTCTCAAATTTTCATGAAGGTAGTGAAAGATAATTGTGTTTCCTCTACAAAGAATTTTCATTCTCATAACTTGTTCAATGATCCACCCCTGGTACACAATGGTACACTGTGAATAATACATCAATGATACAGTCTCTTTGGTCCACCATTTCTTCTGGCAAGATTATATCCATATACTACTTGGTAGTGGGAAGGCATACTTTCCTCCTTTGTCATTGCTGCTCCCTTGGTTGTACTCATCTCTGTTCCATAACTGCTATAGCCTCACTTCACTCAAAAGTTTTTGATATTAAAAATTTATAGTTATAGATCTAATGGCAACCTATAGTTCCAAAAAACAAGAACATATATACAGCAGATTGTATACTGCATGAGTTGATATGAAAGTGTATACTTTTTTCTATACAAAAGCACACAGTGTTACTTAATAAAAGGAATTTAAGTGATTGTTTAGCATTCTATTGACTCATTCAGATTCTTAAAAATAATTTAGGTAAAAAAAATCTCACTTAAAAAATCAAAATAGGAAAACAAGACAAAAGAGTTGATGAAAAAAATTCTTACTTGTGAGAAGAGAAAGCTAGCTTTCCCTGGGAAATTTTGAGGGAAAGTCATCATAAGTCATCACAGATACATCAAGGGGTGAGTCAAGTAAGTTGTGAAGCCAGATGACAGTATTCTATATTCTTTGATCATATGTTAAATAGTCTGATACCTCAAATTTCCTGTGATAAGGGAGTACATAATCTTATACACAGACATTTGATTAGATGAGAGATTCACTAGGGTATGTGGGCTTGAATAGAAATATTTTCTCAAATCATAGGGAAATTTTGAATAGGAAGAACTAAGACAACATCAGAATTTAAGTTTGGTGCTGTATGCATGGTCTATATGAATGAGAATGTCTAGATGGTAGCCTACATCATAGAATAGAGGTATTAACTTCAATATAATTACTTTATGTTATAGTAGTTAGTATTACCTTTCATGATTTAGTCATTGGTTCTGAGAGGTGACTATAAATTCCTTAAAAGACTAAAGATGAAAATATATACAGCTGTGTCTCTGATAGATCTGGGGCTTACACAGCTAAAGATACTATTAGGAATATCTCTTTTGTAAGCATCCCTAAGAAACTAATTTTTATAGTTAAATAGAAACTCAGCTTGACAAAACACTCACAACAGACAAAAATAAGACAAACAAATCTAATCTAAGAAAGAAGGTTCATCTAGAGAACAACCTAAAAAGAGATCAAATTCTCTCTATATTCACTCCTAAAAACTAGTTGACTCTATTAATATAGTGCTCCCTTTCAAATTCATATCAACATCATATTTCAAAACCTGATTCTCTAAATCTTTAAGTCCTGGTAAAAAAAGGTTGAATTTATCATGATAAAGGTCAGAAATGTAAAGCATAGCTATACATTCATCTGTCCTAGTGGATATGCACCCACTAATTATCACACTTTGGCTATGGTAAATTGGATAGCTAAAAATCCTCCAAATATAGATTTTCATAGATTTTTCTCTATTGTCCAAAGAAGCCTCATGATGGACACTTTAAAAATATATTTAGAGTATAATTTAGACTGATTCTTAACTATTTTTTCAGGTTTATTTTCTAGTCCTGAAATTTCAAATAAAATCAAAACTGAAATTTAAATGTGATGTGTCTCAGAGAAAGTCATTTGGAACTAGCCCAAATTGGAGTGTTTTTCTAAATCTGGGAACATGCTGCATGCCCTTTGGGAAAGTAGTTGGCAGGTAGGGTTACCCAAATACATCTGGGCATCCTTGGTACAGATTCAATATCCATTTGTCTTAACTGGAATTTGGTTTCTAATCTGTCAAAAGTTGCTATGTAGGGGGGAAGGGGAAAAAACCATTAGGATACAAATTATTTTTCCCCTTCTCCTTAAGGCAGAATGAGGGAGCACTTTTTTAAGTGTTAAGTATCCTATAGTTTTGAACAAGAAAAAAGAAAATGACACCGAGTGGGAGAAATTTTATAATAACCTTAGGAAGAGTAATAAGTACTGGAGTTGTGATTTCATTGGTAAAAGGAATGCTCTCTTGAGGAAACTCCTGCAATGCAAATTGGCAATTTATTTGGACTTTGTAGCCACCACTTCTGTATTTCAAAAGCAAAATAAATATCTACTTTCTCTGTCTTCCTTTACTTAAAATATTGAAAAAAGGAAACAAAAACAAATTTCTTCTAATTGTTTAATTTTAATTTTTAGATTTAATTTTTATTTTATTCCAATAACAAATATACATATATTTTCCAAAATTACATGATTCATATTGTCACTCTCCGCTCTTCCCTCCCCACTCCCAGAGTTGACAAGCAATTCCACTGTGTTATAAATGTATTAACATGCAAAACATATTTTCACATAATTCATTTTTGTAAGAGGATAATTTTATAAAACCGAAACCCCAACATCATATACCCAAACAAACAAGTAATAAATCATATGTTTTCATCTACATTTCTACTTCAACAGTTCTTTCTTTGGAGAATAGCATTCTTTTTCATAAGTCCCTCAGAATTGTCCTGGATCACTGTATTGCTGTTAGTAGCAAAGTCTATCACATTTGATCATCCCACAAATATTTCAATGACTGTATATAATATTCTCCTCGTTCTACTTGTTTTAGTCAGCATCAGTTCATTTAGGTCTTTATAGTTCTTTCTGAAATCATCTTGTTCATCATTCTTTATAGCACAACAATATTTCATCACCATCAAATACCACAATTTGTTCAGCCATTGTCCATTTGAAGTACATCTCTTTAGTTTTTGATTCTTTGCCACCACAAAAAGCACAGCTATAAAGATTTTTATAAAAACAGTTGTTTTCAATTTTTTTTATTTTTATCTCTTTGGGATACAAGTTTAGTAGTGATATTGCTGGATAAAAAGATATGCATTCCTTTAAAGCCCTTTGGGCGTAATTTCAAATTGTCTTCCAGAATGATTGAATCAATACACAACTCCACCAGTAATGCATAGTGTCCCAATTTTGCCACATCCCCTCCAACATTTATAATTTTCCTTTGCTGTCATATTGGCCAATCTGATATGTGTGAGGTATTACCTCAGAGTTGTTTTAATTTGCATTTCTCTAATCAACAGGGAATTAGAACATTTTTATATAATTATTGATTGATTAGATTTAGGAATAATTTACATTTGTATTATATTAACTTGATCTACCCATGAGTAATTAACAGTTTTCCAATTTTTTAGATATAACTCTATTTGTGTGAAAAGTGTTTAGTAATTATATATTATATATCTACATATATATTAATTATATATCAATTATATTGATATAATTCCTTTGTCTTGGCAAGTAGACTTCCAGATATTTTATGTTGTCTAAAGGTATGTAAAATGGAATTTATCTTTCTCTTTTCCTACTGGGTTTTGCTAGTAATATGTAGAAAAATTGTTTGTTTGTTTTTTGGTATCTTGTAATTTTGCTAAAGTTATTATTTGAGCCATTTTGCTATTTAAAACTCTAGGAATATTTAAGTATATGACTATCATTTGCAAGCTATTTAATTTAGTTTTCCCATTTATCTTTTAATTACTTCAGTCCTTTTTTACCCTATTCTTACTGCTATAACTAGCATTTCTAGTACAATATTGAATAATTGTGGTGATAATGGACATACTTGCTTCACCCTAATCTTATTGGGATGGCTTCTAGCTTATTCCTATTTCAGATAATACTTGTTGATGATTTTAGATAGTTAATAGTTTTCACTTTAGGGAAAGACACATTTATTCTTATACTTGTTACTCATTTTAATAGAAATGAATAATGTATTTTTCATAAGTTTTTCTGCATTTATTGAGATACTCAAGTAAAATCTTTCAATTTTGTTATTTATATGGTCAAATATGTTGATAATTTTCCTAATTTTAAATGAGTCCTGCATTCCTGGTATAATTCCTGGTATTAAATAAATAATTCCTACTTTGTCATAATGAATGATTCTGGTGATATATTGCTGTAGTCTCTTTGCTAGTATTTTATTTACATTTTTTGCATATATATATAAATATATGTATATTCATTAAGGAAATTGGTCAATGCTTGTCTTTATTTTTGTTCTTTTTGGCTTAGATATCAGCACCATATTTGTTTTATAAGGGGAATTTGGTAGGACTCCTTCTTAGTCTATCTCCTCAAATAGTTTACATGACATTGAAATTAATTATTCTTTAAGTGTTTGGTAGAATTCACTTGTAAATCCTTCTGTCCCTCGGCCCCAAAGATTTTTTTCTGAAAGAGTTCATTGATGGCATGTTCAATTTCTTTCTCTAAGATGGAGTTATTTTAAGTATTCTGTTTTCTTTTCTGGACAATTTACATTTTTGTCAATATTCATCCATTTCACTTATATTATAAGACTTATTGGCACATAACTAGGGAAAATAGCTCTACTGTTTGCCTTCATTCCCTTTTCATTGGTGGTGAATTCACCTTTTTAATATTTAATTAACCAATGCTCTATTTTATTCACTTTTTCATAAAACCAATTCCTAGTCTTATTTATTAGTTTAATGGTTTTCCTACTTTCATTTTGTTGATTTCTCTTTTGATTTTCAAGACTCCCAATTTGATCTTTAATTGGGGATTTTAATTTGATTTCCCATGGCCCCTTATTGATTGCTATTTTGTTGCGTTATGATTAAAAAGGATGCATTTATTACTCCTCTTTTTCTGTATTTGGTGGAGGCTTTTATGTCTTATACATGATCAGTTTATGTGTGGGTGCCATGTACTGCTCAGGGGAAAGTATATTCCTTTCTAATCCTATTCAATTTTTCCAAAGAGCTAATAAATCTAAATTTTCTAAAAGTCCATTCACCACTTTAACTTCATTCAAGTTTGCTTTTTGGTTAAATTTATCTAGTTCTGAAGGGGGAAAATTGAGGTCCCCCACTGGCACAATTTTACTGTCTCTTTCCTCCTGAAGGTCATTCAATTTATCCTTTAAAATTTTGGATGTTATGCCATTTACTGCATATATGTTTAGTATTGATATTACTTGTGTAATTTCCTTCCTTTTACCTTTTAATAAATCTTTTTTTATTTAACTTTGACTGAAATCATGATACCTGTCCTTTCAATTTTTTTTTAAACTTTTTAAAACTTCAGCTGAAGTTTTTCTTCTCTAGTTGCTTACCTTTACTCTGTGTGTTCCTCCATGTTTCTTTCTTTTCTTGTAAATAACACATTGTAAGATTTTGTTTTTTAATTCATTCTGCTATCCACTTCCATTTTATGGGTGAGTTCATCTCTTTCACATACATAATTATGATTACGGTATATTCCCCAACATCCTATTTTCCTCTTTTGTCCTCTTTCTCTCTCCTTCCACTCTGTCCCTCATCAAAAGTATTTTGCTTCTAACCCCCGCCTCCCCCAAATTACCCTCCATACTATTAGCTTTGCACAATTTTCTTATTCCCCTCCTACTTCCCTACACAATATAACATATATTTCTATTCCCAAATGATCATGGTTGCTATTCTCCTTCTGAGCCAATCTCAATGAGAGTAGGTTTCAACATTGTCTGTAATCAACCTCAGACTCCCCTCCACTATAATCACTTTTATGTGCCTCTTCAGGTGAGATTTATCTCACTCTCCCTTCTCCCTTCTTCTCTCACTGCATTCTTTTTTTTAACCCCTGCTTTTTTTTATTATTATGCCATTATAGTTAACTTATTCCTGTAACATCTGTTTTGTCTTCTCATTGCCCTAATAGTGATAACATTCTTAAGAGTTATAAATATCATCTTCCTAAATAAGAAGGTAAACACCTTGACCTTATTGCATCCCTCAATTTTTCTCTTATTTGTTTAATTTTTTTATTCTTCTTGACTATTTTATTTGAAAAAACAAATTTTCTTTTCCTGTCTGATCTTTTTATTGGCAATGCTTAGAAGTCTTCTATTTCATTAGATAATCATTTCCCTCCTGAAAGAATATAATCAGTTTTGCTGATTAGAGGATTTTTTTAGTCTAATCCCAGCTCCTTTGCCTTCTGGAATATTTATTCCAAGCCCATTGAGCCTTTAATGTAGAATTTGCTGTATCTTATTTATTGTTTATTAATCAACAATTGAACAAATTAAACAAACTTGAATTGTTCCTTGCCAGCTACTTGCAGCATTTCTTTTCCCTTAGCCTAGAACAGTGATGTCAAGCCTTTTAGAGACCATGTGCCAGGTCTCACTCCATCCTAGACTGCATGCAGTACCCTGCCCACACCAGAGACAAAGGGTTCTGAGCCACCCCTCCCCCCAACAATGGATCCTATGTGGAAGAGGGTCTACTTTTCAAGAGTTTGCTGACCACCTTAGGCATCTCTCTTCAGGAAAAGTGAGGGGAGATTCTTGGGCTAGCAAGTCCTGCCACCATTCAATTGTGATGAGGAGAGATAGCTTAAATTAGGTTCTAGAATGAGATGAGCTTTGCTTTTTAAAAAACCTTTGGGAAAGTTAATCTTGATCTGAGTTCAAGTCAAGCCTGGGTTTGCAAGAATTGCTTTTCCAATTATTCTAGTCTGCCTGACCTGAAGTCTTCTAGGTGAGGGCAAGGCTGCCAAGGGTCCTCCCTAGAGTCTTGGAGTTTCCTTCCCTTCAGGGAACCAGTAGGTGTGCACTTTATATTGTTATTATCTTATAAATAAATATATTATCTTATAAATAATTATTTGTTATTTTGTTGGCACAAGTCAAACCAAATAATAATAATAATAAAAATAATAATAATATCCTTTTTTCTTCTTAATTAATTCTTCTTTTTCATTTTTATACTGATAATTTCTCTCCCCCCTTTCTCTCTGCTTCTCTATCTCTCTTTCTATTTCTCATTTTAACTACCTCTCAATTCCAGTAGTATACAATCTCTTAGAATATTCCAGTTAGTTGGGTCCCCCAATGTATATCTTCTTCAGATTATCTCTAAGATAACAATGACATTAAAACCGGATTACTTTAAATCTATCTCCCCAGTACCCTCTCTAGATATATTTAATTACCTAAGTAGTAGTGGCAGTTGTGTACAGTTTAAACTGCATACAATCTTTCCTCTATTAAAAACTGACTAAATAAGATTTTCTTAGTTACTACGTAACCTATTTTATACAAAGAGAATAACATTTTATAGATACTTCATATATTACACTCCTTTCACATGAGCACTTTTAAAATAATTAATTGAATATACAAAGCCAAACATCAATATCAGTCCTTTCTTATTTATTCATAACTATTACTGTTCTATCACTTATATGTTTGTGTTATTAATTGCTTTTCTATGGACTTGTCTTCAGATGGATTATTTTCACGTGTTAGAAACACATAAAAATACCTCAAGTAACATTTTATCCTCAAAATGTAGACAAAATTAATTTTTTTGGTCCAGTGAAGGTAAGGAAAGGAATTAGTTTCTATAAATATAGGTCATGGCTGATCAGCTCAGTGGGCTAGAACATGAAACTATTGAACTCAAGGTTGATGATTTAATTGCTATTCTCCCTTGTATGTTTTGTTCTTTTCTTTGTCTACTTCAAACCTACACCTGTTTTCTCAAGAACCTTTATCAGTCATCAAAAGGATATCTGAGTAGGAGTTTTTGAATCAGTTCAAAATAATCTGTACTGTTGGGAATGAGGTTAAGACAACCCAAACTATACAACTTATTGACATTGGCCTAGTAGCATCAATTTTATATTAGAACCACTTCTGGTTTCATGGGTATAGAATATTGTACTCACTCCATTCTCCACCAAGAAGTTATTTTGCACTGTGGATAAGCATATGATTTGAGGAAATGTCAATGACTCTGCGTCTGACTACCCAGAAGACAGTCAGGTTACTTTTTTCACATTCTTTATTTTGTTATGCCCCTGCCCCAATTCCTTGGAGTAAACATTACTGAAATATTAGATTCAGGCTCATGTCTAAGCATCCCAAAGTAGTGAAGGAGGAAGCTATTCATGTACTTATCAGGAGATCAGATACAGAGCAGATTTTTTTTTCCTACAGAAAAAGGAAGTGCTTAAGAAAAAAGACTCCTAAGCTTGCATTAACAGAATGAATTAAAACAGTATACAGGGACTTATTTATAACAACAATTATTAAACTTGGTGCAGCTTGACACAAACCTACAAACCTTCCAAATAGGAAGTATTTGTTTTGACTGCTTAGTTTACATTTCACCTCATCTCTTCTTTCTCTGTCTTTCCCTGCCCCTCTCAATGTCCTTGGCTGATAAATTAGGGTAGTGATTGGGCTTATCCTCCAGCTACTGATCCTTTTTTCCAAGACTGGTAAAGTTGTTGCTAGACTCCTCTCCTTACTTCCAGTATCTCCAGACTTCTTGCTTTTCTTGGGATTGATGTTGATTTACTAAATTCATGAAAAATCAGCTATAGAAGAGGTAAGCCAAGCTTTTGATCTAGCTTGCTTGGGTAGGAAGTTTGGTTATGTATGCTATTAAGTATGGTCAAAAAGGCAAACTTCCATTCCCCATACACCTCAGGAGGACAATTCAAAGCTGTATAAAGCTAAGATATTTTAATGAGGTAATTCTTAAAATATTCACTGATTTCTGCTTGCCTTATGGCCAATAGGGGTGCTATTTGATTATCTGCAAATCTCTTCAGCTTTTAATCATGTGCATTGTTGGCTGGAATAATGAACATTCTGCTAAAGGCCAGGTTTCACTTGAAAGGAAGAAAATCAAAATTTGTTAAGTGCTTGCATGTGCTAGGCACTTTCCTTATGTAGACTTAGATTTTGTTAGCCTAACAGATGCACATCAACATAGTAAGCAACAAAATAGTCCTTCAGCTCTTATGGAACACAAACTAAATTCCCCATATCTAAAGCCCACATAGGCCAGGTGGGGAAGTCACAAGCTAGAATCAAAGGTTGTTGGTGATGATACAGCTTGCATGCTCAAACTCTCATATTGGTTGTTGCACTGGAAAGACCATAATAACTGGCTTGTGTTTATTGGCAGCATAGATAGAAAAGGGGGATTCATACATACACACACACAAAAAAAAACAAGTAATACTTGTCCTGCAATACAGATGAGACAATCATGTTTCAGTCCTAGGGCCAAGCATCTAATATGACATATTACATATATATTCACCACCTCTTATGTTGCAATAGTGTGGCATGGCCAAGGTGAGGACTTTGAATTAAGAACGCCTCTGAAAGACAATTTGGTACCAGAGTGTCTGGGAAATAGCTGTTTGTACATCAGCATGAGATCACTCACAACTTGAAGTGTTGTTGTTTTTTTTTTTTTCTTAGTCCTTTAATTCTACTTCTGATAATGTGCCAGGAAGGCTTGCAGCGAAAAATATATTCTCACCACAGGAATAGCAATGACTAAGTTCCTATACTCTAATGATCATAAAAAAGCAAGCAGCAAGCAGGGAAACAAAAAGGGGAGAAAAAGGCATTGTTCATCTAAATTAAAGATCTTACGCTGAAGTGTTTATAGTAGTATAGGTTTAAAGTGGGAACCTCTGCATTGTTAGGTGTAGAGACTCAGGATCAGAGAGTTTGTTGCTTGAACAAGCCATATAATTAATGTGTTATTGTCAGGATTTGAAGCCAGTTCCTTCTGATTGTCCTTTGCATTTTACCTCTCACATTTTCTTCTAATTGATGTAGCTGTCAGCAACGTCATTTTTTTATTTTATGATTCCATTGTGATGATGAGTTATCCTTAGCCTAGGAAAACAGCTTATCATCCTCATCCTTCTCTTTTATCCCCTACTCTAAACGCAGCAAATTAGAGAGATATGGAAATGGGAAGATGGGACAACCACATTTGCATTCTACATTCATTTAAAAGGTGAAGAGGAAAACAAACACAACACAAAAAGCTACTTCTCAGTGAAACCAGCCAAATGAACTAGACAAATTAAAGCCAGATGTGTATCTGTTACTAAGCCAGAACAACTTCACAGTTCATGCTTTGGCTGCTGTCATATTTAGACTCTTCATTCTCTCTCAGGCAAAGGCCAGCAGGGGCCACTTGTGTTATTGAGTTATTATGAATGGTGAGTACTTTCAGTACTTCCATTTATTTTCACAGAATTTGTCACTTATCTCCAATTCAACATCATCAATAAAGAAAATTTGAAATGGAAATATTTCATTCTCTAGTAAAAATAGACTTATACAACCAAGAACTTTAGTCTTCAGGTGACATTTTGACCAGAGCAAAAAAAGAAAAAAAGAAAGGAAAGAAAGAAGAGAAATATGCATTAATGAAGAGACAGTTCACCATAGGACTAAAGTATTCAAATGTACATAAGTTACCAGAAGTAAAACTTATAAACATTCAATTTTAGAAGAAAGGTAATGGAACTCTTTGGATGTTGACAAAAAGACTGAATTTTTATTGAGCAAAAAAAATGCATCTGAGTATATCTACAAAAGGACTGAATGGTTTTTCAAAATGCAGACATAATGGGGATTTATTTTCCAGTCTTGAGAAGGCAAGAGTAAACTTAGTTTCAATTTTAAGCCAAGATATTTATCCCTCTCCCTTCAAAAAAAAAAAAAAAACCAAAAACCAAAAAAAGACAACCAACCTTTTATTTTCAGGAGATCCAGTTGATTTAGAAAGGAATCCTTTTAAATCTATTCTTAAGAACTTACAGTATAATTGTTAACAAATACTCTTAGAAGAGCCATTCCTCTACCTTCAAGTCCTTTAGCTTAATTAGTGTAAATATTAATTCTTCCTCTAATTAAGACTTGCTGACAGCACAAAAACTGTTTATTAAGCAAACATAGTTTAACTTACTTTATTATGGAGATTAATTTTACACTTAAAGAATATTATTATTTTTTCAAGAGAAATAGAATAGCACAAAGTGAAGAAAGAATTAATGCACTTCAATTTTATCCTGTTCAAAATGGGCATAGTAGATGAGATAGACAATCTCGATAATTTCTTAACTTCTTAGATTCTATTCTTTCCCATTTCCTCCTAATTTTTTAGTTTGCCTTTTTCCTATAATTATGACAATTTGTCTCAGTTTTTAGGGCTGAGGTCAGTCAATTATGTCATCTTTCCAGAAGAACTCAATTCCATATGGCACTTATGACATTCTTTGGAGAATACTGTATTCTGTGACTGAAAACTATAAAATATCAACAAATAGAATATTACTGTTCAAAATATAGATCTTCTCTTTAAGTAGAAGATTAGGGTGTTTGAAGAAATTCATAATTACCTAAAGGCAATGTAGCTAATTCTCTTCCTCCTGCTCAATCCTGAATTTAGTTCACAGTCCATCAATATTGTCTGTACAAAATATACTAGTGTTGGACCAGCTCTGTGGATTGTCAACATATCTGAATAACCTAGCTTTTATGATAGGCATTATTCATTTGTATGGTTTTCCTTGTGTGGATTGTAAGGCTAAATATTTTGAGTGACTCAGATGTTATTTAAAAGCACTCTGCTAGTCCTTGATCCAATCAGGATGAAGCCATTCACAAACAGAAAAATGTGTAGTACCTAACCATGTAGAGTAGGTGTTCTTATTCTGTCCTGCCTTGTCCCACCAGTGAAATCTTTGAATTGATTCCAAGGGATTCATGATGGGAAAAATATTACATTTTTATCCTCTCTAAATTCTATCTGAAATTACTTTGAGTATCAATTTCAGCAACAAACCACAGTAGAATTGTGTCCCCAGATTGATTGGAGTGAATGATACAAAAAAAGTCTAAGAACTCCTGGATTATAGGGATAACTTTTTAATATAGATTCTATGAGAAACTATATAGAACAGTGGTAAACACATTTGGTAAGAATAGTTTTCTTTGTTTTATGAACAGCTTGATATTAATAATCAAGGGTTTCTAATAATAAAAAGCCTCCATAATACAATTTTTCAAAGAATTTTATTTGATGTTGCTATAAGTTGAAAATACTTTGTTTCAGAGAAGATTTGTGGTATCACTGTGTTCTATTAAAATTAATCTATGAAGTCAAATTTACTTTTGCAGATCATCTATACAGAAATGGGTAAGCATTTAGTAGTCACGAGTGGCATGAAACACATCAATAAAAAATTATGCAAGGAGCCACGAGAAAGGATATAATCAGAGAATTCAAAGGATGTAGGACTGAAAGCACCTCTGTATCCATCTAACTAAACCACTTCATTTTACACTGATTAAACTGAAGTACAAAAGGTTTATGATTTGTCCAAGTTATTATAGGAAGTATTTGGAAAACAGAATTTGAACCCAGTTCTTCGAAGTCTAAATCCAACATTAATTCCACTATGCCATGATTTCTACACTTGTATGATTGGAAAATGTGGAGTACTCATTTTGGAGCAAATAAAACATTCCAAAAGATGTCAAGGAAAAAGAAAAATAACAAACAACTATTGACTAACCATCCTATAAAAAGTTTATAGGAAGTCACAGACAAGACTTGGATGGGACATTAAGTTCAGGGAATCATGAAGGGATTATTCACATAAGGGGGATCCCAGAACTATTAATATTTCAAAGTGTGACCAATAGTGCTATGATAGTTATTTCGTTTATTAAGCCTTTACTTATATACTAAAAATTTCAATTAAGTTGTCAATGAATTCTAAAAGATTTAGGTAGGATCTTAGATTGAGGAAGCTATCTATTATGAAATTAACCAGTTATGTTTGAGGAGTTTCAGGAATATTTTGAACAATCAGAATTTTCATTACTCCTGTTCTATTTGTTAAACTGTATCAGTTAATGTTTTTTTTTTCTTTTCTTACTGATAAGCATGCTTAATCACAAGTCACATTTGGGAATCAATCATTTCAAAGCATCTAAAAACTAAGTCTTTATTTTGAATTAAAGATCACTCTTTACCCCAAAGCACTGATAACAACGCAGGATGTCTCACATTTTGTTACTGTAACATTACTCTTGCACTTGGTTGACTGCTGTAATAGTGTGAAATGAGTTGGATTTTTCAAGCATCAATAAATAAACTAGTACTTTTTTAAGGATCTGTTCTGTACTAGGCAATATACAAGGTGGTATTTCAATCTCAAACATGACAATTGTCACCAAGTGACAGGATTTATAGTTTTATCATTTACCTTTCAGAGTGACAGGATGTTGCTGCTCCCTTTACTTGGCATTTCCCATTCTCAACTTCTATTGCGCAATTAGTCAAAATTAAGTTACTTTTGAGGCTAGTGGCTCACTGGTGTAGTCTACTTCTGGTGTAGTCCACTTCATACCCAATTATGTTTCATATTTCCAATTATACTTTGAGATGTGAGTTCATCTGACTCATCTGACTCAGTTTTTAAAGTAAAAATTAAATTTGAAGTCAGGTTGAATATGCCAGCTACCTGTTTTTAAGAACATGCTTCATTTAATCTATGAATAATTAGTTCACAATATTTATGTGGAATGGGAAAAGAATACTTTGGAATACCATGTCTTTAAAGTTATATAATAAACATTGAGTGCCTAGAGATACTCTGTAGTTTTTAACCCACCTATAAAATAAATTTAGTTAAAAAATAACTAAAGCTTTTCCTGTTTAAAAGGCAAACTGCTATGATAAGTAAGCAGTTGAGAAGAAGCCTAGATGAGCTGGAGTAGAGTTAATTTTCCCTACTCATAGTATTAGTTTATAAATGTAGCAATATATACTTTAAACTTCATATTTTAAAATATAATAAATGAATCAATATACACATTTCTAAAAGGGATTTAATATGAAATACAGGATGGAATCATGTGCTAACATGCAATTTTGTTGGTAAAAGTATATATTACACATGAATATCTATAAGATGTAATGTCTTCATTCTCAGAATTAGCACATAGTAGAACTTAAAACTCAAATGTTTAAAGTAAAACTAACTAACCCAAATGTTGTTATAATTACTTTTGTTTTACCTAAAAAATAAAGTTCCTATTATATATGAATGTTTAGATGAAGATATGTGTGTACGTATCTATACCCACATTTCATTCACACACAAACATAAACATACACAAATACAGTAGGATCTCATATGCAACATATAAAGTCACGCATAATAGTGAACTCCATTATTTGGTAAGTATTTCTTATACAAGCATACCTTAGTGCTTTGCCACTTTTCTTAAGCTTATCAGAGCTACCAACATCACTACTCTTGTATTTTCGGGCCATTATTAATAACTGAATAGCGTTAACTTAAAAAAAAAAAAAGAAGCACTGCTTTCACATGGACATGATTTTTTATAAGAGAACTCTTGGCAAAGATTGATGTGAGAGCTAATGTTTGGCACAAAACATTGTAATGACTAACACTAATGCATCTCAGAGTGAGAATGAGTGTGATTGGGCAAACTGCTATGAGGCTTTATTTTGCTTGGGGAAATGGCACAGTTTTAGTGTGTAATTTTAAAAAATGATATGTTTTTCATCTTTATTTTTTCCTATGGCCAATCATGTATACCTGAATTCATGTGCATTGAGTTTGTGTAAAAAAAATCCTAGTGTATAGCAGTCACTAATATATATATATGTATATATATGCATATATTTACATATATGTACATAAAAGGAAGATATATATGTGTGTGTATATATGTGTGTATATATATGTGTGTGTGTATATATATATATATATGTATGGAGAGAGAGAGACAGAGAGAGAGAGAGAGAGAGAGAGAGAGAGAG
>NC_058132.1:366037461-366052460 GCF_016433145.1 Gracilinanus agilis
TTCTCTGTGTTCTCTAGCTCTATAGTTAAATATTAATAAATCTCTATAAATATTATATATTGGAGATTAATTTTGAATTTGAATTTTGAATTTATTTTACATTATATTATATATACATTGTATGTTATGTGTATTATTATATGTTATATTATATTTATATTATAATATTAATTTTAAAATGCATAGAATTTATTAAGGAAATGATTGTTCTTTAAGGATAGAAGAGGCAGCAGGGCCCCTGGAATGTTCCTGACTATTTGAGCTCATGTTCTATAATGGGAGGGAATGACAGCTCCCAGCCCCTGACACCTCGTGTGCTCTCACACTTTTGACTACTATCAAAACTTGTGACTGTAAATGTTGCATCCAAGAAGTTTTCTAGCCAGAAAGTACCTCCCTTCTGCTAGGTATGGTGTCCTCTGTCATCTGCTGTCATCTTCTGCCTCAGAAGCCATTAAGAGATGTTCTATGGATGACTCATACAAAGCTGGAAATCATTTCCAAAGTTCACTCCTAGACCAGCAAGAATGTCAATTGTCCTTGGTGGAAGCGTGTAGAAGGAGAGTGTGATTGCATTAGTATTTTTGTTCTTGATATTACTCTGTCCGGCTTCCTGTACTGAATATTCAATAGGACTGCTGTTTCTCAAGAAACCACTATTCATTGTTTATTTTAATGGATCATAGATATATAGCTTTGTAATTGTTTTTTTTTTTGCCAGTTGAATAAATAATATAAGTCTGAGGTCACTAACCCAAATGATTGATAAGGAGCTTTGTATCAGTATTATTCTCATGTCACTAGCTAAATTGTGAACTAACAACAAGGTCACAAACTATCATTACTGCAACTTATTTATGACTTTAATTTTTCACTCTTAGATTTCTTTGTAGCAGGAACTCTGGTGTTTTTAAATTTTTATTCATTCAGATTGACCTCTCAGCTTATGTTCTCTTGAATGCTGACATGGTCATTCTTTGGGGAGGTGTATCATCCTTTTTTTCTATTAATTTTAGTTTTATTAAAAAGTCTTTCATATACATTATCAATTCAAAGTCATAACCAGAACTTCATGGCCTTGTATGCTAAGCACAGAGGATTCTTCACCATTTGCATTACTTTTCTTCCAGTTTGTGCCAAGAGCCTTCCCTGTACTTTTGCATCACCCAAGCTGATAGTGCTTTTGCTGTTCTCATGCTGCTTGAGTGTTATTGCTCTTGACCTTCATTTATGATTTAATTTGTTTCATTACTTAGACTTCAGGTGATCACTCCATTAATGTGCATACAAAATAATAAAATAAAATGAATTCTTCATTTAAAAGTGAATAAGAAATTCCAGTTTAGACAAAAGCGTAAAACATTGTTTTAAAATATCTAGTGCTAACCATATTAACTTTTCTAAAAAATAAATATTAATAAATGTTTAAAAAATTAAAAAAATATCTGGTGCTACTAATCATACTTGTAAAAAAGATAAAAACAATAGGTATTCTAAATGAAAATTAAAAATCTTAAAAGTTCTATTAGACACAATAAATTATTATTCATATTCAAAAATATATACATGTGAATTTTAAAAAGAGCCACCAGTAATGAAAAAGTTTACAGTTATATACTAATTTTGAGTTAGAGGTTAGAAAAAAGTTAAATGAAGAGGTAATATTGAACAATAGACATAAGAAGTAGCATTTCATAAAAAAAATAATATTAGATAGTGCTTGGAAATAAAGTCTCCAATTTCACTTCAGAAACAAATTATCTTTGTGATTATAGTCAACCTACATCATTCCTCAACTCTTCAGGTTCCTCACCTGTAAAATAGTATCAAAATATTTATACTTCCTGATTCATGTGCTTATTGCCAGAAAAGTGCTTTGGAAATGCTAAAGCATCATGTAGTATGTTATTATTACTTTAAATGTCTTAGGAGTCTGCAGTAATCCTATGATATTTATAGGAGTTAATATTTCATAGTTTGAACATATGCTCTCTTATTGTAATTCCAATTTTATTATAAACAAATAAGTGAAATGTATATTTATTTCTGAGAATTATTAGGGCAAAATGGAAAGAAAGTATTAGAAAAATGATGGCTTGTGTCCATTTCCTCCTTCTTATTCATATTGGCTTTGGATTTAGTCAATTGCTTAAATTCTAAGTATTTTAAGGAACTCTCTAAGATTTTAATTTGAAGAGAAAGTGGCTACTTGACTTTGTAGAGAAAACTTCTCAATAGGAGTTACCTGTATAAAATAAAACATTGGTTCAATCCTAATTATTATTGTCATTCCCCATTTCTATCCCCCCACCATTCTTACTCCCATATCTTTATCCCCATTTCTATCCTCATTCTTATGCTTATCATACTTCTCTTTATCTTCATCTCTCTATCCCCCTCTATTCCCTTAGCTATCCCTATCCCAGTTCTGATTCCTATCCTTATCCATAGAAAGGACAAGCTTTTGACTCAAGAATATCTGGGATCTGACAGATCAGCTTTGTGACCTTAAGCAAATTACATAAACTTTATGAATTCTAGGAATTTCAAAGTACAGAAAAGTAACCAATGTGTATAGGTAGCAAGAATTTCCTCCCAAGGCATGGCTAGAACAATGGGGTCAGATTCATATCAAATAGATCCCTGCCCCTGCATATTGACTTAGAAAATCAAATGCCAACATTAGTTATGTTCAATTCTATTTTTATTTATTTTGTAAATATTTTCCCAATTACATTTTCATCTAGTTCAGCTTTTCTCATTCCATTCCTCTTATCAGCAGCTTAAAAGAATTTCCTTAGTCCACTAAATACAGTGGCACAGAGGGTGATGACTGAGAAATCCTATCCAATTGTCAGTTGTGAAAGTGTTGCTTTATGTTTACCAGATTTAAACTCAGAAATAGAGAGTAGATAGCTTCCCTGATAAGACAAAAAATCTCTAAATTCCATTGATTATTACTGTGATATCCTTCATATATTATTTACATTGAACCTGGAGATTTTGGTGTAGTTATCAGTTCTCATGGAAATGCTGCTACTAACTATCTGTGTGACTTTGACCAAAGTATGTAATATTGATTGGCCTTGGCTTCTTCATTTGTAAAAAGAAAGAATTGGGTTCAATGACTTTTTATCTCCCTTCCAAATTTAATATCTTATATGTCATCTGAAGAATCACTGAAATAAAAGAAATGTATCTATGAAATGAATTATTTCCTACATGGTGACTGATCAGAAAACACAAAACAAATAAGCCACAAAACTTCATTTGATAAATAATTATTTTCTTCTCATGTCTTCGTGGGCTTCTTGCAGTGGCTACCAAGTTACATATTGTATGTATCAAAGTAGAGATATTTTTGTTATAAATCACTGATTGCTTGCATGTGAGGCCATTTACTTTAATTCCATATCTTTGTCATCAGATCTGTCATTGGTGAATTGGTTAATGTTTCTAAGATGTTCATGTATTACATTATAGTCAGTCCATTTCACACTAATAGCAATGCAAACATAATTTATCACTGTCACTTCAGGCAATGTTCTGTAGCTGTGTTGACCTATAAAAAGAGAGGCAATAAAGATGTAGAATATTATGGTCATGGGAAAGATGAGGTGGCAAGTAATACAGTAACATGGTAAGAGCTCTTTTTTTCTTGAACTTAAATTTCTGTTAAACAAGGTTTTTAGCCTTTAAGATGAAGACAGCGAGGAGACAATGGCTAAAGTAACTTCTTTTTCTAAGAAATGATGTCTCTGAAACATTTGAGAGTTGACAAAAATCTAACTGATTTTAGGTGTATATTCACTCCTAAAATCTGACTTTGATTATGCCTTAAAGAGTTTTAGGAAAATAAGTTCAATCAACTTCTTAATATTGCTCACATCAATACTTACTAAAGGCAGGAGATGTACTAGATTGCTGCTAATGACACTTCCAATGCTAAGATCTTTTGTATATTTGACTGACTTTAACATAAATAATTGTATTTTCATGGTATTAAAGTAGTTTTGGCAAAGGAAGATCTAATCTCTTGAGGGTCAAAGGCAATCTTTTTTTTTTTAATTTCAAAATGGTTTTGTTGCCAACAAATTTGTGTTCAGTCTACTGTAGGTAAAAAGCCCAAAACAAACACAACAAACAAAAAAAATACCCTAGACATTTTGTATACTGTGTGTTCTTAATTACTATCTCTTAGAAAAACATAAAGTGTTATTGTTGAAGAAGTTATGTGGGAAAAGCACACTAGTATAATTTTTGTAGACCTTTGAATTGATTGAAATAGTCTGGAAAGCATTTTAAATCAATTAACCAACCAACCAAACAACATATGTATTTATTATCTATTATATTGTAGGAATTGAAACAGGTTCTGAGGATACAAGTTTTAAAAAAGAGGAAAGAGAAAAAAGAAATAACTTTTACTCCCATTGTATACTAAGAAAGTTAATATGTCCATATATTTGGACTCTGGGATCCCACTACTAGGCATATTTAACTTGGAGGTCAAGATAGAAACACCTCATATACACTAGAATTTATATGGTTTCCTTTTGTAGCAGCAAAGAACTGGAAGTAAAGTAGATTCCCACGAGGGAATAGATCAACCATGATGCATTAATACAGTGGAAAATTAGAGCACTCTAGGAAATGACAAATATGAAAAATGTTGGGAATCATGGAAAAGACAAATGAACAGAAGCAAAGTAAAGTAACAATAAAAATAATATAATAACTACAAATATGTAAATCATACATTAATTATAATGATGAATCCTGTCCCCAAAGAAGACATGAGAAAATGTAGCTATGTTCTTTACAAAGGCAAAGGGCCATGGGTTTTGTAGAAAGCATAAGTTGCCAAATTTAATTGATGTGTTGTTTAGTTTCATCTAATTACTTTTATTTTTCTTTCTTTAAAGAAAAAACAAAACAAAATGATAAAATCTGGTTCTGGGAAGAATACACACAAATAATATATATATATATATGTATCTGTATACATATATATGCACATGTATGTATATAAGTATAGAAATTAAGGAGATATAACACAAAGAGAGTAATAAAATTCAAATAAAATATGTTCATCAATTCTTTTCTGCTCCCCAAAATAGAGTTCTCCATCTTAAATCACTTGAATATATGATATATTATATATGCTAGTAAGAACTACAATTTATTCTTTCACATATATTCACAATATATTCTTTATACAAAAAAAATTCTTAATTCTCTATGACTCTGCTTGCAAATAAACCTGAAGAAACATATGGAGTCTGATTTTGTTTGTTTCAGTGTCACCAATTTTCTTAGAACTAACTTAGTTTTTTTTCCATTAGCGGGCATTTGTGAGATGATTAGCCAGAGCTAAGTGGACCATGTGTTACTGGGATAAACCTTTTCTTAGTATGAAGGCAACTATATATAAGCTATCAAGCTAATAGTCTTGACCCTCTGAGCACCACTATCTAACCAACTGATCTAGCCAATTACAATTTATGTTATCTGCTCAGATGTAACAGCCACTGGAAAATTGAGTTTTATAAGTTTTAATACTGCTTAAATGAAGAATGGAAAGACAAACATGTCAACAATATTTGAATATCTTGTGAGCTAAAGAAGTAATTTTCCTATAAAATACATGACAGTAGTTTGAATTAGTCACAGTTGACATATGGTCTATAACCTGCAGTTTGAAGACATATAGTAATGAATAAAAACTACTAATTTATGGGGCTGGTAGGTTGCACAATGATTAAAGCACTAGACCCAGAGTCAAGAAAACTACAGTTCAAATCTAGACTCAGTCACTTACTAGCTGTGTGACCCTAGACAAGTCACTTAATCCTGTTTTCCTCAGTTTCCTCATGTATAAAATAAGATGGAGAAGGAAAAGGCAAGCCACCACAATATCTTCGCCAAAAAAAACCCTAAATGAGTCATGAGGAGTTGGAGAAGACTGAAATGACTCAAGAACAAAACTAATTTATACAAACAGTTCTAAGGTATACAAAGAACTTTCTTCACAACAGCTTTAGGAAGTAAGTGGTGGAAAAAATATTAGCCTCATTATATAGATGAGAAAACTCGAGTAAAATGATTTTCCTGTGATCAGATAGTTATTAAGCATTTGATGAACTTCCTCTACCAATGTTCATAAGCGCCTTCTCATTAATTCATAGGATTAGAGAATTGTCTGAGGCTCTGAGAGGTTGAGCGACTTATCGAGGATCCTTCAGACAGTATATGTTATAGAAAGGCTTTGAGGACAGATCTTGTTGACTGTTAGGACAGTTTCATTTTTTTTAAACCTCAGATTTGAACCCAGGACCTTCCCATCTCTGGGCCTGGCTCTCAATCACCTGAGCCCATCTAGCTGCCCCTGAGATGGTTTTCTATCCACTATTTCACTTGGCTTCTCAAATTTTGATCCTGTCACTTTTTTATTATTTAATTTCAAAACTCTTGATTGATCCCAACCCAACAGGTCCTCATACCTTGTTCATCTTGCTTTCCTTCCTCCATGGTTTTTAGAAAGTAAATTTGTACATTTGTTAAAATGTTTCTACTCCCTTTTCCTTCATAGTGACTAGAAGCTGGAAAAAATTCTAGAGCCTGCCTTCTAACAATCGCTGCCTCAGTTTCTAAATATTTTCTTTCCTGTTCAATCTCCTCTTGTATAAGGTATTCTAAGCATTTCTTATCTCTATTTAGAAATATCTGTTTCTCATTTCATTGCTAGAACTCTGTTTTACAGAAATATACCAGAAATGACCACTTCATGTCCCAAGTTTCCTATCCACTCAGTTCACTTTGTTCTTATGTGCTGATGTTCCTATTCCAATGAGAATGATTTCTTAGATTCCTCTACATTAGCAGATTATAATAAAAAATAAATACCTTGTGGCACACCACTTCCACCAATATAGAAATAATTGTAGTATAACAACACTCTCCTTTATTACATAAAGATATATAATTAGGAATCAGGTTTTTCTCTCCCTTTGCAAGAATAATTTTTATGCTCTAAAAAGATGATTTTAAAAAATGAATTAATTCATTTATTTAGAATATTTTATATGGTTACATAATTCATGTTTTTCCCTCCCCTCTTCCCTCCTCATTCCTGGTGCTGACAAGCAATTCCATTGGGTTATACAGGAATCATTGTTCAAAACCTATTTCAATATTATTAATATTTGCAATAGAGTGATTATTTAAAGTCGACATCCCCAATCATATCCCCATTGAACCATGCGATCAATCATGTTTTTCTTCTGTGTTTCTATTGCTGCATTTTTTCTCTTCATGTGGATAGCATTTTTTCTCATAAGTCCCTCAGAATTGTTCTGGATCATTGCATTTCTGCTAGTAGAGAAGCCCATTACATTCAATTGTGCCACATTGTATTCATCTCTGTGTACAAGTTCTCCTGGTTCTGCTCCTTTCACTCTGTGTCAATTCCTGGAGATAATTCCAGCTCACATGGGATTCCTCCAGTTCTTTATTCCTTTCAACAAAATAATATTATATCATCAACAGATGCCACAATTTGTTCAGCCATTCTCCAATCGAGAGACATCCCCTCATTTTCCAGTTTTTGCCACTATAAAAAGGGCAGCTATAAATATTTTTGTTCAAGCATTTTTCCATATTATCTCTTTGCAGTACAAACCCATCAGTGGTATTGCTGTATCAAAGGGCATGCATTCATTTAAATCCCTTTGGTCATAATACCAAATTGCCTTCCAGAATGGTTGGATCAATTTACAGATCCACCAGCAATGCATTTAGTGTCCCAATTTTGCCACAAGTGCTCCAACATTTATTATTTTCCTTTACTAGCATATTGGCCAACCTGCTAGATATGAGGTGGTATCTCAGAGTTGTTTTGATTTTCATTTCTTTAATTATGAGAGATTTAGAACACTTTTTATGTGCTTACTGATAGTTTTGATTTCTTTATCTGAAAACTGCCTAATCATACCTCTTGATCATTTATTAATTGGGACATGGTTTGATTTTTCTACAATTGACTTCATTCCTTATAAATTTGAGAAATGAGACCTTTTCAGAGGTTTTTGTTATAAAAATTTCCCCAATTTGTTGCTTCTCTTCTAATTTTGGTTGCATTGGTTTTGTTTGTATAACCCCTTTTTAATTTAATGTAAACAAAATTATTAATTTTCATTTTATAATATTCTCTATCTCTTGCTGGAGAAAAAATTTTTTAAGTAAAAATAGCAAAAATTTGGCAAGAAGAAAGCAAAAAGGAGTTGATTCTAGTATACCAGTTGGATCATGTCTGTTCAAAGATAACAAAATACTCTCTTGGTTTAACCAACACTATGCTTGAGGAATTAGATATACTAACATGCAAATATGATAGGATATGATAGGATGGTGAAAATGTGTGAATTTTTTTTCTTTTTTGTATATAGCTGTCACATTTCAAGTATCAGTATTTTTCAGTCAAATTCTAAATCCTCATTTTGTTGAACTTCACTCCTTTCTAGAAAATGTTTGATATTTATTAAGAAACTGAAGTTCAATTGTAATTCTTTTAAAAATTATCCAAAATTAAATATACCAGAAAACAATTAATTTGGAGCACTGATTTTTAGATTATTGTCACATTTTTCAAAAATACTTTTGTAATTGTGAGTATATAGTATCAAAGTCATTTGCTGGAGCTAAAAATCTTTTTTTTTTGGAAACAGGGAAATAAATTATTAAAGAAACTCAGAGATATGATTTTTTTAAGATAAAGAGATCTCTTAATTTTTTTTCCAAAGGAAGTAACAGAAACCATATAGTGATAGCCTTTGCCAAAGGAAACTTTATTTTTTTTAAGTACCTTTTTTTTTTTTTGGATGGATATGTGCCATTTTAAACTATCCCTCTGGTGAATAGTAGTGGGCCTGAAAAAACTGTAACTTTTTATTTATCTAAGACTGATTTCAGTATAGTCCTGCTTTTTAACATAAGACATCTCTATTTGAACTATAGTGGGGAAACGATTGGTCATTTTCTATGGCATTATAAGGAAAGGAAGTTCATTTTAGTGGAAAAGGTACTGGAGATTTGAGTTCTAATTCCAGATCTGCAACTAATTATTTATATGACTGTTGAAAAGTGATAATCTTACTGGAATTGCCTCAGTTTCCTCATCTTTAGAAATGAGGGACATGAGACTGAAGCCTCAAAGAACTGGCCAAAAGTAAAATCCAATATCAAACATGTTGATTGGTGTTTAGAGGTTGTAGCAAACCCTCAATTTTGAATAATTTTTCTAGCATCAGTGTAACAATGTACCTGCCAGTTTAAACCAAATTATTAATGCTTCTAAAGACCCTAATAAATATCATAAGATCAAGTTCTTCTGTAGAGTCATTTCTAGCAATATATGTCCTGTGGTTTCACTATTATTAGCTCTCAAGAGATTTATATCATGTCATTTTCTGCCAATTGCTTCATATAGAAATTATACTATCTTGAAGAAAATGAATTGTCCAGAGAGAAACAAGACAGGATCACTGAAGTTGACTTTTTATTATTGCAAAATTCCCCCATATCATACTATCTACTTCTCTTATAACCAGATTAGCATCTCACTGTAGCCAAATGATTTGTGCCAAGACCAATTTAACAAGCTATATTTGAAATAAATGGATGATATGCAATTACCTCCTCAGTGAGATTGTTCCATCATTTTAAACCTCACATGGGAGAATCTCACAGGGCTACAAATGGAAAGGAAGACTGAAAGAAAAAAAATATTGAATTATATATCTATCAACTTTTCTTAAATTCCTATGAGATGATGTCAATAGAGATCCTTGTGGTGGCCAATTTAGCACCATTACTATGTTGAAAAAGGTAAATCCTCCCCCAAATGGAGACTTCCAAGAATGACTAAAAAATCTGAAAATATTATATTAAGGCTAAAAAGGAGGAGCAGAAGTTGAGCTTCCTAGAAGTAAAACCCTGCAATTTTGGAAATATTTGAATGTCACTTGACATGAAGCAATTAATTTATTCAGGAAATTAGAAAGAATATTAGGTCTGAAATACCATGACAGCAAAATGATTTATCACTTAAAATGTCTCATTTTCTTTAGGACAAACATTTCCCCATACTATCATTACTAAGAGGAAAGCAGGAAAGGGAAAAAAAATCACCAAGATTAGAGAAAAAACAATGGTAACTTTTATATTATGTTGAACCTAGATGTTTTTAGAAAGAACTTTTTACCCAGTGGTCAATTATGCATTTCTTCCTTCTGCCCATGGTTATTTCAAGGCAAAGAAATAACAAATATCTTGAATTCATCCTGTTTCTTCCTTTCCTATTTTTATAACAATTTTTTATTATTAAATTTATAAGTATACATTGTGGAATGGGGACAAAAGATCACCTAAGAAAATGAGAACTCAAGGACTTTTTATTTTTTAAGTGTCAATACAATTGTTATATTCTTTTCATAAGGAATGCCTGGGATTCCTCAGCTTCATTTAGTGCCCGAGTGGATAGGTGATTTTTGATTATAGGCCTACATCTTTTGTCTTGTGAAATAGATCTCATACCTTATAGTCCTTTAAAGGAGAAGTTGCTATGTCCTGTGTAATTCTGACTAGAGTTCCACAATATTTGAATATTTTTCTGGCTGCCTATAATATTCAGTCCTTGGCTTGGGACTTTTTGAATTTCGTTATAATAGTCATGAGATTTCAAAATGTGTGCTTTCTTTCAGGAGATGATTGATATATTCTTTCAATTTCAATTTCTCCCTTTGCTCAAGAATATCAGAGAGAACTTGCAATATGATGTCAAGATTATTTTTTAAACACGATTTTAAGGCAATCTAATAATTTACCTTTAAAAATCTATATTAAACTCAAAACAAAAGTATCATTAACTTCCTGCTTCTCTTTGTCATCTCATCTTTTTGTTCTCTGTTATGGATTTTAAACATCCTATTAATACCCTTTTCTTTTATTTTTATCATAACTACCTACTAACTACCTCAATTTCTTCCCACATTTCTCAGAATATGTACGTCTCTATGTCACTAATGATTCAACTCTCGTGAAAGAAAGGGAAAGATGATAAATATTCTGGATTCATAATTGGTTATTGAATTGGTCAGAGTACTTTGCCTTTCAAAATTGGCTTCCTTCTCATTATTATAATAATTGTGAGCACTATTTTCCTTGTTTTACAAATTTGATTCTGCATCAGCTTATAAAATTCATTCTAAGATGATAAAATCCATCTATTTCCTAATTTTTTGTTGTTGAGGTTCAGCTACTTCAGTCACATTAGATTCTTTTTGACCTATTTGGGGTTTTCTCTGCAAAGATACTAAAGTGGTTCACCATTTTATTCTCTCCAGCTCAATTCACAGGTGAAGAACTCAGGCAAAGCTTAACAGGTTAAGTGAATTACTCAGGGTTACACAGTTAGTAAGTATCTGAAACCACATTTAAACTCAAGAAGATGAGTTTTCCTCATGTCAGAACTGTCACTTTATACCTCAAAGCTGTCCTTTTATTATTCCATAGTCTCATAATAATCCTTTAATTTGATGTATCAAAATGATAAGCCATTCTCCAATTAAGGGGCATCCATTTGTTTCTATTTTTTACAACAAAAACAATTACTATAAACATTTCTGTACTTTTATAGATCATTTCCATCTCTATTTGATATTTTAGGGCTATAGATATTTTGGGAGTATAACTAGATCAAAATTTAGTTTATTTGGGATATATTTTCAAATTATTTTTTTGGAATGCTTGAATCATTTAAGAGTTTTTTTGAGAAGGTATTAGTATTTTTGTTCTCCCAAAGGCATGGTATTCTGGTATGTATGTAGTAGAATCTCTGAAGTAACTAGTTGTCTTTTCTTTATTATTAGTGGTCAAAAAGTTGTGGATAATTTGCATATTCTTTTGAAAATTAATAGTTCATATTTTTTTATTATTTCAAGGGTTGGAAAATATATGCTCCCTGATTTTGTACAATAGGGAGGTAAAATTTATCAAAATGTTAAAAAAGTATATTATTTAAAATATTAAAAAAACTATTTTAGTTCATATATATGGGTCATACAAAAAAGGTGGATAAGATTTGGCATTCAAACCATGTAAATTGTTGATCACTGATATTTTGGAGTATCCTCTTTCTTCATAGAAAAGTCATATGAATTTTATAAATTCAATACATGCATATAACATATAGGTATGTAATATACATATATGTGATAACATTCCTTATCAAAAAAATATAGCAAATATTTTAAAAAATTTCAATATTTTCCCTCTACTTCTGCCATTTTTGTTTATGTTTTTCAATTCTACATAATCAAAATTTTTGTTTTGTAATTGTCTATCTCTTGTTTAGTTAATAACTATCTTTTTTCATTTTTATAAGGGTTATCTCTTTCCCTGATCATCTGATTTGTTTATGGCATGGATTTTCATGGGGAGTTCTTGTTTCCATTTGGAAATTACTATGGCATAAATTGTGAAATGTTTGTCTAAATCTATTTATTTTTATTTTTATTTTTTTATATTTTAAACATTTATTAATATTCATTTTTAACATGGTTACATGGTGTGGTAGTTTCGAGTCCACACACTCAATCATGTCCACCCCAGCCCATGTGTTCAAGCAGCGGTTTTTCTTTTATGTTTCCTCTACTGCAGTCGTTCCTCTGGAGGTGGGTAGCATTCCTTTCCATAAATCCCTCAGAATTGTCCTGGGTTTTTGTATTGCCGCTGGTACAGAGGTCCATTACATTCAATTTTACCATAGTATATCAGTCTCTGTGTACAATGTTCCTTTGGCTCTACTCCTCTCACTCAGCATCAGTTCCTGGAGGTCTTTCCAGTTCACCTGGAACTTCTCCAGTTTGTTATTCCTTTTAGCACAATAGTATTCCATCACAAGCATATACCATAATTTGTTCAGCCATTCCCCAATCGAAGGACATACCCTCATTTTCCAGTTTTTTGCCACCACACAAAGCACAGCTATAAATATTTTCGTACAAGTCTGTTAATCTATGATCTCTTTGGGGTACAAACCCAACAATGGTATAGCTGGATCAAAGGGCAGGCATTCTTTTATAGCCCTTTGGGCATAGTTCCAAATTGCCAGCCAGAATGGTTCGATCATTTCACAACTCCACCAGCAATGCATTAATGTCCCAATTGTGCCACATCCCCTCCAGCATTCATTATTCTCCCCTTCTTTCATTTTAGCCAATCTGCTAGGTATGAGGTGATACCTCAGAGTTGTTTTGATTTGCATTTCTCTAATTATTAGAGATTTAGAGCACTTTCTCATGTGCTTATTGATACTTTTGATTTCTTTACCTGAAAATTGCCTATTCATGTCTCTTGCCCATTTATCAATTGGGGAATGGTTTGATTTTTATACAATTGATTTAACTCCTTGTATATTTGAGTAATTAGACCCCTGTCAGAGTTTTTTGTTATAAAGATTTTTTCCCAATTTGTTGTTTCCCTTCTGATTTTGAATACATTGTTTTTGTTTGTACAAAAGCTTTTTAGTTTAATATAATCAAAACCATTTAATTTACATTTTGTAATTTTTTCTAACTCTTGCTTGGTTTTAAAGTCTTTCCTTTCCCACAGATCTGACAAGTAAACTATTCTGTGTTCACTTAACTTGTTTATATTTTCCCTCTTTATATTCAAGTCATTCACCCATTCTGAAATTATCTTGGTGTAGGGTGTGAGATGTTGATCTAGACCTAATCTCTCCCATATTGTTTTCCAAATTTCCCAGCAGTTTTTGTCCAATAGCGGATTCATGTCCCAAAAGTTGGGCTCTTTGGTTTTATCATACACTGTCTTGCTGATGTCATTTACCCCAAGTCTATTCCACTGATCCTCCCCTCTGTCTCTTAGCCAGTACCATATTGTTTTGATGACTGCTGCTTTATAGTATAGTTTAATATCTGGTACTGCTAGGCCACCTTCCTTCACATTTTTTTTCATTATTTCCCTTGATATTCTTGATCTTTTGTTATTCCAAATGAAATTTGTTATAGTTTTTTCTAATTCGGTAAAGAAGTTTTTTGGTAGTTTGATAGGTATGGCACTAAATAGGTAAATTAATTTGGGTAGGATGGTCATTTTTATTATGTTAGCTCGTCCTACCCATGAGCAACCAATGGCTTTCCAGTTGTTTAGATCTACTTTTATTTGTTTGGAAAGTGTTTTGTAGTTGTTTTCATATAATTTCTGTGTTTGTTTTTGTAGATAGATTCCCAAGTATGTTATATTGTCTACGGTGATTTTGAATGGTGTTTCTCTTTCTACCTCTTGCTGCTCTAATGTGTTGGAAATGTATAGAAATGCAGATGATTTATGTGCATTTATTTTGTATCCTGCAACTTTACTAAAGTTGTTGATTATTTCTACAAGCTTCTTAGTTGATTCTCTAGGATTTTTTAAGTATACCATCATATCGTCTGCAAAGAGTGATAGCTTGGTCTCCTCCTTGCCTATTTTGGTACCCTCGATTCCTTTTTCTTCTCTAATTGCTACTGCTAGTGTTTCTAGTACTATGTTGAATAATAGAGGTGATAATGGGCATCCTTGTTTTACTCCTGATCTTATTGGAAAGGCTTCTAAATTATCTCCATTGCATATAATGCTTGTTGATGGTTTTAGATATATACTGTTTATTATTTCTAGGAAAGGTCCTTCTATTCCTATACTTTTCAGTGTTTTCAATAGGAATGGATGTTGTATTTTGTCAAAGGTTTTTTCAGCATCTATTGAGATAATCATGTGATTTCTGTTTGATAGACTATTGATATGGTCAATTATGTGGATGGTTTTCCTAATGTTGAACCAACCTTGCATTCCTGGTATAAATCCCACCTAATCATGGTGGATGATCTTCTTAATTACATGCTGGAGTCTCTTTGCTAGTATTCTATTTAAGATTTTTG
>NC_058132.1:366057454-366072959 GCF_016433145.1 Gracilinanus agilis
TGTATTTTGTCAAAGGTTTTTTCAGCATCTATTGAGATAATCATGTGATTTCTGTTTGATAGACTATTGATATGGTCAATTATGTGGATGGTTTTCCTAATGTTGAACCAACCTTGCATTCCTGGTATAAATCCCACCTAATCATGGTGGATGATCTTCTTAATTACATGCTGGAGTCTCTTTGCTAGTATTCTATTTAAGATTTTTGCATCTATGTTCATTAGGGAGATTGCTCTGTAGTTTTCTTTCTCTGTTTTTGGTCTCCCTGGCTTTGGAATCAGTACCATATTTGTGTCATAAAAGGAATTTGGTAGGACTCCTTCTTTGCTTATCATATCAAATAATTTGTATAGTATTGGAATTAGTTACTCTTTGAATGTCTGACAGAATTCATTTGTGAATCCATCAGGCCCTTGCGATTTTTTCTTACGGAGTTCTTTGATGGCTTGTTTAATTTCTTTTTCTGATATGGGATTATTTAGGTATTCTATTTCTTCTGCTGTCAATTTGGCAGTTTATATTTTTGTAAATATTCATCCATATCTCCTAAATTGTTATATTTATTGCCATGTAGTTGGGCAAAATAGTTTTTAATGATTGCCTTAATTTCCCCTTCATTAGAGGTGAGGTCTCCCTTTTCATCTTTGATACTGTCAATTTGGTTTTCTTCTTTCCTTTTTTTTATTAGATTTACCAGTACTTTGTCTATTTTATCTGTTTTTTCAAAGTACCAGCTTCTAGTCTTATTTATTAATTCAATAGTTCTTTTACTTTTGATTTTATTAATTTCTCCCTTGATTTTTAGTATTTCTAATTTAGTTTTCATCTGGGGATTTTTAATTTGATCGCTTTCTAATTTTTTGATTTGCATGCCCAATTCATTAATCTCTGCCCGTCTTAATTTGTTAATATATGCACTCAAGGATATAAATTTCCCCCTGAGTACTGCCTTGGCTGCATCCCACAGAGTTTGGGAGGATGTCTCATAATTGTCATTATCTTCAATGAAATTGTTAATTGCTTCTATGATTTCTTCTTTGACAAATTGGTTTTGGAGAATTATATTATTTAACTTCCAATTAGTTTTTGATTTTCCTGTCCAGGTGCCCTTACTAATTATTATTTTTATTGCATTATGATCTGAGAAGGCCAAATTTATTATTTCTGCTCTTTTGCATTTGTTTGCAATGATTCTATGCCTTATTACATGGTCAATCTTTGTGAATGTACCATGTGCAGCTGAAAAGAAGGTGTATTCCTTTTTGTCCCTATTTATTTTTCTCCACATGCCAATTAAATCTAATTTTTCTAGGACTTCATTCACCTCTCTTACCTCTTTCTTACTTATTTTTTGGTTTGATTTATCTAGATCTGAAAGAGTAATATTTAGATCTCCCATTATTATGGTTTTACTATCTATTTCCTTCTTGAGCTTTGCCAGTTTCTCCTTTATAAATTTGGATGCTATGCCACTTGGTGCATACATATTGAGCAGTGTTATTTCCTCATTGTTTATACTGCCTTTAATCAGGATGTAATGACCTTCCCTGTCTTTTTAAATCAAATCTATTTTTACTTTGGCTTTGTCAGAAATCACAATAGCCACTCCTGCCTTCTTTTTCTCATTTGATGCCCAAAAGATTTTGCTCAAGCCCTGAACCTTAAACTTGTGTATGTCCACCCGCCTCATATGTGTTTCTTTTAGATAACATATAGTGGAATTTTGGTTTCTAATCCACTCTGCTATTTGCTTCCGTTTTATGAGTGAGTTCATCCCATTCACATTCAGTGTTATAATTATCAGCTATGCATTTGCTGACATTTTTGTATTCTCCCCTATTCCTACCCCTTCTTCTTAATCTATTTCCTTTTAAATCAGTGGTTTGCTATTGAGTCGCTATCCCTTATCCCCTCCCTTGATTAACTTCCCTTTCTACCCCCTCCCTTGTTATTCCCCTCTTTTTGTTTTGAATGACTAATAAATTCCCTCCCCCTTCTTCTCTCCTCCCTTTTTTGACCTCCCCTCTCCCCTGCTCCCCTTGGTTTATCCCTTCTGACTTTCTCAGTAGGGTTAGATAGAATTTTATATCCCAATGGATAGTATAGCTACTCTTCCCTCTCTGAGTTGATTACGCTGAGAGTGAGGTTTAAAAATTACCTCTTGTTCTCTCTTCCTCTCCTTCTTATAATAGTATTTGGCCCCTCCCCATCCCATGCCCTCTTTTTGTGTAATAGATTATCCTATTTTTCTTATTCTCTCAAGTTTCTCCTGATGTCTCCCTCCATTCACCCTCCTCGTTCCCACCCCCCCATATCATCTTAGACCATTTAGCACTCTACCGTCTCCCCATAAATCATTCTTCCTACCACTATAATAGTGAATACTTAATAGTGAATGGAGTTCACTAAAGAGAATTATACATACGTTTCTACACATAGGAATACAGATAATTAGATCTTACTGAGGCCCTTAAAAAGGCAAATTTAAAAAATTATGAGTTTTCTTTCTTTCCCCTCTGTTTCTTATTTACCTTTTCATGTTTCTCTTGATTTTTGTGGTTGGATATCAAACTCTCCATTTAGCCCTGGCCTTTTCTGTGCAAATACTTGGAAATCTTCAATTTTGTTTAATGCCCATACTTTCTCCTGGAAGTATATAGTCAATTTTGATGGGTAGTTGATCCGTGGTTGCAGGCCCAGCTCTCTTGCCTTTCAGAATATCATATTCCAAGCCTTGTGGTCTTTTAGCGTGGAGGCTGCCAGATCCTCTGTGATCCTGATTGGTGCTCCTTGATATCTGAATTGATTCTTTCTGACTTCTTGTTAAATTTTTTTCTTTTACTTAGAAGCTCTTGAATTTGGCTATTATATTCCTGGTGGTTGTCTTATCTGGATCCAGTGTAGAGGGTGATCTATGGATCCTTTCAATGTCTATATTACCCTCTTGTTGTAGGACTTCAGGGCAATTTTGCTGAATAATTTCTTTTAGTATGTAGTCCAAATTTCTATTAATTTTTCCCTTTTTAGGGATACCGATGATTCTCAAATTGTCTCTTCTAGACTGGTTTTCTTGCTCTGTCATTTTCTCATTGAGATATTTCATGTTTCCTTCCATTTTTTCAGTCTTTTGGCTCTGTTTTATTTGTTGTTGTTGTCTTGAGAGATCATTAGCTTCTAATTGATCAATTCTACCCTTTAAGGAGTGGTTTTCGGCTATAATCTTTTGGTTTTCCTTTTCAATCTGGTCATTTCTGGTCTTCAGTTGACTTGCCTCACTTTCCAATTGTGAGATTCTTCCTTTTAAACTTTTATTTTCTTGCCTGATTTCCTTTTGAGCTACTTCCCATTTCTGTGACCAAATCTTTTCCAACTTTCTCTTCATCTCAGTTTTGAACATTTCAAGAGCTTGTGACCAGTTTTAATTATCTTGGGATGGTTTGGATGTGATTGCTTGTTTTTTCTCCTCTTCTGATTGCTCCCTAGTCTGGATTTTCTCTGTGTAAAAGTTGTCGAGTGTTAAATATTTCTTCTTGTTGTTGTTAATCTTTCTCTCTTTCTTTTGGACTTCTTGGATCTGGGTAGCCATTGTTAGCCCAGCAGCTTCTAAGCTTTATCCTCGTGCTCAGGGTCTGTCTGCGTTCTTTTGGCTCCTGAGGTCTGAGGTCTGGTTTTTCCAAGGTCAAGCCCCCTGGTGGAACCCCTTGTTTGATCCTCTGCAGGAGGCTCCTTTACAAGTCTCAGGGCACTGCTTCCACAGTCTGCACTGGTTCCCCACTCAGGGTTTCTGAGCCTTAGCTCCTGCCTGTGTCTGCCTCCACCCGGTCTCCACCCTCGCCTGCGCTCTGCATCCATGCTCAGAGTCCTTGTGCGTTCCTCAGCTTTTTGGGGTACTAAATCTTGCTGCTCTGAGGAACAGGCCCTGGAGCTGCCAATGACTCGATGGGTGCCCCAAACTTGCTCTTTTTCTTTTGACCTGGCTTCAGAGCTTCAGGTGGTGTGTGTGGGGTGGGGTGAGGGGAGGGGTGGTTGTTCAGCCTGAGATATAGTGAGAGCTATTTCACCCCTTATAGCACGGAAATGCCCCGATTCCAGGTACCTTCCACGCTGTACCCTGTTGTGGGGTCCCTCCGTTCAACTGGGTTTGTTTTTATGCCTCCTTGAGAAGTCCTGTATGTTTTGGTCAGGATAGGTTAAGCACTGCTTTTTACTCTGCCGCCATCTTAACCCAGAACCTCTAAATCTATTTTTTGTATATATTTTCCCCAATTAATTAGTGTCCCTATTATTACATATTCCTCCAACAATTATCATTTTCCTTTTTCTTTTTTGTCATGTTAGCCAGTCTGATGGGTATGAGGTGGTATCTCAGAATTCTTTTCATTTGCACATTTCTAATCTATTAGTGAGTTACAACATTTTTTCACATGACTAAAGATAAGTTAATTTTTTTCATCTGATAATCACCTTTTTATATTTTTGAGTATTTGTCAGTTGGGGAATATTTTGTATTCTTATAAAATTGACTCAGTTCTATACATATATTTGAGAAAAGAAGCCTTTGTCAGAGAAGCTTGCTCTACTGATTTGTCCCCAATTTGTCGTTTGCCTATTAATCTTGGTTGCATTGCCCTCATTTGTATAGAAACTTTTAAATTTAGTATAGTCAGTTACTTATTTCATACCTCATGTTCTCTATGTTTTGTTTTGACATAAGTTCTTCTCCTATCCCTAGGTCTAACAGGTAAACTATTTTGTGCTTCTCTAATGTGTTTATGTTATCACCCATTATTTTTAAACCATATATCCATTTTTACTTTACTTTTGTACATGGCAGGAATAGTTGGTCTATGCCTAATTTATGCCATATTGTTTTGCAGTTTTCCCAGATTTTTTTTAAATAGTGAATTCTTTCAAAAGTTTGGATTTGGGGGTTTGTCAAATGCTAGTTTATTATGATCATTTACCATTCTATTTCTTTTCAGTTAGTACCAGGTTGTTTTAATGGTTGCTGTTTGAAAATATAATTTGAGATCTGGTACAACAAAGCCACTGACTTTCATATTTTTAAAAATTAATTCTCTTAATATTCTAGGTCTTTTGTCTTTTCAGATGAAAATTTTTATTCTTTTTTCTGGCTCTATGTGATAATTTTTGGAAGGTTTGATTAATATGTCACTGAATAAGTAAATTCCATTAGGAAGAATTATCATTTTTGTTATAGTGGCATGGCCTACTCATGAGCATTTAATGAGTTTCCATTTGTTTAAATCTGACTTTCTTTTTGGGGAAAGTTTTTTGTAGTTTGCTCAGCATTTGTGGGTCTAGTAAATGCTTGTTTTGTGGGAATTGGGAGAAAACCTTATTTTGCTGTTTGAATTTATCGCAGCATGCCTGGGAAGCTGGACCACCTGTACCTGCTGCTTAGAGACCTTAATTCAAGGACATGTTACACTCACCAGGAACCCAGTCATAGCCAATGATTAATGCAAGTAGTTTTCTCAAAATAGTCATTTTCATTTTACTATAAATTAGTATTATCTTTTCAAATATTTGGATCTGAATTCATGCAAAAAATTTATATATAATTGCATTCGTATAATTTACATGTGTGACTGGACAGGTAGACTTCTATGTATCTTCTATTGTCTAATAGTTATTTAAAAGTATTTAGAGCATTATTTCATTTGACTTTAGCTTTTTTTCTTCTGAAAACTTATGTTTTGACCATTTATCTGTTGATGAATGTCTCATTTAATAACAGATTTGACTCAGTTCCTGATTTAGTTGAGAAATGGGGCCTTTATCAGAGAGAATTGCTTTACTTTTATCCTAATTTTTAAATTTTTCTTACAGATTTATTGCCCTATTTCTGTTTGTTCAAAAACTTTTAAAGTGAATATCTGAGCACATTTTGATTTTTTAAATTGTCTTTATGTTTCTTTATATTTTTGGTTTATGTTCTATTTTTCAATAAGACTAATTTGGAATTATATTTTCCTTGACTGCATCTATATAATCCGTATCAAAGTTCCTACTTTTCAAGGAAGAAGAAGGGTAGAGTTGAAGGGAGGGAATTCATAACTTAAAAATTATGAAAAAATGTTAAAATTCTTTTTACATATTACTAAGAAAAATGAAATATTATTAAAATAAATTAAATAAGCAAATGCTATTTAATTTCATGAAATAATAATCTATTTCAAATCAAATGATTATTTTTATCTATTATTTCATCATAAATTCTTCACTTGTCTATAGATCTGACATGTACATTTTTCTTTGCTCTCTTATTTACTTATTATATCATAATTTTTTTCTAAATGTTGTATCAATTTTGATTTTATCTCATTACTCGGTCTGAGATACTTTTCTGTACTTAGTTTGTGCCAAACAGCTTTCTAGTTTTCCCAGGAATATTCCTCAGATAGTGAATTTTTGTTTGAAAAGCTTGTATCTTTGTGTTTATCAAACACTAGATTATTATGGTCATTATAAACTGTATATTGAGTATTCCCACCAGTGTCAATTTCTTAATAACTTTGAAAACATCAGTCATGTGAATCAATTTAAAAGAATGCCATAGCAGAACTGCTAAAATCTGCAGGTTTATATCCCAAATGGCCATATAAGTAGTAAAGGAAAGAAAGAGTTAAAATCATCATTCTACTTCTAAGTCAGATTATTTTGATGATTAACGTTTCATAACATTGAAACTCTGATACTAATAGTCTAGCTTCCTTCACATTTTTTTCATTAATTTTCTTGACACTTTTAAGCCTTCCAGTTGCATCTGGTTATTATTTTTTCTAGCTCTCTACAAGCTATCTATTTTTTTTGTTATTTTATTTATATGTCACTGAATAAGTTGGCTAATGGTTTGTTGTCCTTCATTCTTGAAGAAGACCTAAATGACATCACTGCTGATTCCAGTTGACTGGTGCAAATCAGATTTAAGTGGGCAGGGTTGCACAAAGTCGGAGATTGTAGCCTAATCCATGATCAGAGACCAGCTTACTTTCCCCTTCCAGACTTGTGCATTAGGTCATAAAGTAGTGAAAGGCATAAAAACAGACACCATCTAAAGTATTTTGTTATATAAGAATTCATATTGCAACCAACATGAGATCAGAATCTGGTCAACCAAAATTGAGAAGGGAAAGAATTAATTTGGTCCAGGGTAAATTAGTCTAGGAACTGATTTGATCTGGACATATGAGTAAGTAAGCAAATGAATACTACTAATAAATTGAAGAAGTAATATAAGTTAAGATAAGCTTAAAATTAAATCATAAAATCGTGATACTATGAGAAGCATAGAGTAATAAAAAGTAATGAAAATAATGAGTTGTTCACCAGGGTTTAAAAGTAGGTGAAAAAATAAATAGGGAATTTTTAATGTAAAATTAATTCTTCAGGAAATAAAAACATATAGAAATAGAATATGTATATTAGGAAGGTAAAAAAAAGTTGGCCTCCTGAAAAGTATGAGTGGAATAAATAAAACTCAATGATTTGGAGAGACATTGAAAAACATTAGAAGAAAATCAAAAGACTGAAAAGTTAGAAGAATGTCTGAAATGTTGATTACCAAAAACACTTGACCTGAAAAATTCAATCAAGAAGAAGTAATTTAAGAATCATCAGACTCCCTAAAAACTAGAAGAAAACAAAAATCCTGGATCTACTATTTCAAGGAATCAAAAATGCAAAGAATCTGAATTCCTTAGAACTAGACGGTAAAGTGAAAGTAGCTAGAAATCAAATTGAAATCATCCAGACAACATCATAATAAAAATAAAGAGCTCATGAGTCAAAAGAAAAATTCTTCAGACAAATAAAATAATCTGAAAATATTTATTAAGCACCTACTGTATTTCAGTCACAATGCTGAGCCTACAGAAAACAAAAATCTCTTCCTTCAAGAAACTTATATTTTAATGGAGAATACAATGTGTAATATATCTTTTTCTTCATATATTCTTTTCCTTTTCTGTTTTATTTCTCCTCTTAAATACAACCACAAATAGAAAAAACAAAAAAAAAAACATGTTTTGGCTTTGATTTTATCTTTTCTTACTACTGTGATACTTTTAAACACTGAGATTCTACAGGCCCATTTATTTTCTCTCATTCCTCATGCCTGCCTCCTAATTGACCTGGTTTCAATTAAGGTTCAGCTTAAGCATTACTGATGAGAGGCCTTTTCTGGTCTCCCCAAACTGTTAACCATTCTTCTCTAAGTTTGGTTCATTTCTATTTGTATATTTCTTCTTATATTAAAAAAATGGTGATATAGTAAGAAGCAAAGAACATTATTCTTCAGAATAATAAATAATGATTACCTCTATTACTACTGCCCACATTGCCCTAGAATAGATCATAACCTTTTTTGAATAGGTGAGTAGGTTGTCCTTTTTTTTTTTTTCATTTGTATTCAGAAAAACCTTAGGGAAATTGCTACTGTCAGAGAACTTTGTACTAAATTGGTAGGTCATAGACAAGTTACAATATGAGGAATTGGGGGAGAAATACCTATTAAAATAGTTAAGGGATTACAGAAGATAGACTTCAGCAGTGCAACTGTGAATTTTCTTTTGATTTTATATGAGTAATAAAACTGGATAACAGCTCCTTTGATCTCTAGAAGTGCTGGGAATAGAAAAAGATATGGAAAAGAATATTGTTGTAAAATTGCAGATAGAGAAATATAGTACATTATACATAACATACTATTAATGCATATCTTTGGGGATAGACTTGAGTAGACATTACATTTTCATTATGTATCATTGAAATATTAGCTTCTACAAGTAGTATAAAATTTGAGATATTTGAAGTATTTTTATTTTAAATTTGTTAAACATATTTCATTCTGGGGAGGCACTACTATGCACAATGCAAAGACCTCTGATCTTGAAGTTGAAGGTATGGGTCCAAGTCACAAATCTCAGCTCAATTACTCAATAGATCTATCTTGGATAAACAACTTAATTTCTCAGAGCATTTGGTTTTTATCTGTAATATACTTGCATTACCTATCTCCCAATGTTGTGAATTAAACATTTTGATAACTTTAAAACACTTAGTGAGTCTGTGTTATTTACTATTTTGTAAAAAGGTTTTTCAATTAGCATAAACATATCTATAAAGCATAATGTATTGTTCATGCATATGAATTAAAAAATAGAGTATAATAAACTGAGACCTAATGTCTTTGTTTTGATTCCTCATTTGAATTCAGATAAACGTCTTCCCAGATCTGTTGTCCCCTGGACAGGTTCTGGGCAAAATACCAAGTTCCAAAAAGTGAAGAGAAGCTATTTATATAACCTCTTTTAACTCTTACTTAATACAAAATTAATTTCTCTCCACTTTTATCTAAGTAGTCATTGTTTATGCTAACCCTTTACCATTCTTTTTCCACCCCATTGTCATTGTAGCTCCTTCCCATGTTTAGTGGGAAGAACATTTTATCCCTTATTTTCTGCCAGATGATTAGTATTGTTTTGTTTTGTTTTGCTTTTTTTCTAATTGGTCCTCACTCTAACTTCAAGACTTAGTTCTAAAGGACTAAAATATTGAACCGTTAACATCACTGCCATGTCAACTAAGTCCAAATAATTACAAAGAGCTGTAGCATGTATCTGAAGGATGGATGGGCTGCCATACTGAGCTTAGTCATAGTTGTGGAACTTCACTAAATTAAATCATCTCACAGTGCCATCAGTTCATATCCATCTGAAATAATCCCCTTATGACATGGCTTTTCAGGAAATTTTTGAATGACTGATTTTGGCATTTTGTTCTATTTTAAACTTAAACAACTCAGAACCAAAATTAATCAATACCAGCCTATTATATCATTTGAAGAAAAAATAGGACTAATAGTAAAAAAAATTGCTTATCAGGATATAAGAATTTACTATTGACCATTATGGCATTATAGAACATTTAATACAAAGGAAACCCTTCACATATTTGGAATTTCTGTAATTGAAAAAGATTAAACATATAATTAAATTAGAGAAAGACTGAACTAAATATTCAAATTATATATGGAAAATATATTTTTAAAATCTTTCTCCTAGACAGCAATATTAAATCAATAAATGTACTGGTGATATGCAACATCATAAAGTACCCCAATACTGACTTAGAGACTACTCTATGGAGCATCTAAATGCTGACAACAAATAGTCCCACACATCACCTAAAAGCTTCAGGCAATTATTCTGTAGGTTATCATGCTGGTAGAAGTTCCACTTCAGTAACTCATTTCCAAACAAACTGTAAAATGGAGTGACTACTTTTAACAGCAAGTTATATTGCAGCCTATACCATTGGTCACTAAAGCTCATCACAGTTTCACACCATTAAAACCTGACCAGAAGGCATAAATCAGGAGGAAACATTCAGATAGCTGAGCAGCAACTGCTGATTTGGAAACTAGAGCTGCACTCAACCAACCACAACACACTCAACCAAAATAATGTAGACAAAATTGTATTGGGGTTGAAAGAGAGGAAAGGAATGCTTTTTGCTGAGTGTGAAGCAGCTTTCCCAGTAATGCTGGACAGGATCATCATTACTCAAATTTATTGGCATGATATACCAAAGGCAAACCTACTTCAAAGGAAGGTTCATTCAGTTAAATTCAACAACTATTGTCCAAGTGCTTCTACAGTGTTCACACTCAACTAGACACAAGGATACAAATAGAAGACAAACATAGCAGTTATTTCCTGACATTTAGCTGCAACATTTGTAGGACATATATGTTAAAGGTTAAAAAAAACTTTGATTTCAAGAATAGGATCTGACACAAACATGGGGAATGACACAAAAGTAATAGAAGCCTAATATTTTCTCTTAGACATGGTATGATTTTTAAAAATAACTCCCAATTGTATTTGCATAATAGGTCACTATTTATGAACACAGAGCCTTAAAGACTATTTTCCAAACTTTCACAAAAATGCTCACACCAAAATCAAAAGAAGCAGTACAAGGACATTCAAAAGGCCTCTCTAAAGGACTTTAGTATCAATTGTTAGAAACAGAAGAGGCTGGCACAAGATTGACCAGTACATCAGGCCCATATCAAAGAAGGCTCTGTACTCATTGAGCAAAACAGAATCATAATTGAACAAACGAAATGTGATATGGATAAATCCAATGACATCTCCTTCCTAAATGTTTGGATGACCTATTCATGCTTGATCTTTGATAGAGTCTTCTAAGCTCATGGTCAAAATCATTTTACCTTGACCCCAGCTTCATAATGTCATTGGTCTTCACTGAGTACAGAGGAAGAATAACAACAAATAAGATCTTAGAACCATAGAGACCTAACTTGTCCTGAGTCTAATATTTGTAGAAATCCACTGACTAAAGAGGTTTTTTCCTCAGTTTATCAAGAGTTCATTATATAACCTGTGTTCTCTATATAGGATCAAGATAGCTAATGAATGTCTTCCTCCTCCACCTTGCTCTTTTCCAAGTAACAAAGCCATTGAGAACTCATGGGAAGGGATTAGGGTAAATTAATTGTTCAAAATTGTTCCTCTAAAACAATAATAAGAATTAAGCATGTGTATACAGTGTGGAACACATAAGGAATCATTTCTAATCCTTCCCACCCTCATATCCCCACTCTTGTGTCATAAACAAGTACACACAATGATTTCATTCTGAACTTGATCAGATCAGGGGCTGATCAAATTCTAGCCCAAGGCTTAGGCTCAAGGTTTTGGTCCTGTTATGTACTTGATCCAATCTGGCACACCCTTGATTGTCCTATCTTGGAGCTCCACCCTGAGCTTTAGTCATAAAGATCAGTACTTAGTACTTAGTGCTATCAGCCACCCCAAACTGTATACAGCATCCTAATCCTAAACCCAGAATGGAACTCCTGGCTTGGTTCTGGGTATACATGGATCAGCTAACTTCCAGACTGCCCTGGGCTGGAAATTTAGACTTCTCCAAAGGTTTTAAATTTTAAGTGGTGTGGTAGATGGCAGCAGAGTAAAAAACAGCTGCTTAACCTCTCCTAACCCACTTATATCCTCAAGAGGATATAAAAACAAACCCAGACAAAAGAAGGGACCACACAACAGGGCATAGCTTTGGAGGTACATGGGATCAGGGCATTTCCATGTTATAAGGGAGTGAAATAGCTCTCCCTAAAATGCAAGCTGAGCCACCCCTTCCCCCCCATACCACCTACAGTGCCAAAGCCAGAGCATAAGAGTTAGAGCAAGTTTGGAGTATTCATTAAGTTCTTAGCAGCTACCTGGGATCACTAGGGTCTGCTCCTGAGAGCAGCAAGACTTAAGACTCCAAGAGGCTAAAGAACATGGACTTTGATCACAGACCTTGAGCTCAGGCACAGACTCAGGCATGGATGCGGACCATGAGCGCAGCAGAGGACCTTGGGTGGGAACCCAGGACAGAGGGGTTCATGACTGTGGAAGTAGTGCCTTGAGACTGTTAAAGGAGCTTCGGGCAGAGGAGCAAGCGAGGGGACCACCAGGAGGCTTGACCCTGAGAACAACTAGACTAGAGACCTCAGGAGCCTAAAGAGAGGAGATAGACACTGGGTGTGAGGATAAAGCTGAGGGGGAGCACAGCCCTGTGACTCAGGCAAAAACTGATCAACAGCTCCACAGGCAGAGAGCTTGTCTGCCTCACCCAGACTTCTGACTGAGAAATAAATAATAATAATGGCAAGCTAGTCTCAAGAATCCCAAAAGGGAAAAATCAAGAAGAAATCTTTAAGACTCAACAACTTTTACACAGAAAAAATTCAGACAAGAGAGCAAATAGCAGAGGAGAACAAACAAGTAATCACATCCAAACCTTCCAAAAAAAATGAAAATTGGTCACAAGCTCTTGAAGACTTCAAATATGAGATCATGAGAAAGATGGAAGTTATTTGGCGAGAGAAGTGGGAAATAGCTCAAAAGGATACTAACAGATTAAAAGAAAGAAATTCCCAATTGGAGAAAGATGCTCAAAAATCAAACAAAATGGTAGGAAATTGGAAACCAAAATTAAACAGCTGGAAAACAGGATAGACCAAACGAAAAAGGAAAATCATGAGATTATAATAGAAAATAATAGTCTCTAAAGACAAGAATTGGGCAAGTAGAAGCCAATGATCTCTAAAGCTATCAAGAACAAATGAAGAAAAGTCAAAAGACTGATAAAATAGAAGGAAAAATGAAATATCTTACTGAAAAACTGACAGATCAAGAAAACAGGTCTAGAAGACACAATTTGACAATCATTGGTCTTCTTGAAAAAGTGGGAATTAGTTGAAATTTCGACTCCATATTAAAAGAAATTATTCAGCAAAATTACCCTGAAGTTCTACAACAAGAGGGCAATATAGACATTGAAAGGATCCATAGATCACCCTCTACCCTAAACCCAGAAAAGACAACCCACAGGAATATAATAGACAAATTCAAGAGCTTCCAAGTAAAAGAAAATATATTACAAGAAGCCAGAAAGAGACAATTCAGATATCAAGAAGCACCAATCAGGATCACACAGGATCTGGCAGGTTCCACACTACAAGACCACAAGGCTTGGAATATGATATTCAGAAAGGCAAGAGAACTGGGTCTACAACCAAGGATCACCTACCCATCAAAACTGAATATATAGGTTTTTCCGGGTTAAGATGGCGGCAGAGTAAGAAGCAGCTCTTAACCTCTCCTGACCAAAACACACAAAACTCCTCAAGGGGACATAAAAACAAGTCCAGACGAACGGAGGAACCCCACAACAGGGCACAGCGTGGAAGGTACGTGGAATCGAGGCATTTCCATGCTATAAAGGGCTCTCACTAAATCGCGGGCTGAGCAACCGCCCCACCCCCACCCCCTCCACACACAACACCTGTAGCTCCGAAGCCAGCTAAAAAGAAATAGAGCAAGTATGGGGCACCCATCGAGTCATTGGCAGCTCTGGGACCTGTTCCTGAGAGCAGCAAGACTTAGGACCCCATTAAGCCAAAAAAGGCACCCAAAATCTGAGCTCGCGCGGGAGCAAGACGCAGGGCGCACAGCGCAGGCTGAGCAGAGCGCAGGCACTGCTGAGGCGTGGGTGGAGGCAGACACAGCCAGGAACTAAAGCCTAAGTGGGGAACCAGTGCAGACGGGTATACGACTGTGGAAGTAGCTCCCTGAGACTTGTAAAGGAACCTCCTGCAGAGGATCAAGCAAGGGAGTCCACCAGGGGGCTTGACCTTGGAAAAAACTAGAACTCAGACCTCAGGAGCCAATAGATCTCTGACAGACACTGAGCGAGAAGATAAACCTGAGAAGCTGCTGGGCTAATGATGGCTAATCAGTGACAGGAAGTTCAGAAGAGAAAGAATAATAATAAAAAAAAGAAGTCTTTAACACTCGACAGCTTTTACACAGAGAAAATCCAGACAACCAAGCAAACAGAGGAGGAGAACAAACAACCATCCAGACCCTCCCCAAATAAGGAAAACTCCTCACAAGCTATGGAAGAGTTCAAAACTGAGATTTTGAGGAAAATGGAAGAGATCTGGCAAGAAAATAACAGTTTAAAAGGTAGAATCTTGCAACTGGAAAGCGAGGCTCAGAAACCAAATTGAACACAAGAAATGACCAGATTGAAAAGGAATACCAGAAGATTATGGCCAAAAACCAGAAGATTATGGCCGAAAACAGAAAGATTATAGCCGAAAATCAATCCCTAAAGGCTAGAATTGAGCAAGTAGAAACTAATGATCCCTCAAGACAACAAGAACAAATAAAACAAAGCCAAAAGACTGAAAAAATAGAAGGAAACATGAAATATCTCAATGAGAGAGTGACAGACCAAGAAAACCGGTCTAGAAGAGACAATTTGAGAATAATTGGTCTTCCAGAAAAACCAGAAATTAATAGAAACCTGGACTCTATACTAACAGAAATAATTCAGCAAAATTGCCCTGAAGTCCTACAACAAGAGGACAATATAGACATTGAAAGGATTCATAGAACACCTGCGGCATTCGATCAAGAAAGGAAAACACCAAGAAATATCATTGCAAAATTCAAGAGTTTCCAAGCAAAAGAAAAAATCTTACAAGAAGCCAGAAAGAAACAATTCAAATATCAAGGAGCAACAATCAGGATCACACAGGACCTGGCAGCCTCAACACTAAAAGACCGCAAGGCATGGAATACAATTTTCAGAAAGGCAAGAGAGCTGTGCCTGCAACCACGGATCAACTACCCATCAAAATTGACTATATATTTCCAAGGGAAAGTATGGGCATTCAACAAAATTGAAGAATTCCAGGAATTTGCACAGAAAAGACCGGGGCTAAATGTAAAGTTTGATATCCAACCACAAAAATCGAGAGAAACCTGAAAAGGTAAATAAGATACAGAGGGGAAAGAAAGAAAACTTATAATTTTTAAATTTGCCTTTTTAAGGGCCTCAGTGAGATCTAATTATCTGTATTCCTTTGTAGAGAAAT
>NC_058132.1:366077959-366083342 GCF_016433145.1 Gracilinanus agilis
TTGGAAAAGGAGGGTATGTCCTTCAATTGGGGAATGGCTGAACAAACTGTGGTATATGCGGGTGATGGAATACTATTGTGCTAAAAGGAATAATAAACTGGAGAAGTTCCAGGCGAACTGGAGAGACCTCCGGGAACTGATGCAGAGCGAAAGGAGCAGAGCCAGAAGAACTCTATACACAGAGACTGATATACTGTGGTAAAATTGAATGTAATGGACCTCTGTACCAGCAGCAATACAATGACCCAGGACAATTCTGAGGGATTTATGGTAAAGAAAGCTACCCACATTCAGAGGAAGGACTGCAGGAGAGGAAACATATAAGAAAAACAACTGCTTGAACGCATGGGTCGGGGTGGACATGATTGAGGGTGTGGACTCGAAACTACCACACCAATGCAACTACCAACAATTTGGAAATTGGTCTTGATCAAGGACACATGACAAAACTAGTGGAAATGTGCATCGGCCAAGGTTGGGGGGTGGGGTGTGGGGGGGGTTGAAGGGGAAAGGTGGAGCATGAATCATGTAACCATGTTAAAAATGAATATTAATAAATGGTAAAAAAAAACTGAATATATACTTCCAGGAGAAAGTATGGGCATTCAAGAAAATAGAAGATTTCGAAGTGTTTGCACAGAAAATACCAGGACTAATGGAAAATTCGATATCCAACCACAAAAAACAAGAGAAACATGAAAAGGTAAATAAGTAACAGAGGGGAAAGAAAGAAAATTCTTATTTTTAAAGTTACCTCTCTAAGGACTTTAATAATATAAAATTATTTGTATTCCTATATGGAGAAATGTTATGTGTAATTTTCAAAAACTGTACTATAGTATCAAAAACTATTAGAGTAATTAGAAGAATTATTCATAGGGAGAAGTTGGAGTCTAAGATGAGATGGTGGGGAAGAGGGGGTTGAATAGTAGATAGCATCAATCAAAATCAAACAGCTGGAAAACAGGATAGACAAAATTGAAAAGGAAAATCAAAAGAATATAGCAGAAAACCAGTCTCTAAAGACAAGAATTGGGCAAGTAGAAGCCAAAGATATATTAAGACAACAAGAACAAATAAAACAAAGTCAAAAGACAGATAAAATAGAAGGGAACATGAAATATCTCAATGAGAAACTGATAGATCAAGAAGACAGGTCTAGAAGACACAATTTGACAATCATTGATCTTCCTGAAAAAGCAGAAATTAATAGAAATTTGGACTCCATAAAAAAGGAAATTATTCAGCAAAATTGCCCTGAAGTTCTACAATAAGAGGGCAATATAGACATTGAAAGGATCCATAGATCACCCTCTACACTAGACCCTGAAAAGACAACCCCCAGGAATATCATAACCAAATTCAAGAGCTTCCAAGTAAAAGAAAAAAATCTTACAAGAAGCCAAAAAGAGACAATTCAGATGCCAAGGAGCACCCAGCAGGATCACACAGGATCTGGCAGCCTCCACACTAAAAGACCGCAAGGCTTGGAATATGATATTCAGAAAGACAAGAGAACTGGGTCTACAACCATGGATCCCCTACCCATCAAAACTAACTATATACTTCCAGGAGAAAGTTTGGGCATTCAACAAGATAGAAGATTTCCGAGTATTTGCACAGAAAAGACCAGGACTAAATGGAACATTCGATATCCAACCACAAAAATCAAGAGAAACATGAAAAAGGCTGGTTTGGATTTAATATTTACAAATGCACTTATCAGGTTCATCAGCAGAGATAGTTACATCTGACCTGGACAACTGAGTCAGACATCTGTACTCGATAAAGGGTTGGTTCATTTGTATATCAACACTAAATGTTTTGGATACCAAATGTTCAAAGAAGAATGTGCAGGAAAACTTAGGATTTCTTCATTAGAATATCTGGTTCAGAAATATGGTTAGGCACTGTGTATAACCAATTCAGTTGTTTTATTGGGGTTGTCAGGTCCTTAACAGAAGCCATGAGTTTATGCCCCTGAATTTAATAGGAATGTGATGCATTCTTAATAGTCACATTATGCTTCATTATAATTAAAACATATACAGTGATATCTATTTTATATTTTAATTATCTAAAGTCAATACGGTTTATTGAAACAATTTAAATGAAGCGCTTTGCAAACATGAAAGTGCTACATAAATACCAGTTATTATTAGTAAAAGCTGAATTATCTTAATTTTATAAAGGAAAAAGTCTTAGAATGATGATATGTCATGCTAATAATTACATGAATATCAAGTTCTTTTTGCTTAAATCTTAAAATCAAGAAGCACAATTCTTTTTTCTAACTTGATCACCTAACAATAAAGAGTTCCTATATTTAAGACTAGTGTCAGTTCTCTTGCTCAGGTATATATCTCAGTGCATATTAATAAAAAATGATAATCCTAAAAAAATAAATAGAAATATTTTAAGAGTTAAAGTATTTCCCATTGTGCTTACCCAACTCTATATACCAGTGATTCCCAAAGTGGAGATACCACCCATTGGTGGGTGCTACAGAGGTCCAGGGCATGGTGATGGCCACATTTTTTTTTGTATTACATTCTATTCTGAGTTTAATAAATAGCTTCATAATTTCTAGGGGGCACTAAGTAATATTTTTTTTCTGGAAAGGGGGCCAAAAAATTTGGGAACCAATGCTATATACTAAATATTAAAGCTAGTGTCTTAAGGCCCCAAGTAAGGGCAATGGTATTACTTTTGGTATATCCAACAATTAAATGTTACATTCATTATTACTAGTTGCATAAAATGGGCAAATTGAAAGGTAAATTCTTGTCTTCCTTTGAAAATTCAGCTCAGGTGCTCTCTTCTGCAAGATATCTTTTCTCTCTAGTATCTAGAATAGTTTATGAAAACATTTTATTCTTTGTAATATATTTGTAATATAGATCTCATGGGTGTATATATGCAGAAGGAAGGAAAATTAAAATCATCTAATTCTACTCTGTCATTAAATAGGTGAAGGAATGATGCCCACAGAGGTTAAGTGGCTTGTCCAAAGTTCACACAGTAGTCTTGGATTAGGGACAAGAATTTAACTCCAGTTTTCTAACTCTAAATCCAGCACTCTTTTCATTAAACTGTATTTACATGTCTTAAACCCCCCAAGTTCAAATCTCTTTTTTGTGGTTGTTTTATACCACGCTTTCTACACAAAATATTCTATACATAGTACATTATGTACTATTCAATTATTATTAGTCTTGTCAGATTTATCATTCATATCTTTAAAATAATTGTATAAGAAATAAAGATAAAATTTAGGTTTATGCATTGGTATAGGGAACTCCCAAATTAATGCACACTCTATATTAATGTCTTGTCAGCAACTTATTTTCTTAATGATCTGAGTATTCAGAGATTGTAGCTTACCAATAACCATAGGAATGTAGTACATAAGTCTCAGAGGTGGGACTTTACCCCAGGTCTTAATAGCTCTGACAGCAGTGCTCTATCCACTGAGCCATTATTCTTTTCTTATTTCTGATGAGATTTTTGTTTTGTTAAAAACTGATAGGTATTTAAAAAAACACTGGTATTTCCCAAGTATAATGTATATATGACACTGATCATTATACCATGTTATAGTTTATAAGCAATCCTAGGTTTGAGGATCATTTCTTTTGAGCTTTTTGTGTGTTTCCTTTTCTGTGCCCTCTTTTTCATTGTGGGTGTGAGCATTGTTGATAATATGGATATATTGACATAGCTTACAAAAATATGCTCTGGCAAGTGGAATTTACCCTCTGACCTCTCATGTCTGTTGTGATCTGTTAGTTTTGATTTGCACACTGAAAAGTCACATTTTGGAATAAAATTAAAAACACATTCATGAGAAACTATAAAAAGAGTTGACAAAATTTATACCATCATATAGAAGAAAGCAGGTAATTCCCAAAGGTTTGGCAATGTTTCTATGGAGGGAGTTTTCCTTACCTAAAGAACTACAGACTTCTGTAAAATTGTCCCATGACAAAAGGCTTTTTTCTTTAAATTTCTTTCATTCTATTTTCCAGGATAATTGTCTGTTTCTTTTAATCTTCTTCTTGTCACCACAGCAACTAAAATACTGAATATTCCTTGCCCTTTTGAATACTTTAGCAATTAGGAGAAGTGAAGGATAGAAAGAAGCAAAGAAATAAAATTCAATTCCCAGAGTTAGAAGCAAATGAGCTCATTTTCTCCCATTCCTCCTTTCCTACTCCCTGTGGCATAGAATATTGATGCTATCCTCATGATTTAATCTCACCCCACACTTTTCTCCTATAGATCATATCAAATACACTCTGAAGTATATGAAACTTTCAGATGACAAATAAAGTCATGAGAAAACTGGAAAGCTGTCATTTGGGTCAGGAAATAACTCTAAAGATAATGATACCTTCCTTCTTGATGGGCTTCCTTGAGTTGCAGTACAAATACAACTGAAAGAGCTACAAAATTTTAAATGCTTTCTTATTTTTCTTCAGAAATAATAACCTCAAATGATTGCTTTAAAATACACTTATTTTTGAAGAAGACATAGAGGTGAGTTTGAAAGTAAATGCCATCTGAAGGCATCTTCAACATCAAATCAAATTTTATAGAAATTTAGAAGTAGCAAAAATTACTTGAATTTTGTTTTCACCTCTAATATATCACCCACCTTTATGAGAGGAAGTTTGAACAAAAGTTGTAAAGATGACCTGAATTCTGGGAGGATAGAAAAAAGACTTGAAACATTTCTAGTATGAATAATGTAATATTCATCTTTTAGTTCCAAATCTCTGTTTAGTTATTTTAAAAATTCAAAGATCATATAGGTACAGGGAATATGTTATTAATAATTCTCATGTTATAAAGCACAATAGAATGAGGGTATGAAGGGCCCCCAGAGGGCATTTCATTCCTTTTATTTGACATATGAAAACTGAGGTCTAAAGAGTTGAATGACATGCTGAAGTCCACATAGGTAATAAGTGTCAGTGTCAGAAATTAAGCCTAGGTATTCTGACTCTAGATACACTGGGATTTCTAAAATAAGATGGTCCCTCAGACACCTCTCCAATTGCTAACCAACTATACTTATTTTGGACTTCATTTATTTGTCCATCATCAGTCATTTTGAACTTCATCAGCTTCTCCAGCTATAACCAATTTGTATTTCTTTAATTTTTTCATTATGTTTTCATGTTGGATGTTTTTTATGTGTTGTCTTCCCTCACTAGATTTGTAAGCTCTGTAAGGCAGACAATGTTTCTTTTCTCTTCTTCCTCCCTCCCTCCCTCCTTCCCTCTATTTCTTTCTTTTTTCTTTCTTTCTTTCTTTCTTTCTTTCTTTCTTTCTTTCTTTCTTTCTTTCTTTCTTTCTTTCTTTCTTTCTTTCTTTCTTT
>NC_058132.1:366083398-366186446 GCF_016433145.1 Gracilinanus agilis
TCTTTTTCTTCTTTCTTCGTTTCTTTTTCTTCTTCCTTTTTTTCTCTTTCTTTCCTTCTTTTTTCTCTCTTTCTTTCAAATTTGTAGCCCCAGTACTTAGTACAAACAGTGTCTGGCCCATAATAGGCACTTAATAATTATTTATTGCTATTTTTTCCCTTAAAAGTAGCTGAATACTGAGACAAAGAGAGTAGACAGATACAGAGAAAGAGAGACAACACAGAGAGACATAGAAAGATAGAGGCCAAGAGACAGACAGAGAGAGTAACACATACTTGGCAACTATAGTATCCTAGAATAAAGAATAGCAGAACTAGGATTAATTTCATCATGACAGAGGAGTATGTTTTGAAAGTTTTAAAGTCTTAAATTTCATGATTTCATCTTATTAATTAAATTCTATTGGAGTCATCCACTGAAGAAGGAAATGACAAATCATTCCAATATCATTGAAAAGAAAACCCCATGTTTGGTATTAAAAATAATCAAAGATATGATGCCAGAAGATAAGCTCTTCAGGTTGGAAGTGGTCCAAGATGTTACTTGGAAAGAGTGGAGCACAACTAACAGTAGGTCCAGTACTGATGAAGTGATTAAGTACTAAGGAAACTTTGTCACTTAAGCGTCTGGTGATGAAGAGAAAGTTGGATACCATAAAGACCAATTTGCATTGGAACCTGAATTTAAGATCTATGAAGCAAAATAAGCTGGATGTGGTCAAACAAGAGATAGAAAGATTAAACACTGACATTTTGAGTGTCAGTGAACTTAAATGAATGGGAAATTTAATTCAGGAGATCACTACATATACTATTATGGGCAAGAATACCTTATGAGAAATAGAGTAGTTTCCATTGTAAATTAAACTGTGAGAAAATTAATATTGGAGTATAATCTCAAAAATGACAGAATGATATCTATTTGAATCCAAGGCAAACCATTAAACAATATAGTAATGCAAATCTCTACTCCCACTGATGCTGAAGAGATCAAAGTTGATCAGTTCTTTGAAGATCTATGACATCATCTAGGAATAATACCAAAAGAGATGTCACATTCCTTACAAGTGATTGTAACGCTAAAATAGGAAATCAAAATCTGATTGGGACAAAAGGCAAGTTTAACTTTGGAGTACAAAATGAAGCAAAGTAGAGACTAGGAGAGTGTTGTTAGGCTAACTTGCTGATCACAACAATATTCCTTTTCACTAACCCAAAAGGAAACTCTATGCATAGACATCACCATCCTGAAATCAAACTGATTATATCCTTTTCAGCCAAAGATGGAGAAACTCTATATAGATATTGAAATAATAAATGGAGCTGACTGTGACTCAGTCATGAGGTTCTTATTGAAAATTTCAGGCTTAAAATATAAAAAATAGGGAAAATCATCAGACCATATTGGTATGACTTAAATAACATCCCTTATTGATATGAAATGGAAGTGAGTTATATTAGATTTGGTAGATAGAGTGCCTGAAGGACTATGGACAGACATTGGCAACATTGTACAGGAGGCAGAAATTTAAAAAAAATTTTCAAAAAAAGAAGAGCATAAAAGCAAAATGAATTTCTGATGAGACTTTACAAATATCTGAAGAAAGAAGAGAAATTGAAAGACAAAAGAGAAAGGAAAAGATATACTCAACCAAAGGCAGAATTCTGTAGAATAACAAGGAGAAGTAACATGGCTTTCCTAATGAGCAATGTAAAGAAATAGAAGAAAACTATATGAGAAAGAGAAAATCTCTTCAAGAAAATTAGAGATATCTTCATGATAAAAGGTTAAAATGGTAGAAACTTAGAAGGAGAAAAGATTAAGAACAGGTGTCAAAAATATGCAGTACTATAGATGAAAGTTCTTAATATCACTGAAAACTACAATTGTGTGGATACTGATCTAGTGTTGGATATTCTGGAGAATGAAATCAAGTGGGTCTTAGGGAGTATTACTAACATTAAAGCTAGGGGAGGTGATGGAATTCCAGCTGAGCTACTTGAAATTTAAAAGGTGATATTAATAATGGTTATAATTATTCCTGATATCAATTGTGTATTAATAATAAGAAATAAAATGCCTTCATTTTGAGGGGCACACCAAAAAAATGAAAAATTTCTGCTCTACATATAACAGCAAATTTGGGAAACTTAACAGTGTCCATTGGATTAGAAAAGATTAATTTATATAATATTCATATAGAAGGGTAATGCTAAAGAATATTAAAGTAATGAATATTTAATTGTGCCTAATTTCACATGCCAGCAAGGTTATGCTTAAAATTCTACAAGCTTAACTTTAGCAATATATGAATCAAGAATTACCAGAAGAGTAGGCTGGTTTTCTTTTTTTTTTTTAAACCCTTGCCTTTTATTTTCGAATCAATACTGTATATTGGTTCCAAAGCAGAAAAGCAACAAGTGCTAGGCAATGGATGTTAAGTGACTTGCCCAGGGTCGTACAGTTAGGATGTGTCTGAAGCTAAATTTGAACCAAGGACCTCCCATCTCTAGGCCTGGCTCTCAGTGCACTGAGCCACCTACCTGCCCTCTGACCAAGCTGGTTTTCAAAGTGGCAGAAGAACTAATGATTGAATTTCTAATTTGGATTGGACATTGATTATGGAGAAATCAGGGAAGTTGCAGGAAAAAAAATCTCTTTCATATACACTAGAACATTTGATGAATTTCTATTATTTCATTGATAATTAAGCTCAAATTTTCAGAGAATGATATTTTATATTGAAACTTTAGTTCTTTTACTTTTAAAATACATATTATTTTAATCACACATTTGCTTTAAGGGAATGTGGAATAATTTTTTCATCATTGATTTTCTTTTTTTTATATTTTGTGTTACTTATTGATTTTTTTAAATTAAATTTGTTACTTAAGTCAATATTGGAAGCCATTTGTAAATTATTTTAATTGTTGCTTTATTTTCTGTATACCTATACTTTGTTTTAGACATGAGATCCTCTAGTTACCTGTGAAAACTCATCTTTAAGGTTAATGTCTTTGTTTTATTTAAAGGAAATGTTTTCTTTTGTTTTGATTTTTTTGTCCTCCTTACTTCTACATTTATCACCGTATCAATATTTTTGTAACTTAAAATAATTAATTTTTTACTTTTTTAGTGAAAATTTAATCAAAATTCATTTTTCTAATTTTATATTCTGCTTTTAGAGATAAAATGCATTATATCAGTTTTCAAATTATTTTATACATTTCATGTCTGTTTTTAATTACTTTAGAATTTAATTTTATTACTTCATATTCTCTTCAAAGATCACAGCTTTCAATATTTCCTTGGGCATTGGATTACTTTCCTTGTTTTGCAATATTTGTAAAGAGTAAAGATACTTTTGTAATCTCTTTGAGGATTTAATGATCATCCATCCTTCTGGCTATAGGAAACTCCATGTTGATTCCTTTGCTTGTAACACAGATCCTGTTGGTGTTTAGCTTCTGGAAGTATTATGTGTTTTAACTTTGTTAAAATATTCCCAAATTACATACTTTCTAACTTCTTTACCAATGTGCTTGCTTTCTTCCTTTGTTTGTGTATTCAGTTTCAGCTACTCTATATTTAGCACATAGTTCTCTTTTTTCTTCCTCCAGTTAATGGAAGAAAATGTCTTTTCCATGATCTTTTTCATTATGTTCATCAATCCATTTCTAATGATCTTCCTATCACATGACTTTACCTACCTTACTAAAAACATTTTTGTTATCACATTTTCACATATTGTAGTTTATAATTCTCAAAAATGTTCCAATTTTCTTTAATATCTAGATCTAGATCTCTTATTCAGCTTTTTTCTGTTTCATGAACTCTTGATATGAGCACTTCATTAGCAGATTGCAGGTGACTGTGATTGACATTTTTTAAGATGTCTAGATTCAACATTCTAGGAGTTTATAGATAATTTAATTTTAATTGTGATTGTTAGTATACTTTTCAAGTCTATACCTTTTCATTTCTAAGCATTAACCATTAAATGAATGCTTCTTGTTTACTTATTTTCCTTTCTTTCAAACTCCAATTTCTACATCTGTATTATGTAGTAATTCTCTGAACTTCCTAACTCTTCCTAATAAATCTGATTCTCCCACCCAATCTCCTGCTTCTCTCTTTACCTCATTCCCTATTTCTCTGTTTATCCTAAATTTCTCAACAGATTATTCCTCTAAGCTTCTTGTATTGTGTCCTATCAATTCCAAAAGTGTCACTATTATAAAAGAGTCATTATTATTTTTCTCTTCTATATTCTTTTCCCCTTCTCTGCCTCTCTATATACTTCCATTATTCTATTGTAAAATAATTTGCTTAGTCACTGAACCCAATGATCACTAGTGATTACTGAAATACTAGAATGAGAAAGACTTACAAAAATGAAGAAATCTATGTAATATGTATACATACATAATATACATATGCAAACACACATACAATACACAGACACAATATTGTATTGCATTTGCAATTTCAAACATCTTAATTAGCATAAGATTCCAAATTATTTTAAGATATATAGTTTGTAAAAGATACCTTGAATCTGGCTATTGGAAACATTCAGACACCTTGAATTTCTGCTGTAATTCTTTCATAAGTGAGTATATGCTTTTTGCTTTCTTGGGTCCTGGGACACCCCAGCTGTGAGTAAATAGATAACTTTCGGTTTGGGTTTCAGGAATAGCCACCCACCCCTCGACATTCTCAGTACAAAAATACTTATTTCCTCCAAAGAAAACTGACACATATGGGCTGAATTCAATTATTTATGACTCTTGTCCATTTCAAAGTATTAAAATGAACACTTGTTATACCCTGGCAATGATTGTCTTTTATAATTAAAAAATGAAAATATTCAAATTTGTATTTCTTCTTCACATTGCTGAGGAGATAAAATATGAACATGTTTATACTCAGTACCTTTTAAAAACATTTTATTTATTTTAATCAGCCAGGATCCACCTTCTTACTCATCCCATCTGTACCAACTAAGAACATTGAGATGAACAAAACCCACTACATGTGTGTATAATAAATCAAAACTTATTTCCACAATGACCATGTCAAAAATAATTTGTTTTATTCTGAATTCTGAGTCTTTTGCCTCTTCATTCTCAAGAGGTGTGTAATACGTTTCCTCATTTAGCCACTAGAATCCTGTTTGATATTAATCTATACAATAGTTCAGCATAATATCATTCCATCACATTTACATATCAAATTTTGTTCATCCATTCCCCAAATTATGGTCACTCCCTCAAATTCTCCTGCTTAGTCACTTTAAAAAAAGTATCTCTCTCAGTCTATCTTTCCTCTAATTCTCCCTCCCCTTTCTTTCCTTTCTTTTCTATTTACTTCTGAGTGAAATGAATTTTAGGGTCCAATTCTGTGTATATTTCTATTTCAGTATATTTTTTCTTCTTTTGTTCATTTCATATAGAATGAGATTCAAATGTTTTGTAATTATCCCCACTTCTTCCTTGTGTGTACATATATCTGCTTTTGCACTAAATTATTTCCTTTTCTCTTTCTTCCAAATGCATTCCTCTTCTTCTCTTACCATTTTTCTCAAGATCATCAATATGTAATAAATCTACTCCCACTGCATCATTTGCCCAAATCTGAAAATAAGCAGTTTATCCTTATTTAGTCTCAAAATATTGTTCATCCATTTTGTCTTTTTAGGCTTTTCTTTACTCTTGTATTTACAACATTAGAGCTTCTTTTCAACTCTTGTCTTTTCATCGGAAATGCTTACAAATCCTATATTTCATCAAATATCTATTTTCCCATAAGCTCCAGTGCATTATACTCAGTTTTGTTGGGTAAGTTATTCTTGGATATAAGACCATTTTTTCTTATGGAATATTATATTCTAAGTTTTCTACTGCTTTATAATAGCAACTCTCTTATCATGTGTAATCTTTATGGTTGCTCCTTGCTATTTGAATTCTTTCTTTTTGGATGCTTATAGTATTTTTTCTTTGACCTGGAAGCACTTGCTTTTGGCAATTATGTTATTGGAAATTTTCATTTTGGGATTTCTTCTAGGAGTTGACCAATGGAGTCTTCATATTTCCTAACTTAGTGTTACTACTAAATTATTTTTTTCCATCTAGATCAGGAGTTGGCAACATTTTTGTCTGTGAGAGCCATAAATGCCACATTTTTAAAAATGTAATTTCGTGAGAGCCATACAGTGCACACAGTGCACGCTCCTGTAACAGCACCTGAAAAAAATTGACTTTATGGCTCCTGCAGAAAGAGCCATATCTGGCCCTCAAAAGAGCCAAATATGGCTCAAGAGCCATATGTTGCTGACCCCTGTTCTAGGGGCTGAACCAAGATGATGGAATAAAGCAGAGAACTTCAGAGACATTATAAAAGAAACTAGAAAGATAATGAAAAGTAAAATAAAATAAAATGTCTTTTTTCCTATCCAAATTTACAGATATGTTGAAAAGAATGAATCCAGGTACACCTTGTGATTTGTTGACCCCAGCTCAAGAACCGTCTATGGTTTAATAATAAAATATATTTTCTTTAGATTACACCTCAAATCAGATTCCAAAATGGCAAGAAATTAAATGAAGTATATAATCTTGAGGCAGATTAACTGATAGATATATTGTTATTACAGCTTCATGACACAAATTATTCCAGGGTGATTTAACCCAAAATAATTTTTTTGGCAAATTTTAGAAGACTTTTTAAAGAGAGGAAAATACTGGATTTTGAGTTTGAGATTCTGGAAATGGCTCTTGAAAATATGACTTTCATAGTCAGTATCCACTTTTCCAAGATGATCATATAACTTTTATTTTATTCTACTTAGAGTATTATCACGTTGTTCTTCAAGACATAAAATTCCATTTTCGAATGTATCTGATTTGCCACTGAATGTTTCCTGGAGATTTTGTATATTTCCTTTAATTATTTTTAATCATCTTTGAACACTGAACATCCTGCTATAGATATTAACTGCAGCTATTATTCTGACACTTTTATTTTTGGTGGTCTCAAGAATCACTTAATTGAATAAGTAGTTAATCATTTGACTGAATGAATATGCTGTCATCAGCCTATGTGCTATGGAATTTTATGTGATTTTTTTTCTCCAAAAGCACTTTAAATCTGACAGCAAATTGTATTTTGTAGGGTCACTGAGAGCTGACACTCCATTTAGAATTTCAGAACTGCTAGAGGTTTTAGATACCGTCTAGTCCAAGCTCCTCATTACAGATGTAGAAATGGGGGCCCAAAGAGGAAAAATGATGGGTCCACGTTCACAGAGAGCATGTGCAAATAAATCACTAAATTTTTCTAAATATGTTTAAATATCTGAGTACATGAGTAGATTTTAACTAGATGCTGAAAGATTGAATGTCCATCTATTCTATTCTTGATTTTAATAAGGACAATTGCCAAGACTCAATGATTTTTGATGGTCAGTTTAAGTAAAAAAGATGAAAAAAATAAAATAAAAAGTTATCATAATGCATTTTATGCTATGTCCATTTACTGAGAAAATAATATTTGCAGTCCATTTGCTGAAAAAAAAATAAAAGAAAATGCAAGTATTCTGCATTACCTTAATTAAGGTACTTGTATTAAAGATAATAAAAAGATGTCTTTAAATTTGGCTTAGTGTATAAATGACTTAAATTGAAATATTAAACATTTACTTCTGGTGAAAATAATAGTATGAGAGACAGAATTTTAAAAATTCTTTTAATACGCTTGTTTTGTCATATAGTTTTAAGGAAGATTATGTTACTTCTGACATTAGGGAATTTTATTTTACAGCTTTTCTCCTTGATTTGGTTTCTAAGTGGACAAGAAATACCTGTTTGTTCATTTGTTTATTTCCCCCTTCCCTTGCCTCCAGTCAAGCTGCTTTTATAATAACTTTTACAATAACTGTAAAAGACTGTCATCATAAGTCTCTAACAGAGAAAACTTCTATGGATTTATTTTTTTCTAAATGTTGGAAACCTCAAGGTATTCACAGAACTATCTATCTATATTTTTTCTTTTTATGAAATGAGACTACAAGTTTCTGTCATGTACTTCTTATGAAAATTTATGTTGGAAATTTCACGATTTATCCTGAAGGCTGGGAGTGTGGTAGGTGGGTGATGATGAGAATGGAATATTTTGAAACATATGTATTTTTTAAAATACCAATTGATATTTCCTTCCAACTATGTGATAGAACATGTCTGAACCATAAATTTCTGGTCAGGTCCTCTTTTAAAATACGTTTGGACTGACATAAGTTATCAGTCCTCTATCATATTTTCTTTAACTGTCATATCATTTACATGGAATGTAAAAAATCCATTTTGGCAAGGCTAAAACTATTTTCAGTATGACTAAACCTTTAAATGAGCCCATTTAAAGTCCTGGGATACCATCCCCTACAGCATATTTCAATGTTCTGTCACATTGAAACCAGAGAGCCTTATTTATTATCAGGGGCTCCAACTAAATGAAATATTAGTTCAGTTCAGAGAATGTTTTCATATCCTGGTTTGTTCTGTTTCAGTTGTTTGTGGCAATATTTACTTTGGGTTCACTAGACTTTTTAGAAATCATAAACTTAGGTTTGGTTTGATAATATATACATATAGATGCATGCTTATATTTTTGGAATTTTTATTATTTTATTATGAAAAATTTGCTTAGTTTTTTGCAGCATCTTAATAGTTGTGAAGCACTTTACATAAATCATCTCCCTATTCTTCACAATAATCCTGTGAGTTCAGTGCTATTATTGTATCAATATTATAGTTTAGAAACTGCAGGACAAAAAAGTTAAGTGACGAATGTCAAAGATAGAATTAAAATTGATGTTTTTTACTTTAAATCTATCATTTCTTATCATTAATCATATTGTCATTTTTATTTTTGTCATATTTTATTTTATGTTAGCCTGAACCTATAAATTCATTGGCGCTAAGTACCCTTGATAAGGAAATTCCTTCTCAAAATGCAAAAAAGGCAATAATTCTACAAGTTGGAGCCTTTTCATCTGAAGATCAAAATATGAAGGGATATCAGGAGTTCATCTCATTTTATACATGAGGAAACATCCTCAAGTCATAGGTGACAGAGCTAATAATTATCATAATTGAGATTTCAACCTTGGTTTTATTAATTCCAAACATATAGTGTTTTCTTAAAGAGTCATATTTTTTTCACTATCAGTGTCATCTGAGAAGGGCCTTGCAGATGCATATACTTAGTGTGATATGTATACAGACACACACATATGTAAATATATACATATATAGTTATACACATATATATCTATATATACAAAACATATCAATGCATATACATGTATATGTATTTTGTTATGGTAGATTACAGGAATAGGTATGAATTTAAGTGTAAAAAAGTTGGTTTGAAAAGGCTAGCATGATTGCATGCTAGGAACTCTAATACAGGAGATTCTGGAATATGGGAGGTGAGATTTTGAAGGTGCAACTACAAAGGGAGCTCTTCCTGTCTGGGAGCTGAGAGAGGAAGGAGCTGATCTCTGCTGATCCTGTTTCTACCAGCCTGTGAGTGAGAGAAGTGTAACCTTTTGATTTCTTTGGGAGTACCTTTCCTCACCAGAAGAAACCATCCTGAAGAAGATCCTACAGACTCTCAAACCCTGGCAAAAAACATCATGGTCCAGAGGCAGTTGGGACTGTGAGGACTGAGGGGCAACCTTAGACCCAGCTGAGCTTGATTGAAATCCATCATCCAGATTTCATCCTTTTCATCCTAAAACCTGCCATATCCTGATAAACCAACCAGGGAGGATTTGTAGTGTCAGGAAGAATAGAAAGGGGCTTTGGGGTATTAACCAGAAGCAGGGAGGTTTTGTAGGGAGCCTCAAGAAACAGAAGTACCCTCCTCGAGGAGGACTTGGATGGAAGTGGGAAAAGAGAGAATTAATGATTAGGGTATTTACCAATAAAACTGTTCGTTTTTACAACAACCATTTGAAAGATTTATCTGTGACTGGTCCAGTGTAGTAAGACACAGACTGCTTTGCTGCACTAAAAGGGAACTGAGGTATCATCCATACACCTCAGTGTAGCCCACTATTTCAATCCAGTATTTCATTTTGCAGTCATATTTTGGTGGGTTTATGTTTGGGGTATTACAGATCCATATTTAATTTTTCAATTCACTAGTTAAAAATACTATTTTTTTCTGTTACAGGCACGAAAGGAAAATCTAAAGAATTAACTCAAAATGGCTAATGCTCATGCTGCATATTATATTTTCTCAAAACACAGTCTGAGATTTGGGAGTCAGTGTCCTTATTTTTCAAGGTAGATAAACCAACAGGGTAACAGTTAACATAAGCTATGACAGTGGGTGCCAGAAACTAACAGGGATCATCACTGAGAAAAAACTATCTCCAGCAGAAAGAGTACTCTACCAGAGTTATTCCACAATAACAACACAGAGAAAGTTTAGGAGGAAACAGAAAATAAACATGTCTATGAGCAGGGGTGGTAATTATGCTTAGTAAAAGAATCTTAAAGAAAACTATGACTAAGTCCTAAGAAGAAAAACAAAATCAGAACTGCTATAACAAGTCATGCTTCTCTTTCTTCATAATTAATTTTTTTAATTTATCCTCTTTGGAGACGATGTTCTTCAGTTTCTAAACATACTGTACAATCAAAAAAGAGGAAGAAAAACAAACCAAAACAAAATGTGAGTTAAGTGTAATTCCATGAATGTTCAGTCCTAGTAAAAATACATTTCCTTTTCAAAACTCTGAAGTCTTCTTATGCCCAGCATCATGGGTATTCATTTTAAAAATCCTGAGGACAAGCATCAGCCTTTTTCTTGAATAAGGAGATAGAAGGGCCCAAATACCAGGAGTTTAACAATTAATACAACCTCAGAGCATGAAGGTAGCTAACTGCTGGTAACACAGCTGCTTGTTTGCTCCATTGGGAGAAGACAAAATAATTAATGAGAGGGGGAAGCAATTTAGCATTTAACCAGTAGTGTATTTGAAAAGCTTGCTATTGTTTTCTACATTATGTTTATTGTCTATTAAGGGGAACATCCAATTCAAAGAACTTTCATTAATGAGACTTTTTATTTACCTAGGGCCTTTCATTTCAAAGAATCTTAAGGCACATTGCAAACTGTGTAAGCATGGTATTTCACTTAACCTGAGTAAGACTAGTCTCAAAGTGGGTGAAAGAAAGGATTGCTCCTATTAACAATGCAGAGCAGTGAAAAATAACTCATCAGTCTGAAACCACAGGGGGAATTTAGGTGGACAGAAAGTAATTATCTGTGTTGGAAGAAGGCCAGGACACCAAGGCTAAGATACCGTTATAAGCTGAAAATGGCATTAATTTATTTGGCTAATAGGGATGTAATTAAATATTGGCTATTTAAGTACCATTTTCTTTAATTACCAACCAGATTTGTGTAGACCAAGCAGGCAAGGGAAGAAGGTGGGATTCCTCACATTTCACTTGGTACACCTCCATTTCCTGAATGTGATTGCTTCTTTTAAAAAATTTGTCAAGCAACTCATAAATACCTTTAGGAGAGACAAATTTTGTATACATATCCACATATAATTTATATATGTATATATATATATATACTGCATTTGGACATGGTACTTTATAAAACAGTAGCAGTGTTTATGGCTATGTTTTTATGTTTCACAGAGAAATAAAGGAGTAAAAAAAGTTGAGGTAACATATCTGGCTTGTTTACTTATCTATTTTAGTTTAGCCCCTAAGCTCCCTTCTAAATACTTCCCCTACCTCCAGTAAAACCTAGAACCACTGAATGCCTTTATGTGTCATGATCACAATGATGAAAATATTACTTCAGAAGAAATTTTATTTTTTCTACCCAAAATAACATTTCAACTTGTCCCTGAAAATCACAAGTAATATGTGCTTTTGTAGACTAAAACCATCTGTCAGAAGATGGATCATAATATCTTTAATATATTATCATATAACATATAGATTTATAAAAGTTGAATTTTGAGTGATTTCTTTATATTATGACCCCCCAGTTTACAGTATTCCTCCTTATATAGATATATGTATAGATATACCCCTGTGCATATATGACATGTATATAATAAGATAGTACCTGCTAACAATGTCAGTTTCTTCTTTAATATATACATACATATATGTATATATATGATAGGCATGCAATACATATACATATATTTCAGGCTTTAGATTTAATTTTGAATTTTAAAGCATGCACAGAACAAGGTTTCACATGGTAGGAAGTAATATGGCATAGTCAGAAAGATATTATACTTGGATAGCATTGGAATCTTGCTTCAGACATTCACTAAATACCTAACATGGGCAGGCAAACTAATCTCTTTGAATTTCTTTATCTAAAAATGTACATGACCGTACCTTTTTTTGCTTATAATTCTTACCTAAACATGTTATTATGAGAAGTGAATTTTATGAGCAGTTCTTTGACAATCTTAAATGCTACGTAAAATCCAGCTGTTACAATTTGGATTAGCAACCGCTTTGCAACTTCTACTCTTAGAGAGCAGTCTTGGTGCTGAAAAAATCAAATGCTTTTCCTAGTTCACATAGACCATATATATATATTTTTAATTTTATTTAATTGAAGAATTGAGAAAAATTTTCCATGGTTACATGATTTATCCTTTTCCTACTTCCTTTCCTACTTTCCTACTTCCACCCCCTTTCATAGGCAACATGCAATTCTACTTGGTTTTATATCAAGATCTATTTCCATATTATTGATATTTGCACTAGGGTGATCACTTAGAGTATACATTCCAAATTATATCCCCATTGACTCATGTGACCAAGAAGTTATTTTTCTTCTGTGTTTCTACTCCCACAGTTCTTCCTTTGGATGTGGTTAACATTCTTTCTCATAAGTCCCTCAGAAATATCTTAGATCATTGCATTGCTGCCGGAAGAGAAGTCCATTATGTTCAATTGTGCCACAGTGATTCAGTCTCGGTGTATAAGGTTCTCCTGGTTCTGCTTCTTTCACTCTCCATCAGTTCCTGGAGGCCTTTCCAGTTCACATGGAATTCCTTTGAGCACAATAATTTTCCATCACCAACAGATACAACAATTTGTTCAGCCATTTCCCAATCAATGGACACCCCCTCATTTTCCAATTTTGTGCCATCACAAAGAGAGTGGCTATAAATATTTTTGTACAAGTCTTTTCCCTTGTATCTCTTGGGTATAAACCAAGCAGTGCTGTGACTGGATCAAAGGGTACGCATTCCTTTAAAGCCCTTTGGGAATAGTTCTAAATTGCCAGCCAGAATGGTTGGATCAATTCACAACTCCACCAACAATGCATTAATTTCCCTATTTTGCCACATCCCCTCCAAAAATTATTACTTTGCTTTGCTATCATGTTAGCCAAACTGCTAGGTGTGAAGAAGTATCTCAGAGCTTTTTTGATTTGCATTTCTCTAAATATTAGAGATTTAGAACACTTTTTCATGTTTTTATTGATAGTTTTGATTTCTTTATCTGAAAATTGCCTGAATGGCTTGATTTTTTTGTATAATTCATTTAACTCCTTATATATTTGAGTAATTAGAGCTTTGTCAGAGGTTTTTGTTATAAAGATTTTTTACCCAAATTGTTGATTCCCTTCTGATTTTGGTTGCAATGGTTTTGTTTGTGCAAAATATTTTTAATTTAATGTAATCAAATATTTATTTTATATATTAAAATTTTTTCTAATTCTTGCTTGGTCTTGAAACCTTTCCTTTCCCAAAGATCTGACAGGTACACAATTCTGTGTTCACCTTATTTACTAATAGTTTACAACTTTATATTCAAATCATTCATCCACTCTGAATATATCTCAGTATAGGGTGTTAGATGTTAATCTAAACCTAATCTCTCCCATACAATTTTCCAATTTTCCCATCATTGTTTGTCAAATAGTGGATTTTTGTCCCCAAAGCTAGGATCTTTGAGTTTATCATACACTGGCTTTCTGAGGTAATTTTCCCCAACTCTATTCCACTGATTCTCCCTTCTGTCTCTATCTCTTTTTTCTCATTACCCAAGTTTTTTCTTTCTTTTCTTTTTTTTAGAATATTATCCCATAGTTACATGTTTCATGTTATTTCCCTCTCCCTGAAGCCCCCTAATCCCCCTTAGCCAATGCAAAATTCCACTGGGTTTTACATGTATCATTGATTAAGACCTAATTCCATATTATTCATAGTTGGACTAGAGTTATCATTTAGTGTTTACATCCCCAATAATATCCACATCAACTCATGTGTTCAAGCATTTTTTTTCTGTGTTTGTTTTTCCTCCCACAGTTCTTCCTCTGAGTGTGGCTAGTTTTTTTTTTTCTCACAAGTCCCTCAGCCTTGCTCTGGATCCTTACATTGCTGCAAGTAGAGAAGTCCATTATGTTAGATTGTACCGCAATGTATTAGTCTCTGTGTACAATGTTCTCCTGGATCTGCTCCTTTCACTCTGCATCATTCCAGTTCACATAGAATTCCTCCAGTTCTTTATTCCTTTGAGCACAATAGTATTGCATCAAAAACAGATACCACAATTTGTTCAGCCATTTCCCAATCTAAGGACATTCTCTCATTTTCCAATTTTTTGCCTCCACAAATAGCATGGCTATAAATATTTCTATACAAGTCTTTTTACTTATTATCTCTCTGGGGTATAAATCAAGCAGTGCTATGGCTGGATCAAAAGGTAGATAGTCTTTTAAAGCCCTTTGAGCATAGTTCCAAATTACCATCCAGAAAGTTTGGATCAATTCACAACTACACTAGCAATGCATTAATGTCCCAATTTTGCCACATCCCCTCCAATAATCCATTACTCTCCCCTGCTATCATTTTAGCCAATCTGCTAGGTGTGAGGTGATAATTCAGAATTGTTTTGATTTGCATTTCTTTAATTATGAGAGATTTAGAACATTTTCTCATGTGTTTATTGGTAGTTTTTATTTCTTTATCTGAAAATTGCCTATTCATGTACCTTGCCCATTTGTTGTTTAGGAGGTGGCTTGATTTTTTTGTACAATTGATTTAGCTCCTTGTATATTTGAGTAATTAGACCTTTATCTGAGTTTTTTGTTATAAAATTTTTCCCCAGTTTGTTGTTTCCCTTCTAATTTTGGTAGCATTGATTTTGTCTGTACAAAAAACTTTTTAGTTTAATGTAGTCAAAATTATTTATTTTACGTTTTGTAATTTTTTCTAACTCTTGCTTAGTTATAAAATCTTTCCTTTCCCAGACATTTGAGAAGTACACTATTCTGTGCTCACCTCATTTATTTAGAGTTTCCTTCTTTATATTCAAGTCATTCACCCATTCTGAGTTTTTGTTGGTATAGAGTGTGAGATGTTGATCTAGGCCCAATCTCTCCCATATTGTTTTCCAATTTTCCCTGTACATTTTCTCAATTAGTGGGTTTTTGTCCCCAAAGCTGTGTTCTTTGGGTTTATAATAGACAGTCTTGCTGAGGTCACTTACACCTACTCTATTCCACAGATCCTCCCTACTGTCTCTTAACCATTACCATATAGTTTTGATGAACAACTGCTGAAACTACAGTTTCAGATCTGGTACTGCTAGGGACCCATGCTTCACATTTTTTAAAAATTATTTCCCTTGATATTCTTGGTCTTTTGTTATTCCAAATGAATGTGGTTATAGTTTTTTCTAATTCAGTAAAAAGTTTTTGGTAGTTTGATAGGTATGGCACTGAATAAGTAAATTAATTTGGGTAGGGTTATCCTTTTGATTATGTTAGCTCATCCTATCCATTAACAATTAATGTTTTTTTATTGTTTAAATCTAGTTTTAATTGTGTGGAAAGTGTTTTGTAGTTGTGTTCATATAATTCCTGTGTTTCTCTTGACAAATAGATTCCTAAGTATTTTATATTGTCTAGAGTGATTTTAAATGGCATTTCTCTTTCTAACACTTGCTGCCAGTATGTGTAGGAAATATATAGAAATGCTGATGATTTATGTGCATTTATTTTGTATCCTGCAACTTTGCTAAAATTGTTCATTATTTCCACTACTTTTTAGTTGATTCTTTAGGATTCTTTAAGTGGACCATCATATCATCTGCAAAGATAGTTTGAAATTTATTTTTCTTTTCTAATTGCTACTGCTAGTGTTTCTAGAGGTGCTAATGGGCTTCCTTGTTTCACTCCTGATCTTTTTGGAAAGGCTTCTAATTTATCCCCATTGGAGATGATGCTTGCTGATGGTTTTAAATATATACTGTTAATTATTTTAGGAAAGGTCTTCTATTCCTATAATTTCTATTATTTGCAAAAGGAATGAGTGTTGAATTTTGTTAAAGGCCTTTTCTGCATCTATTGAAATAATAGTGTGCTTTTTGTTGGTTTGCTTATTAATATGGTCAATTATGTGGATGGCTTTCCTAATATTTCCCTCTGAGTAATGATTTGAGTGCATCCCATAGATTTTGATAGATGTCTCATTATTGTCATTATCTTTAATGAAATTATTAATTGTTTCTATGATTTGTTCTATAAGTAACCAATTTTGGAAAATCACAATATTTAATTTCCAAATAACTTTTGATTTACCTCTTCATGAACATTACTAATTATTATTTTATTGCATTATGATCTGGAAAGGTTGCATTTATCATTTCTGCTCTCTTGCACTTGTTTGCCATGTTTTTATGCACTAGTACTTGATCAATATTTGTGAATGTACCATGTGGTGCTCAAAAGGTGTATTACTTTTTATCCATATTTATTTTTCTCCACATATCTATTAACACTAATTTTTTCTAAGACTTCACATCTCTTACCTCTTTCTTATTTATTTTTTGGTTAGATTTATCTAGATCTGATAGAAGAAAGTTCAGGTCTCCCACTAGTATAGTTTTACTATCCATTTTCTCCTTAAGCTCTATTAGTTTTTCCTTTAGAAATTTGGATGCTATACTACTTGGTACATTTATGTTGAGTACTGATATTTCTTCATTGTCTATACTGCCTTTTATCAGGATGCAATTACCTTCCATATCTCTTTTAATCAGATTTTTTTTTTACTTTGGGTTTATCAGATATCGTGATTTAAACTCCTGTCTTCTTTTTCTCAATTGATACCCAATAGATTTTGCTCCAGTCTTTTATCTTTACCCTGTGATCTCTACCTGCCTTATGTGTGTTTCTTGTAGATTATATATGGTAGGATTTTGGTTTCTAATCCCCTTTGCTATTTGCTTCCTTTTTATGGGTGAGTTCATCTGTCACATTCAGAGTTATGATTACCAACTATGTATTCCCCAACATTTTAATGTCATGTCCTAGTCCTGCCCTTTTTTCTTTCACTATTTCCTTCTATACCAGTGGTTTGCTTTGAATCATTTCCTCTAATCTCCACTCTTTTTAACTTCCTTTTCTGCCTCCTCCCTTTTTATTCCCTTCTTTTGTGTTTTTTAGGGTCTATTAAATCATCTTCCTCTTCTCTTTCCCATTCTTTTTGTACTCCACACCCCATTCTCTCTTGGTTTTTCACTTTCAACTTCCCTGTAGAGTATGAAAAAATTTGATACCCCAACGGATCTAGATACTCTTCCCTCTCAGAATTGATTTCATTGAGAGTAAATTTTGAGTATTATCTATTAGCACTCTATTCCTCACCTTCTTATAATAGTATTCTTCCTCTTCCCCTCCTATGCACCACTTTGTGTGGTATAGATCATTCTAGTTTTCTTATTCCTTTAAGTTTCTCTTGGTGCCATCTTCTATTCCCTCCCCTTTTATTTTTTTTAACCCTTGTACTTCAGTGTAATGTCTCATAGGTGGAAGATTGGTAAGGGTGGGCAATGGGGGTCAAGTGACTTGCCCAGGGTCACACAGCTGGGAAGTGGCTAAGGCCGGGTTTGAACCTAGGACCTCCTGTCTCTAGGCCTGGCTCTCACTCCACTGAGCTACCCAGCTGCCCCCCCTTTTCTTTTTTTGCATATCATCTTTAACCACTTTGGACACCAACTTCTACCTATGAATAATTCTTCTAACTGCTATAATAGTGAATACAATTTTTGAGAGTTATAAATAACTTTTTTCCATATAGGAATGAAAACAACTTGATCTCATTGAAGCCATTAAAGAAAAATTAAAAAAAATTCTCCTCCCTTTCTTATTTACCTTTTCATGTTTCTCTTAATTTTTGAATTTGGATATCAAATTTTACATTTAGTTCTGGTCTTTTCTTTACAAATATTTGGAAATCTTCTATTTTGTTGAATATCCATAGTTTCCCATTTTTAAATATAGTCAGTTTTGACTCAATTCTCTTGTTTTTCTGAATATCATATTCCAAGTCTTGCAGTCCTTTAGTGTGGAGACTGCCAGATCCTGCACAATCCTGATAGGTGCTACTTGATATCTAAATTGTCTCTTTATGGCATTTTGTAATATTTTCTCCTTAGCTTGGAAGCTCTTGAATTTGGCAATTACATTCCCGGGCATAGTTTATTGAGGATTTAATGTAGGGGGTGACCTATGGATTCTTTCAAAGTCTATTTTGCTCTCTTATTGAAGAACATCAGGGTAGTTTTCTTGCATAATATCTTGTATTATGATGTCAAAGTTTCTGTTTATTTCTTCATCTTCAGGTAGACCAATGTTTCTTAAATTATCTCATCTGGATCAGTTTTCCAGATCAGTCATTTTCTCAATGAGATATTTCAAGTTTCCTTCTATTTTACCATTCTTTTCTTTGCTTTATTAATTCTTGCTCTCTTGTGAGATTATTAGCTTCTATTTGCCAAATTCTGATCTTTAAAACTCGTTTTCAGCTATGATTATTTGATTTTCCTTTGCAGTTTTGTCTATCCTGCTTTTCATGACTTCCAGCAGGTCTTTTCTGGTCTTCATTTTGCTTATCATTTCATTTGATTTCTGGGCTTCTTTTTCCAAGTGGGATATTCTCTTTTGAACTGTTATTTTCTTTTTGAACTATTTCCCTATTTTTCTTGCCACGTTTCTTCTATATTTTTAACTTGGTTCTCAAATTCCAGCCTCATTTCTTAGAGAGCTTGTGACCAATTTTCTTTTTTTTTTTTAATGTTTGGATATTTTTGCTTTTTTTGTCATCCTCCACTATCTCCTTTGTAATCTGTTGTTTCTCTAAGTAGAAATTATCCAGAATCAAAGTCTTCTTCTTATTTTTTTGGTATTTATTGACTGTAGTTCTTGGGTGTTTTTGATCTTTGCTTTATTGGTTTTTCCTTCCCTTCCCAGACAGAAGTCTGAATGAGGAGGACAGGCTCTCTGTGTATTGAACTATGGTGCTGTTTTTATCCTGAGGCTATTTTTTGAGTCTCCACAGCCACTCCCCTCTGCTCTATCTCTGCACCCAAGGTCTGCTTTCCTCAGACTCTTGGGGTCCCAAGTCTAGCTGCTCTTAGAAATTGAACATTGATTGATTCTTATTCATAATATCAGTGAGTGACAGAAGTTTTTCTCAAAGTTATGATCAATCGCTCATCTTCCTTAAATTTATAGATGATCCAGAACCATGATCTTAATTATTTTCTTCAATAAATCAATATATTTTAGATTGACATGTACTTATATACAGATAAAATATATGAAATTTTATATACACATACATATGCAAATAAACATGTAAACCTACATATTGAATCACATATTACTAAATTTACACATGTATATGCATGTATTCTTGTTATATTACATTAAATATTATACTAATAATATTAAGTTGCAATTACATCATATTGTGATGTTATATTATCACATCATAATATACTGCATTCATTATAGCATAACACATCATTACATATATGTTATGATATGCTATATTATGTTATACCACATAACAATAATGTATATTTTAGTATGCTAGACCATGCCTTGCCATAAGATAATATAGAATGTCATATTATGATATAACATTTCATGTTACTTTGTATCATATCATGCCTTGCCAAGTTGTATCTTGGAGTGATGAAGAACTCAGTTTAGCATCTGCAACTAACACATATGTGCTATAAAAACCTAGGCAAATCATTTAACCTAACTCTCTGAGACTATAAGTTGCTTAGAAATTGCTGATCTTTATTGCTAGAGGGAGTTTTCTGTCTTGGGAGATCCTTATGTGTATGAAATCTAATAGAATTTGACATACATCAGACCTTTGTATATTTCCTTGAATCAAGTCTGTCTGAATAAAATATTAGCAAAATTAAAATATTTTATTTAATTAGAATTCTTTTTACCTACAATATTACAGTAACATTTTGTAAGTAAAGCTTGGAGCTTTTACTTATTGACTCCATTTTTAAATTTTTTTCACCAGATTACATGCAAATACAATTTTTAATAGTTGTTTTCTGACATTTTGCAGTCTGTATTTTCTCACTCTTTCTCAGCCCACTTATCATCCCCAAGAGGGCAGGTCATCTGATTTAGACTGTATGTTATCATATACTACATATTTCCATGCTTATCATGCTGTGAAGCAAGGCATATAGTGCTTATTCTAGACAAAAATTCATGAAGGAAATAAAGTGAAGAATGGGATGGTTCAATTTTCATTTGAACTTGATCTGTTCCTTCTATGGTGGTGGATATCTTTTTTTTTTTTTAATGAGCTCTTAGTGTTGTCCTGGATCTTAATTATCATGTACAACATTCTCCTTGTTCTTCTTCCTTCATTTTCCATTATTTCATATAAGTATTTCTAGAACTTTTTTGTGATTATCTTATTTGTCATCGCTTAAGGCACAATGGTATTGCATTATAAGCATATACCACAACTTCCTCAGCCAAGCCCCATTTGTTGAACATCCCTTCAATTTTCTGGTTCTTTGCTACCTCAAAAAGAGCTGCCTTAAATATTTTTGAAAAGGAAATTTCTTTTCACCTATCTTAAATCTCTTTGGGATACAGACTTAGTAATATGAATGCTACATCAAAAAGTATGTGCAGTTTGATGACCATTGTGGCATGGATCTAAGATTGCTCTCCAGAATGGTTGCATCAATTCTCAGTTCCAGCAACATTGTTTTAGTGTCCCATTTTTTCAATATCCTCTCCAATATTTGTCATTTTCCATTTTTTTCTCATGTTAGCCAGTCTGGTGAATATGAAGTGGTATTTCAGAGTCATTTAGTTTGCATTTCTCTAATTTATAATGATTTTGAGCATTTTCCCATATGGCTAAAGATAACTTTAGTTTATTCTTCTGAGAAATGCTTGCTCCTATTCTTTGGACACTTGCTGATTGGGGAATGTTTTGTATTCTTATAAATTTGGCTCAGTTCTCTAGATATATTTGAGAATTGAAGCCTTTTTCAGAGAGGCTTGGTATAAAGATTTTTCCCTAATTTGTTGTTTGCCTTTGGATCTGATTGCATTGATTTTATTTGTGCAGAAAAATTTTAATGTATTAAAATTTTACATCACTTAATATTGTCTATATCTTCTTTTGACCTAAATAGTTCTATTAACCCAAGGTCTCTAGTTAAGGTTTTTTTTTTCCTATTCACAAAGCATCAGGGATTCCCAGTGATAGTTTCTTTATATTCTTGGCATCTTGGAGCATAACTTGAAACTTAGAAACCATAAAACTAAAGTGAATTTCAAATTTGTCTAAAGTATTTGTTTAGTTTTTCATTTCCTGTTTCATTATCTTCTTTGACAAAATGCAGGCAATGTGACTAGATGACTTCTGGATTCCTTTCTGGATCCAAATCTACCATACTATGATCAGTGGAGGTATAATGTCACCTGAAAACCTTTTCATCATTATTTTGATATAAGGGATTCATATGGATGTCTACTGGAACTATTCATCTACTTTAAAAGATATTGCAATGATATTATAGAAATATCCTCTATAGTAGTCTCAGACTGTGCAGTAATTAAAAACTATCATATTTAGACTTCTGAAATGATGCTAGAGTACTTTCCATAGTAGAATCCTTTAAGCCAACTCCAGCAGAGGTACTGAGATTTTCCAGTAATCACCTATTAACACAAATTCAGAGATTGCTCCATGTTAAGAATCAATAATCCTTGAAAAGGTCTTAACCCTTTTTGTTAGCTTTGTTTTGATCAGAAGGGTTTCATTCAATACTAGGTAACAAATGATTCTCTTTATCTTGACATTAGGTAGCCTTGGAGTTATATTAAATATGATATTATGTAACCCAATGAAGCACAACATAACCTTTCATATCCTAATACAATAGGATATGATGTACTGGAAATAATTTTTAAAATTCATGTCTTCTCAGGTTGGGCACCTGCCATTAATTCAGGTAGATTGGATTTTGAATTAATTTTGGTATAAATGAAATAATGTTGGTAGAACAAAAACTTCCTCCAAATTTTTGTCAATTACCTGAATTTTTGGGGGGTTCCTCATAGTGACTTTATTATTTACTTGAATAGATATAAACTTTCACTTATTTTGTTAGAACTATCTCTATACATTTTGGGAACCATTCTTTTTCTCCTTCACAGCTTATGTTTCTTATCTCTCCATTGAGACTTGTAAGCATCCTAGTAAGAATTCAGTAAACAGAACTGTACAACTATACCATGTTTTCTATCAACATTACTTTGAGATGAGTTTCTTAACAACTACAATCTCATTGAAATGAACTTAATCCCAAAATAGAGAATTGCATTTTATAGTAAGTGACAGCTAAATGATGCCAGTATAAAAGGAGAATACATTTAAGATGGAAGAGCCATTATAATTGCCATTGCTAACTTAAGAAAGGGTTGTTTATGATAATTAACATAATTACATTTTAGTGTTTTTAATGATGTCACCAAGAAACTAACTTTAAAAACATAGGAAGGAAAATGCCCTCATAATTAATTAATAGATTATAAGTGGACAAAAAATAGCATCAAATTGTAGAAAGACTGCCCTGAAAATGAAAAAAAAATGTAGTGCATAACTGTTGTAAGAACAACACAGGCTTCCGGCTTTAAGTTTAAGCTTGTAAAGCTGCAGATTCTCAGCCTTGAATGAGGGATAGGTGCAGGAGGGACAGCAATAGTTAAGATTTCTCTCCTAAGATGTCACAGGGTCCTGTTGCTCTTACTTGAGGGAGAAGATCAGTGGTTTCCCTAAGAGGAATTGATAGATTCTCTCCCAACACGAAGGATTAGCTGAGAGAAAGTGTATCTTCACAAGAAACGATATTTGTGGATAATGAGTGAAGTCCACAATCAAGGATTATTGATAAAAACTGAAAGGGCCTACACAGCAGATTCCCCTAGACAACTGTCACTTCAGATGGATAATGGAGATCACCCAAGGTAAGTCAACTGACAGTGGCCTTCTTAGCTGAAGGATTCAAATGCTATCTGCCTTGTGGTAATAATTCTTTTAATAAAAAAATGAATCAAATGGGGAAGGAGGAGATTGAAAGGAAAAAGGGATTAGGAGGACTCTATAGATATTCAGTTGTGACTTGAGGTTGGCTTAATTCCTGACAGGGCTGAGGCCTCCCTGCCCCACTCCCCCCAGAGTCTTCTTTTCCCTTCCTTCACTATAGCTCTTATACCTAACTCAATAAAGTAAATGAGTCAATTCTTGATGGATTATTGAAGAAGTTGATTGGAGGTCTGTAGAGATGATGATCTGACTTTACTAACTGCTTATAAGGTTTTTCAGCAGCTGTAGTTATCAGGCTTAGTGAGAGTCAGTTTGGACAAGATGTCATTTATGGCATTCAGGGTTAAAAGCACAAAGATCTGGTAGTATGAGAAATTGGTAGGCCTAGAAGAATCTGGTTTGCACCACTCTCCTCCCTAGTTCCCCAAAACACTGAATGTTTTCTGCTTGGCAGGTTCCCTCTTTTATACCCTGGTTCCAATCATCTTCGACTACACTTGCCTCCTTGGGGGTTCCAATGCATGCACTCCAATATGGTTCTTAGTCTACACTGTAAGAAAAGAGATACTTTGCTAAAATAAGAATGGGTCAATAGATCCAAAACAACAAATAACAAACATTTGACATCTGTTAATCACATTAAACTTTTCACTGACTGTTGCTATAAGTATACTCAGAGAAGTAATAAAGAATAGATATTTTCCTCTTCTTTGACAGTCAGAAAAACATCACATGAAAGTAAGAGAAAAGCTGCAAATTGTAACCTTCTGACACTCCTAGATTAAAAGAGTGGTTTGTAATCTAGAAGATAGCTTTAGTTCTTTTACATACTTAAAGAAACAGTGACCTTGAACTTTCCTCTTGTTGGAACTTGGTGTCTGTCTATCCATCATAAATTGGACGATATGATTTCTGAGTGTTATTTAAAGAGGTGTGCTATAGCTAGCTCTAACCTACTGATTATTAAAATTTAAATGTGAGAATTTATAATTAGCAATAGTTACAAATCAGAAGTTAATATATTATTTTAAAAATAAGTGTCAATAATGCAGATTAAACATAAAAGTGACTCAAGACTATTTTCCCCTCAGAACCCAGCTATTTGCTAAACATTTACCAGCAGGATTTTGCATTGCTCTATAAACGTTGCTTGAGCTCAGGCTGGAGTTGTGGTCACTGAAGGATAATAGCATCAAAAAATGACAACCGTAATTGAAATGATTTTAATAACATTATCTAAGAGTTTACCTTGACCATATTGATATAATTATTCGATGTTAATGTCTATGGAAAACTCACAATAATAGTTGTAGCAGCAGCAGCATAGAGTATCATTGACACTTATATGACACTTCTTGGTTTGTATAGTGCTTTACATCCACTGTCTCATTTGAGTCTCACAATACCCCCTGGCTACTTGTTATTTGCACCTGTTTCTTTCTACTACTTCTATATTGAAAATATATGGGGGGGGGCAGCTGGATGGCTCAGTGGATTGAGAGCCAGGACTAGAGATGGGAGGTCCTAGGTTCAAGTCTGGCTTAGACACTTCCTAGCTGTGTGTGACCCTGGGCAAGTCACTTAATCTCCATTACCTAGCCGTTGCTGTTCTTCTGCCTTAGAACCAATACATGATATTTATTCTAAGACAGAAGGTAAGAGATTAAATATATATGTGTGTGTATACACACACACACACACACACACACACATATATATATATATATATATATATATATATATATATATATAGAGAGAGAGAGAGAGAGAGAGAGAGAGAGTAACTGACATTATCCATCAATATGTGTTTTATCTATGGAACTGGTGATGACCTATGCATTTGTTGATTAAATTATCTACATTCAAAGAGAAATAGCATTAGATTACCTATAGATTGATACATTATTTAACTATGACAATTCTGAAAAAAAATTATCCTGGTTGTATAGAAGTTGTTATCTGAAGGATTGTTTAAATAAGATGTACAGATCCTGTTTGGATTTTGAAAATGCTACATGTTGTGAACTGTTATATAATAAATGATGGATATTTCTCCCCCAAAATTTTATGTTTATATTTCTCTCTTTCAACTACTTAAAAGAACTTGTAATCAAGTTAGAACATCAATTTAATGCATGATAGGATTTCCAGTAACATGTACCAATATTATCTTGGTTATTGTGATGCAAATACAGGTTAAAAATTTTTATGCAAAACTCACAGCTTGAATCAATAAAAAAATGCCTAGTATCATATATTCCCTTAAACCCTGAAGTTTTTTCATTTTTATTTTTTTCCAGATTACATGTTGATACAATTTTTTACAATTGTTTTCTAAATAGCACTATTTTGGTTACATAAAAGGAATGTGGAAGAGTTCTTTCTTCAACTGTTTTCCCAAATAGTTTATATAGTATCAGAATGAATTGTTCTTAAAATGTTTGGTAGGATTCACTTGGGGCTTTTTTCTTACGAAATTCATTAATGATCATTCAATTTATTTTTCTGAGATGAGATTTCTTAAATGTCCTATTTTCTCTTCTGTTAATCAGAGCAAATATATATATATGTATATATATATATATATATATAAACATTTACATATATATACATATATATAACATAATCATTTTGCTTATATTTTCAGATTTATTGCCATGTAATTGGGTAAAATTAATATTAATAATTGCTTTAATTTCCTTTTCATTGGTTGTAGAAAACTGTTTTTCAAACATTGTATCATTTTATTTTTTTAATTATCTTGGTATATAGTTGTTATTATTATCATCATTTGACATACTGGGAAACTGAGACAGAGTGACTCACCAGAACCACTCAGCTTTTAAGTGTTTGAGAATGGATTTGAACTCAAGGATTCCTTATTTCCTTGCCTTGTAGTAGGTTTGTTATTATTATTTTGTGTTACAAAATCTATTTTCTTTTTAAATTTTTCTTTTCTTTTCTTTTTTATCTTTATATTATTCATTCTTATAAGAATACAATCCCATAAAATCTAAACCCTCAAACATTTGCCAAAATAAACAAGTGAAAATCATATTTTTATTTGCTTTTCTACTCCAACAGGTTTTTTCCCCCTTCTGGAAGTGGACAGCATCCTTTTTCTTAAATCCCTCAGAATTGTCCTAGATCATTATTATATTGCTGGTAGTAGAAAAATCTATCATAATTGATCCATTTACAATATTGCAGTTGTATAATGTTCTTTCTCAATATATGTACATATATATATATGCTGAAGATTAACTTATTACTTTACCTAGAAAATATTTATTAAGTAAAGTTGCAAATATTTTTTGCTTTTTAAAATGAAATGATTTCTTTTTGAAATATTTTCATGTTTTATCATATATTTTTTAAAAGATCTTAGTTTTATATGGTTTATTATGTTCCTAGTTTTCCTAATGTTGAACCAACTATGAACTCATGGCCTTTTATTAATGATATTATGAAGTCTTTCCTAATATTTTATGTAATTTAGATTAATTTAATTATAGTCTCACTACTGCCATTTTAATGAAAATCCCTATACTTTCTTTGATTTCTTCTTTGATCCATTCATACTTTTGGGTTAATACTTTTTTCTTCTGAACTCTTTTTATAAAAATAATTTTGTAAGCTACACAAAATATATGTTCAATATTTGTGCTTTTCTCCATTTATTCATGAAGTTTTTATAATAAAATATATGTTTTACCCATGAAAAAGTCATGTGGTAACAAGAAAAATATGCACAATATTTTATAATTCCAGTTAGCAAAAATAGATAACTGCCATATATAAATGTTGTGAATTTGTATTAGTATCCTAAACTTTTTAAATTATTTTTTATAGTTCCCTTCATCTTACATCCTGTAAAATTCACTCCATTTTCCTTTATTATTTGTTGAACTTTGATATCTGGCCTTTAATCAATTTTTTGGTCATGGCTTCTTTATGACTCATAAATCATCTCTTCTTATCTTGTTTTCCAGGTCAATTTTTTAGATGAGATAATTTATAAATTCTGTTTTTAAATTTTTTTAGGTTGTTAAAAACATTACTTGCTTTCTTTTATGATCTATGATAGGATTGCAGTTTCATGAGTCAGTTTCCTTGACCCTGACTCAGCCTCTTCCCCCTATGTTACAACCTGAATGACCCCAACTCTCTAAGTTGGTATCAGTGTATATTTGATGCATTGTAATTTTCGGAACTATTGTTATTTGGATATTTTCTTCCTTTTATTTGAAGTTGTTAATTCTCACAAGTCTTTTTGTATAACTCTCATTTCTTTCCCAAGTGTTTGCTCTACAGTGATCATTTCAGTGGTCATGTAATCTACACTCTTTTAAAAAAGTATTGACTCATTTTGGTTAAAAATTCTAGCTGACATCATGACTAAGCTGTGATTTTCCTTGAGACTTTGCTAGTAGGCATTTTGATATTATTCTCTTCTATCTTTGTTTCTTGGAAATCCCTGGATTTAAAGTAGCTCATTATTGCATTCTAAAACAAAAAAGAAACAACAATCAAAGAAACCCATCATTCTTCTAACTATTCTTCCCAAATTGGAAATTTATGCTTTTGTTCCAGTTCTTAATTCAGTACCTGCAAAATATTTATTTATTGAATGATTGATTGGTTCAGTCTACCCTATATTAGTAGAGATTATAGGGTTTAGGATCATCATGATCTAAATTACCTAGAATCCTATGTTTTTGTTCTTTAGGTATTGAATGCTGTATTTTTTAAAGGATTTAAGAAACAATTCAAATTAGCATTTAGTAGGCCCAAAAAGACTGATCTAAAATATGGTCTAGACCACTGTCTTCCTGGTCTGACTTTGGTAATCTTTGCATTTGAATCTGAGGCTGGTCATTTTATTTTTTTTAAACCCTTAATTTCTGTGTATTGGCTCCTAGGTGGAAGAGTGGTAAGGGTGGGCAATGGGGATCAAGTCACTTGCCCAGGGTCACACAGCTGGGAAGTGTCTGAGGCTGGATTGAGCCTAGGACCTCCAGTCTCTAGGTCTGACTTTCAATTCACTGACCTACCCAGCTGCCCCTGAGGCTGGTCATTTTAACTACAGGTTTAGTTAAAGCTTTAATAGAAACTTCTTCACCTCAGCCTATCTACTAGCTGGAGTATCTGCAGGTTTAGAAATGTAAATTCAGTTCTGGCCCATAGTCCCTACCCTGATTAATCATTGGTGAGTTGAATGCAAAAAAATGTGAGCTTCAGCAAAAAACTCAAAAAATTGTACTCTAACCCCTTTTCCTTAGGCCATTCCATGTTTATTGCCTAAGGACTAAATTCAATATTCTAGAGTCACAGTGACAAAGTTACAGGCTTACATCAGATTTCAGTCCCTATCCTAGTTACTCTTTTGCTGCTTAAATTTGAAATTATGTTTTGAGGTTCAGGAAACTGAAATTCAGATTGAACCTATTTCCAATTATTCTGATTTTATTACTCATGTGTAGGTGAAATCTGCAAAATTCAAATAACTTCAGAAACCCATTATCATTTCTCCTTGGATATCTCAATTACCATTTATTTGCTGTGCTTCCTAGATCTCTGAATAGTTGTGTGTCTGCGTGTGTTGTGTGTGTGTGTGTATGTGCGAAAGACAGAAGAAAGAGAGCTACATTACTTCTTCATATTTGTCTATCCAAATCACAATATTCTCCATATATCTTCCTTTATTCAAGTAGAATAGAAAATATATATACACATATATATGAAATAGGTAGAGTTTAATAAATGTGGGCACCTGATATTTCCCCCAAGAGATTTAACTTAGGAATATGAGAGAAAGAATTGGAATTTAGTTTTTAGACATCTATGACAATTGATAAGAAGAAACACACATCACTGTCAGAAAAGAAAAGCATATTTAGTTTGTATTAGGTTTTGCTTTCTTAAGCAGTTCACTGGCAAACAATTCTTTCATTTTCCTTATAAAGCAGTCATCTTTCCTCCTTATCTTAATGCCACAATCTTTAGGCAGCATTAGTGATATTTTTAGAGGAAAGTTCAAGAGATTTAAAAGATATTTTATCTTGGTGCATTATTGCCAATTTATTACTGAAATTATAGAAGAAAAAATCTCCATTCCCAAAGTTGTAGTGACTACAACCACTGTTATTTCTGAAAAACCAAATAACTAAGGGATAGTATTTTTCCTTTATTACTTATTCTTGATGTTAGACTTTGTTTTATGACCGATGAATTAGGTAAGCTTGAAAGGATTTTCTCTTTGGAGAAAAGTCAATCGAGAATGGGGATATATGGACTAGTTGAAAGAGAAAGGGGATATTCCATTAATAGGTTAGTCTCAAAGGAGTAGAATGATTGTTTCCTAAACTTTAGTTTCCTTGTCCACTGTTTATATCACAAGGATCTCTAGAAGAATTCTATGTAGCTGAAGCAATATTGGAACTACAAGAGGTCTTATAAATTATGTAATCAATCTTCATATTTTTGAGATCATAAAACCATTGTTTAAAGGAGTTAAGGTTCATGCCCATAATGATATATGTAAATAATTACCAAAGCCAAGATTTCAATTATGATACATCTTATATCTCTCTTCCTCCTCCTAGAAGTCTCACTAGTGGAAATAAGTTATGGTGACAACTTGAGAAAGTCCCAAAATGGAAATTCTCTGCAGACACAAAATGACCTTAGTCTTTATGGATTTGTGTGTGTGTGTGTGTGTGTGTGTGTGTGTGTGTGTGTGTGTGTGTGTTTAATCCTGAAAAGATTTCCTATCTAGCATTCCAGGCAACTCTTTCTTTGCATGGTTGGACAAAAACTAAGTTTAATGTCTTGATGATCTTTTTTTTTAATTTTTTCTTCCTACTGTTGTTGTTATGATAGCATTAGCTAAATCTAAGGAGGAACTATGAAAGAGCTCAGAGAACTGTAATAAAAAAAAGAGTATATTAAAAACCTGTAAGAGATGGGACTAATATTTTGGAAGAGACCAAACCAAAGTAAGACTGAATTGATGGTTTGTGAAAATTTCAGTGGAGATTGCTTTTTTTCTCTTCTCTGGTTTTCATTTGATACAGTCTTATTTACTTCCCAACCACAAGACCTAAAAGCCCACCTTTTAAGATGTCCTTGAATTTTAGGCTAGGGAGATTGGAAATTTCTTCCCAAGACTCATAGCAATAATGAGGGTGGGGACAGGAATATTTATGGAAAGTGATTGGGTTGAGGGCTTCATATTAATGCAGTTATTATTTACTTTCATTGTAAAAAAATGTGACCATATAGTTTGTATTGTGAGTGTAATAATATAAAGAGTTGCTATCCCTATAGAATCCCTTGATGGTTAGAGAAAAATTTATATTATATATACCTATGTAATAATTCAGAGTGATATTTCATTTTCTCTTTTCTATAACTCTGGCCCAGATGATAATGAATCATATCATCTCTTCCTTATGATCAATATGAGATCCCTGAGGCTGAAGGGAGGAATAGCCTAAAAACTCTGGTGAGCAGTGAACATATTGAGAAAGTCTTTGGGGAAGATCAGTACAAGCTTCTCAGATTCCTTCTAAGAAAACCAGCTGGAAAGTGATTAAATGTACTGCCATCTATTGGACAAATTTTATACAAATTTCACTCTTGAAGGGTTACATATTAAATCTGTAGATGATGAAACCAGAACATTGAGCAAGGTATAGGCTGCTATTGTGAAAATGGCATCTCCAATTTGCACTGATTCACCCGTAAAGTATAATTAAACTGTGTTCTCTTCAACCTTAGTACTTTTGCAGCATTCCATTGAATTATTACTGTGGGAATAGGCATCAAAATCTGCAACCTCTAAGTAGTCTATATATTGAAGTAGATAAATTACATTCTTTTTGCTAAGCATTTGGCCCACATTCTTTAGATTTTTTTTAATTTGCTTTTAGTAGTTTCTCTTCTAATGTTATTGAAATGGAAACAAACATGATAATCACTCAGGATGACCTAGATTACAAGAGGAAATCTGCCAGTGGTTCTGCTTCTTGAGATGAATATACTACATTTAAACCCAAAACTAGTCCATGAGTAATCATCTCATTACTAGCTCAACTAGGAAGATAGACAGTTTCAGAAGACAAGGTTTTGACCAGGTACTCTTTTAAGTTTTTCCAATTCTAAAATGCTATGAATCGATTAATAGGTTTCCTAGGGCAACTAATTCCAAAGAACTGTTCTATTGAGAGAGATGTCTTTCTGACTGCACAGGTGATTGGTCTATGCCCAGAAGCAAGATTTAGTGGTCTTGTAATTTTATTTTAGGTAATGTATTTGTCTGTAGATGCCCTTTCTTATTCTGATAACTGTCAAATTTATTTTTAATAAGTCAAACTACTATATAAAATTTGACAGATACTCAATTTCTAATGCTTTTACTCCTAATTGTGAAAAGAATCCTCTAATTTTGTGCTTACTTTTTTCAACTTCTGAGATACCATTAGAAAATGAAAGTATGTTTCCAATGGGCTTATGCCAAAAGATGAGAAAGAGTGAAATTATGAATTTGTACATACCTTGTCAGAAGTTGTAGCAATGTTGTGTCATTTTTAAATTGTCTCATCACTCCAAGTTCAACATTTCAGAAAGGAAAGGGAGAGAAAGAGAGGGAAAGAGAGGGGGGGGGAGAGAGAGAAAGAGAGAGAGAGCGAGGGAAAGAAAGAGAGAGAATGAGACACATATAGAAGACAGAGACAGAGATAGACAGATAGACAGATAGACAGAATGAGAGAGACAAAGGCAGACACAGAGACAGAGATGTGAGAGAGACAAAGACAGAGACAGAGACAGACAGAGAGACAGAAACAGAAAGAAGCAGGGAAAGAAAACAGAGAGAGCAGAGCCAGAGTGACAGAGACAGAGTTAGAAAGACTCTGAGACAAGAAGAGACAGAGGGGAGAAGGAAAGAGGGAAGGAAGGAGGTAAAGAGAATCTGATCATAAAATGCTACTATACTAATAGAGAAGATCAAGGCACAAACTCAGAAGAAGATAACTTGAAAAAAATCTAAAAATAAAACTCAAATAAAATGCATACTGAACACAAAACTAACAAGAATTTCTAGAAGAATGAAATAAAGTGATACAAAGTAGAAAAATATATTAAAAATCAAATAAAAGGTATAGAAAGATAATAAATAAAAGCAATATTAAACAATTATAAAAATAATTAGCAGCTTCCTTAAAGAAGCACAAAAACATTGAGCCAAAATAATTCCTTAAAAATCAGAATTGCCAAAAGATAAAAGAGATAAAATCCTTAGTGAAGAAAAGAATGCCTTAAAAATAGAATTGGATAAGTAGAAGCCAAAGACTATATGGCATATCAAGAAATAATAAAGCAAAGACTAAAGAGTAAAAAGAAATAGAAGAAAATATGAAATAACTCAGTGGAAAGACAACTGTCTTGAAAAAAAGAAGTTATTGTTTAAATATTATTAGAATACTTGAAACCATGATATTTTTAAATGCCAATAATATAAAATTTAATTTTGGAGACTTTATACAGAATTTATAAATATTTATTAGTAAAGAGAAAGAAGATGTTACGATTAGGTCCTTCATTATGTCCTAGTTTCCCAACCAGTTTTGGTCCATTTTAAAAGCAATGGCAAGGGGGCCCAGCTTACCATACAGTTGAGCCAGACAAATCCAGGCCAGTCAGGAGTGGACTTGAGTTCAGGAAGGGGACAAAGCCAAAAAGTGCAAGTTCCCAGATTGGTCTTCCCTGCCAGTCTAGGGTTTGGGGGGCCTCATTCATTTGTCAGAGATGGCTTACACAGATAAGTGTGGGGACAGTTCACCAGTGAGAGAACTTCTTCCACAAGAGAAAATGGTAGAAAAAACACTTCACTACATGTGCTGACATTTTAAACCCAGTCTAAACTATTTCCCTAAGTTTTTCTAATTGATCAAGGTTTCACTTCAGTTCCTAAATTTCTTATCACATCCCTTGACTTCAGCTAGTCAGGAATTTCATTTGTCATGCTGGAAAATTAAGATACATGACTCCGTGATGTCTTACCCCATGTGTTGAGTCTCTCTGGGATTAGGGTACCCTGAATATTTAATTTACACAAAACTGCCAAGATATCTTAGAATCAATGGGTAAATTACAAATTGAAAGATTATATTTTTTATTTCCTAAAATAAATCCCCAAATTAAAACTAGCAGAAATATTATAGGCAAATTCAAGGAGTAAATACTAAAACAGTCACATGTATAATGGTATACTTAGAGAACTCTAGAGAGTCAACTAAAAAAATGGTTGAAATAATAACTTGAAGAAAATTATAAGACAAAATAAAATGATGCAAAGCATCATCATTTCTATGTATTCCAAAAAAGCATCAAAAATTAGAATGAGAAATTTCACTTATATACTGCAGATAGTATTAAATACTTGGGAATCAGCTCGGTAAGGCACACACAAGGATTGTATAAACAAAATTACTAAACACTTTTTTAAAAACATTTATTAAAATTCATTTTTAACATGGTTACATGATTCATGCTCCTACTTTCCCCTTCACCCTCCCCCATACTCCCCACCCATGACCGACCCATATTTCCACTGGTTTTAACATGTGTCATTGATCAAGACCTATTTCCAAATTGTTGTTAGTTGCATTGGTGTGGTAGTTTTGAGACTACATCCCCAATCATGTCCACCTCAACCCATGCGTTCAAGCAGTTGTTTTTATTCTATGTTTCCTCTCCTACAGTCCTTCCTCTGAATGTGGGTAACGTTCTTTACCATAAATCCCTCAGAATTGTCCTGGGTCATTGCATTGCTGCTTGTACTGAAGTCCATTACATTCAATTTTACCATAGTATATCAGTCTCTGTGAACAGTGTTCTTCTAGCTCTGCTCCATTTGCTCTGCATCAATTCCTGGAGGTCTTTCCAGTTCACATGGAATTCCTCCAGTTTATTATTCCTTTGAGCACAATAGTATTCCATCACCAGCATATGCCACAATTTGTTCAGCCATTCCCCAATTGAAGGACATACCCTCCTTTTCCAGTTTTTTGCCACCACAAAAAGCACAGCTATAAATATTTTTGTACAAGTCTGTTTATCTATGATCTCTTTGGGGTACAAACCCAACAATGCTATGGCTGGATCAAAGGGCAGGCATTCTTTTATAGCCCTTTGAGCATGATTCCAAATTGCCAGCCAGAATGGTTGGATCAGTTCACAACTCCACCAGCAATGCATTAATGTCCCAATTTTGCCACATCCCCTCCAACATTCATTACTCTCCCCTTCTTTCATTTTAGCCAATCTACTAGGTGTGAGATGATACCTCAGAGTCGTTTTGATTTGCATTTCTCTAATTATTAGAGATTTAGAACACTTTCTCATGTGCTTATTGATACTTTTGATTTCTTTACCTGAAAATTGCCTATACATGTCTCTTGCCCATTTATCAATTGGGGAGTGACTTGATTTTTTATACAATTGATTTAACCCCTTGTATATTTGAGTAATTAGACCCCTGTCAGAGTTTTTTGTTATAAAGATCTTTTCCCAATTTGTTGTTTCTGATTTTGACTATATTGTTTTTATTTGTACAAAAGCTTTTTAGTTTAATATAATCAAAACCATTTAATTTACATTTTGTAATTTTCTCTAACTCTTGCTTGGTTTTAAAGTCTTTCCTTTCCCAGAGATCTGACAAGTATACTATTCTGTGTTCACTTAACTTATTTATAGTTTCCCTCTTTATATTCAAGTCATTCACCCATTCTGAATTTATCTTGGTGTAGGGTGTGAGATGTTGATCTAGACCTAATCTCTCCCATATTGTTTTCCAAATTTCCCAGCAGTTTTTGTCAAATAGTGGATTCAAGTCCCAAAACTTGGGCTCTTTGGGTTTATCATACACTGTCTTGATGACGTCATTTACCCCAAGTCTATTTCACTGATCCTCCCTTCTGTCTCTCTTAGCCAGTACCGTATTTTTTTTGATGACTGCTGCTTTATAGTATAGTTTGATATCTGGTACTGCTAGGCCCCCTTCCTTCACATTTTTTTCATTATTTCCCTTGATATTCTTGATCTTTTGTTATTCCAGATGAACTTTTTTATAGTTTTTCCTAATTCAGTAAAGAAGTTTTTTGGTAGTTTGATAGGTATTGCGCTAAATAGGTAAATTAATTTGGGTAGAATGGTCATTTTTATTATGTTAGCTTGTCCTACCCATGAGCAATCAATGTTTTTCCAATTGTTTAGATCTAGTTTTATTTGTTTGGAAAGTGTTTTGTAGTTGTTTTCGTATAATTGCTGTGTTTGTTTTGGTAGATAGATTCCCAAGTATTTTATATTGTCTAGGGTGATTTTAAATGGTGTTTCTCTTTCTACCTCCTGCTCCTGTGATGTGTTGGAAATATATAGAAATGCTGATGATTTATGTGCATTTATTTTGTATCCTGCAACTTTACTAAAGTTGTTGATGATTTCTATAAGCTTCTTAGTTTGATTCTCTAGGATTTTTTAAGTAGATCATCATATCATCTGCAAAGAGTGATAGCTTGGTCTCCTCATTGCCTATTTTGATACCTTCAATATCTTTTTCTTCTCTAATTGCTACTGTTAGTATTTCTAATACTATGTTGAATAATAGAGGTGATAATGGTTATCCTTTTTTCACTCCTGATCTTATTGGTAAGGCTTCTAATTTATCCCCATTGCATATACTGCTTGTTGATGGTTTTAGGTATATCCTGTTTTTTATTTTTAGGAAAGGTCTTTCTATTCCTATACTTTTCAGTGTTTCCAATAGGAATGGATGCTGTATTTTGTCAGAGGCTTTTTCAGCATCTATTGAGATAATCATGTGATTTTTGTTCGTTATCTTGTTGATATGATCAATTATGTGGATGGTTTTCCTAATGATGAACCATCCTTGCATTCCTGGTATAAATCCCACCTGATCATGGTGGATGATGCTCTTGATTACTTACTGGAGTCTCTTTGCTAATATTCTATTTAAAATGTTTGCATCTATGTTCATTAGGGAGATTTGTCTGTAGTTTTCTTTCTCTATTTTTGATCTACCTAGCTTTGGAATCAGTACCATATTTGTGTCATAAAAGGAGTTTGGTAGGACTCCTTCTTTGCTTATTATATCAAATAATTTGTATAATATTGGGATTATTTGCTCTTTGAATGTCTGGTAGAATTCACTTGTGAATCCATCAGGCCCTGATGATTTTTTCTTAGGGAGTTCTTTGATGGCTTGTTCAATTTCTTTTTCTGATATGGGATTATTTAGGTATTCTATTTCTTCTGCTGTTAATCTAGGCAGTTTATATTTTAGTAAATATTCATCCATATCTCCTAGATTGTTATATTTATTGCCATATAATTGGGCCAAATAGTTTTTAATGATTGACTTAATTTCCCTTTCATTAGAGGTGAACTCTCCCTTTTCATCTTTGATACTATCAATTTGGTTTTCTTCTTTCCTTTTTTTTATTAGATTGAACAGTACTTTGTCTATTTTATCTGTTTTCTCAAAATACCAGCTTCTAGTCTTATTTATTAATTCAATAGTATTTCTACTTTTGATTTTATTAATTTCTCCCTTGATTTTTAGTATTTCTAATTTAGTTTTTATCTGGGGATTTTTAATTTCCTTGCTTTCTAGTTTTTTAAGTTGCATGCCCAATTCATTAATCTCTGTCCTCCCTAATTTGTTAATATATGCGCTCAAGGATATAAATTTCCCCCCTGAGTACTGCCTTGGCTACATCCCACAGAGTTTGGTAGAATGTCTCATAATTGTAACTAAACAGCTTTTACACAAAAAAGTCAAATATAAATAACTGCATTACCCAAAAAGTGTTGAAAATCAGTAACTACCTTAGAGGTTGGGCCTAGCCCTCAGGAACTGGACAAGGCTGTAGCACATCTAAAATAATCATAACACAGTAACAATAGCTAGCATGTACATAGTACTTCAAGCTTTGCATAGCATTTGTGTGTTATAGTTCATTTGACCTTCACAATAACCTATGACAGTGGTATTATTATTTTCCTTATTAAAATTAGTAAACTAAAACTTAGAATGACTGAGTGACTTGACCAAATTACAGTGGTAGTAAATAAGGCTAGAGTCAAAGTCAAGTCCTCCTGTTTCCCTGACTAGCATTCTATGCATCGTACAACCCACCTACCTTATGGGACAAGCCATGCATGAGTGAGATAAACATCAAAAGGTAGGGATAAAAATTCAAAAATTCTCCATGTTAACATAATAAATTTTGTCAAATCTTTAAAACATTTTAAATCTCACTCTTCTTGTCTTCTTCATAAACAACATATGGACAAGGCTACCTCTCCTCACCCTTGATTCTGCCAACTGACTTCTTTATTTAAACCCTTTTTTTCTTTCATCACATAACTGAATCATTCAAAGAGAACACAGTACTTCTAATCTTTTGCCTAGCACTAAGAAAAAGAAAGCATACTTCCCAGCTCATATGTGGAAGGCTCTTATTTTTGTAATTATCCTAATATCACAATTGATTTTATTTTTTTAATAATTTTTTATTTTTAGAAAAATTTTCCATGGTTCCATAAGTCATGTTTTTACTTTCCTCTTTACCCCCTATGATTGATTTTATGTAAAAAAGCATATATTTGGTGTATTTAATTTGGAGATGTTATGAATCTTTTATTTTTTTTCCTGTAGTACTTATCTTGGGATGTGAAAGTCTGAAATCATGTTTTATTCTTCTCATAATGCTCCCATGCAGTTTCATCTCATATTTTAGATTTTGTTTATCAATGTTTTACTGATGGCTTTGCTTTAATAAATTTTAACCAACTTTAAAAGAACTTTTCCCAAAATGATGAGGTTACTAAAATCTATTCTTCTCTTTAGAAAGGACTTGATAGTAACCTCTGTAGTGGAGATGCAAACTTGATGGAAATGTTCTTACTTAATTAATCTCCAGAAGTCGGACCTACAGACAAAAGAGTAAGAAATTTGGAGAGAAAATATTTTACTTAATACATAGAAGACATTCTAATATTTAGGGCAATCCAAACATGACATGAGAGGATTTGTGAGATACTGATTTCCAAATCAGTGTAAGTATTTGGTCAGAAGTTATATGAGTACTTCTTAGGAAGGCTATAATAGGAATTTAGATATTTGTTTCATTTGGATTAGATATCATCTGAGAACTTCTATAACTCAAAAATTTAAAGATTTTAGGAAATGTTTAAAACAGATATCTCAAATCAATTTATCAATCAGGTACTACCATGTGGCAATAGTCTTGCCTTGACATTTTCAGTGAGGCTGTAATCACTCTGGGTATAGTTACTCTGTCAAACACACATATATGTTTATACAATAAATATAAACATGTATTTTGGTGTACAATATAAATAAATGTAAATATAGATATTACAAATGTACATCTGTTGATATATACATATATACTTTCTATCCTACACGTGTATAGATAGCATATATATGTGTATATATGTATAACTGTGTATGTATATACATATAGTCTTCAGCAGTGTTTTACAGTAGGAACTTAATAAATAGTTGTACATTGGTTACAGTTAAGTAACAGCAGGCCTAGGCTAACTATTGTCTAATATTAATATTGTACTTTTGAGTTATCTCTTTTTGCTATTGATTGTACTATTTCAATCATCCACAATATATCATTTCAGAGATTTATTTATACCAAGGGATTTTATTCTACGGTGTATGACGTTAGTATATCTAAATATGTATCTGTACACAGATTAATGTATTTTAATATAATTTTAATTTTAATATATTTTAAATATTTATTTAAATGTATTTTTAATGTATTTTAATAACATTCATTTCATTATGAGTGACTTGCTCAGTCACACAGTCATTAAGTGTCTGAGGCTGGATTAAAACTCAAGAAGTGGATTGCTTCTGACACCAGGCCAGGTACTCTTTCTACTGGACCACTGATTTGTCTTCACTTTTAGTTATTCTTTTCTAATGTGATCTTTAACTTTGGTTTTTTGTAAACATTGTTTTAAGATGAATTCAACATTCATGTTGCATTTTTCCCTATAGGTTCATATAGCTAATAAGGCATTTAGTTAGTCAAATGCTATAAAGAACTTTTAAAGCTCCTTATATAACCACATTCAGATGATTTACCTGAAGTAGTAGCACTCTATGAATCCAAAAGACCTCCTATAAGCCCAGTATAAGTGAATTATGTTTATTGTACATGCACACACTGATGATCTTGCATATACATTAAGTGACCACAAAACATAGATTTTTGTTTTGTATTTACTTCACTACAAAGAGCACTAATGATGTGGTAAAACTCATTGCTCCTAGAGAAGTATTATCTACCTTAAATGATCAATAGGTTATATCCTTTATTTAATTCTGTTCACAGTTTGCTTATTTAGTATTTCCCTGGGGCTTATCATCAACTTAATGAATATTAAAAAATTAATTTGTTTAGAAGCTGAATTTTCAGTGAAAAACTCAAGGTCAGATGTCAATGTTTTGCTTACTGTCCAAAATAAATAGTATTCTATCTGTTATTTATGTTCAAACTCCAGTTAAATCCTGCTTTGAAAAAAGCTATGACTTCTATGTATCATTAAACTTTTAAAATCTACAAATTCTGTGATGTTTCAATAATTGAGGGTCACAAAAGCCCTCCAAATAATGTTAATAACATCACCAGCAAAGCTCAGCAACCTTGACCTTCCCATTATGGCCAGAAGGTTTTTGTTGTGGGGAAGTGGGACTACCACTCCTAAGAAAGGACTATACCCCACACCATTGATGCATTGCAAAAAAGAGTGATTCTTTTATCCTTTTAGCATCAGATTCTGATACTAAAATGAAGGAAATGTTAAAATACTTATGTGCTTCAGGGTTGGTGGACAGATGGAATGAAAGAAGGAAAGTGACAATGGGCTTTGATGTCTCAAATCAAGTCATCTACCTCCCCTACCATGAGTTAATACATGACAAAGGAAAATCTCATGTAGAACTTAGTCTAGAAATTCTGATGTATCATATTGTTTCAATCTTAGTGGGCAAGCCTGCTGCTATTTCCTGTACACAATATTCCATCTCCTGATTCAAATCTTTTCTAATTTTATCACCAAAATCTAGCAAGCTCTTCTCATTATCCATACCTTTTAGAACACCTTGCTCCCTTCAGGTTTCACTACAAAGTCTGCCTCACTCAAGAGGTTGTTCTGATTATTCTCCTTATTAGTTTCCATTATCCAAATTACTGTGCATGCTCATGACCTATGAATGATGTGTAGCCTCATGATGCATGATGGATACCGAGCTACAATTCTAGTGGAAAGTTAGATACTTGAGATCTGCAACTATATCCTTTTTGTATCCCATTTGTGTTTTGAATCCCAATGCCTAACAATGTGCCTAGTACATAGACTGATTTTGATCAAGCAGTGAAAAGATGTGGTGGAATGAATGTTGGACCTAGAGTCAGGAGGACATGAGTTAAAAGCAAGCCTCATACACTTACTATGTGACTCTGGGCAAGTCATTTAAACTTCATCAGCTTCTTAAACTGTAAAATGGGGATAATCATAGTACCTACATTCCAGGACTGAGAGGATCAAATGAGAAATTTGTAAATTTCTTAGCACTATGCCTGGTATATAGCACACATTCAATAAATGTCTTTTTCCCTTTTTGCTTTTCCATTCTTGATGTGATGAGCTTATGTACAGGAATCCCTACCAGTAAAGGGGATATAGAATACCCAACCCTTATCCCCAATTCAGGTATTGAATAATTTGTGGTCCCATTCACTTGTGTGAATCAGGGTTTCTCTTCAAGCATCTGCCCAATCATATTTATATTCCAGGACAAAAGTATCATCTCAGTCCTTTTTTTTTGGAGGGCTGAAGTCTTAGGTGAATATAATTTCCTTGTTTTTCTCTTTGACACTACTAAGTTCTCAATATTTTGATTGTGAGTGAGGGAACACTGTCATCATTTATGATAATGGTCAAAATAGAGAACTCTCATCTCTTGTCTGAGATAGTGGCTCAAAGGTACCTACCTTTTCAGCCATGCTAGAATTATGCCTAAAGAGGAAAGAAGCACCTTCAGAAATATTAGTCAAATGATTGTCAGATTCATCAGTGTTGGACTTTACTGGGGGTTTAGGAGATGTGGATAGTCAGTAAGAAGAAAGATTGATAGATGTAGATGAGACCTGCTGTGAATATCTGCCAAAGTAGTAAAATAGCAAATAAACATAATATTATATCAAATGTCATATATTTCTCATCAAATAAGTATTTGAAGCAAGAAGTAGAGTGAAAAAGAGGAAAAAAGGAAGTGAACATCAAGGAGAAAAAGAATGTAAGTACAGGATTTTATAGAAAAATTGCTAGAAGGGATAATATGTCAAAAAGCATAAATATCATGCTTCTTATAAGCAGCAACGTAGTATCATGTTTACTATTAAATAAAATGAAGGATCTACCTAAACTTCTACAATTCCTCCTCCAAATCCAGTAACTGACTTAAGAATGGGGTGCTGAAGACTTACCATTGTAGGTCTAATATCAGAAGATTAATTTTTTTGAAACAATAGGATACTAAGTAATATGTTGGTTATGGCAAATTGATACTTGATACTTTACTAAAAATACATATTGTTATGTTTATGATAAATATAGACTGATATTAAAAAAGTAATATTTTAATTAAGGCCATGTTGGTAAAATATAAGATGACCATGCTCCTGCTAAGATCTAATTCAAGTTCCCCTCCATACCTTCTCTCTACCTCTCCCACATGCCAAAAGAGCCCCATCCAAATCAAGTCCTTTCTATTTAAGCTACTCTTTACATTGGCTCATGTCATCATGTAAGACTAGAAATCCAATGAATCATGGGAAATGTAGTTTCCAAGTCCCCTAAACATCTACAGGAAGTTTGTCATATATCTAAAAATTATTTAAAACTCAAATAAGCCCCAAATACCTCTCAATGGAACCCCAAAAATTCCAAGTAACACAATATAGAGACCATGTTTGCTTAAGATATACTCATGCTTTGTCAGAGATCATGATTGCTATTCTTGCTTTTTTTTTATCTCAGCTGAAGCATAAAATATTTGGTTCCAACTTTTTATTTTTACTCTTTATATAACTCTTATTTTAAAGTGTGTTTCTTGTAAACAGCATTGTTCAGTTTTTATTTTTGATCCTTTTGGTTATCTGTTTCCATATTTTGGGTAAATTCATCCCATTCATATTCAAAGTTATAATTATTAATTGTGTATTTCCTTCATTTCTATTTTTCCTTACTATTTGTTATGTGAAGGAAGGGGGTCTAGCAGTACCAGATATTAAACTATACTATAAAGCAGAGGTCATCAAAAAATATGGTACTGGCTAAGAGCCAGAAGGGAGGATCAGTGGAATACACTTGGGGTAAATGACATCAGCAAGACAGTATATGATAAACCCAAAGAGCCCAACTTTTGGGACATGAATCCACTATTTGACAAAAACTTCTTGGAAATTTGGAAAATAATATGGGAGAGATTAGGTTTAGATCAACATCTCACATCCTACACCAAGATAAATTCAGAATGAGTGAATGACTTGAATATAAAGAGGGAAACTATAAATAAGTTAAGTGAACACAGAATAGTATACTTGTTAGATCTCTGGGAAAGGAAAGATTTTAAAACCAAGCAAGAGTTAGAGAAAATTACAAAATGTAAATTAAATGGTTTTGATTATATTAAACTAAAAAGCTTTTGTACAAACAAAAATAATGTAGTCAAAATCAGAAGGGAAACAACAAATTGGGAAAATTTTTTATAACAAAAAACTCTGACAGGGGTCTAATTACTCAAATATACAAGGAGTTAAATGAATTATATAAAAATTCAAGCCATTCCCCAATTGATAAATGGGCAAGAGACATGAATAGGCAATTTTCAGGTAAAGAAATCAAAAGTATCATTAAGCACATGAGAAAGTGTTCTAAATCTAAATAGTAGAGGACACCAAGAGAAACTTGAATGAATAAGAAAAGTAGAATATTCTTTTACACACAAAAAGGGCATGGGAAGGGGAGGGGAAGAACACTATTATAAGAAGGAGAGGAAGAGAGCATTAAGAGGAAATATGTAAACCTTACTCTCGGTGTAATTAACCCTGAGAGGGAAGAGTAACTATATCCATTGAGATATAGAACTCTATCTAACCCTACTGAGAAAGTCAGAAGGGATAAACTAAGGGAAGCAGAGGAGTGGAGAGGTCAAAAAAGGGAGGGGAGGAGAAGGAAGAGGGAATTCATTGGGCTTTAAAAATAAAAAGAGGGGAATAACACTGGAGGGGGTAGAATGGGTAGTATATCAAGGGAGGGGACAAGGTTTACTGGTTTAAAACAAATCACTGGTTTAAAAGGAAGTATCCTAAGAAGAAGGGGTAAAACTAAGAGAGGATACCAAAATGTTGGGGATTTCACAACTGATAATTATATCTCTGAATGTGAATGGAATGTGATTAAATGTGAATGTGAATGTGAATGGGATTAAAAAGCTTTTTTATGAACAAAAACAATGCAACCAAAATCAGAAGGGAAACAAAAAATTGGGAAAAAAATCTTTGTAACAAAAAACTCTGACAGGGGTCTAATTACTCAAATATACAAGGAGTTAAATCAATTGTATAAAATAATCAAGCCATCCCCCAACCGATAAATGGGCAAGGGACATGAATAGGCAATTTTCAGGTAAAGAAATCAAAACTATCAATAAGAACATGAGAAAGTGTTCTAAATATCTAATATTTAGAGAAATGCAAATCAAAACAATGTTCAGGTATCACCTCACACCTAGCAGATTGGCTAAAATGATAGTAGGGGAGAGTAATGAATGTTGGAGGGGATGTGGCCAAATTGGGACATTAATGCATTGCTAGTAGACTTGTGAACTGATCAACCATTCTGGATGGCAATTGGAGCTATGCTCAAAGGGCTATAAAAGATTGCCTGCCCTTTGATGTCGCCGTACCATTGTTGGGTCTGTACCCCAAAGAGATCATATATAAACAGACTTGTACGAAAATATTTATAACCGTGCTTTTTGTGGTGGCAAAAAACTGGAAAACGAGGATATGCCCTTCTATTGGGTAATGGCTGAACAAACTGTGGTATATGCTGGTGATGGAATATTATTTGGGTGAAAGGAATAATAAACTGGAGGAATTCCATGTGAACTGGAAAGACCTCCAGGAATTGATGCAGAGTGAAAGGAGAAGAGCCAAAAGAACATTGTACACAGAGACCAATACACTGTGGTAAAATACAATGTAATGGACTTCTGTACTAGCAGCAATGCAATGACAATTCTGAGGGATTTATGGAAAAGAACACTACCCACATTCAGAGGAAGAACTGGAGGAGTGGAAACACAGAAGAAAAGCAACTGTTTGAACACATGGGTTGAGACGGACATGATTGGGGTTGTAGACCTGAAACTACCACATCAATGCAACTATCAACAATTTGGAAATAAGAATTGATCAATGACACATGTTAAACTATGGGGTGGGGGGAGGAGGTTGGGGGTTGAAGGGGAAAGTAAGAACATGAATCGTGTAACCATGATAACATTTCTAAAAAATAAAAATTATTAAAAAAAATAAAAAATAAAATATCCAATAAACTTCCTCCCTCCATTCCCTTCCCCTATTAGAGTTTACTTTATTCAACAAAAAAGATATCTGTATTTATGAAATTCTCTCTTATTTCTATTTACCAGTACTTTCTCTGGAGGTAGATATACATAAGTCATTTTTCAAACAATATTTCTATTTCTTTATATAAAGTTCACTTCATTATGATCATTCCATTCTTCATAATTTCATGTAGGTCTTTCTAGATTTTTCCAAAAGTAATCTCCTCATTATTTCTTATGATGCAGTACTTTTTCTCTCCTGAATCAAATGCTTTTTCAAAATCACCAAATGATAATCATAGTGGGATCTTATATCCTCTACATCTTTTCAGCCAATTACTAATACAATAATGATCTTAATACTCAGGGTCCTCTGAAATCTAACTCTCACCTAACTGTCCATTGTTACACTCACCATTCTCCTTATCTTCATTGAAAGAGACTAATCTATTTTTATAATTAGATTAAGGGGACATCTGTTTCTCTCTTTCCATGTATCCAAAGAAAATGTCTGGAAGTAGGAAAATATCTGGAAAGTCTCCATATTATGTAAATATTTGGTAGTAACACCTACAACATGATATTTAAAAATATCAGCGTGTTCATACTAAATAAAAACCAATAATAGTCATTTCATTTTCATGAAATATTCACATTTCAATCTAGTTTTCTAATGACAAAGATTTTTAAAATTCTAATGGTTTATTTAAGAATATGAAACTTTACATATATTTTGGCAAATTGAAAACAAAAAGGGATTTGAGAGAATTAAAAGTATGTAAATCAGTATAATGAGTTCTTATAATTAAAATTTTAACAATGCAATAAAATATAGGCAAAATATGATTGCATTATTAGTTGAGCTTTTATAAATCTGAACTTGAAAATCTTATAATAGATCAGAACTATTTTTTATTATTGATAACCTTCAATTATCATGAAATACAAACTGATTAATCTATGAGGTCATTTCAAAATGATTATCAAGAAGTACATAAAGGCCTTTTTGTTAGCTAAAATTGTTTAAACCAAGGGCCAATGACAAGAAGATGACTCTGGTTAGACATATGAATGCATCAGTTAGCTTAGCCTTGTTCAATTTTTATGAATCTTAAAGGGAACTCTCGAGGTCATGAAAATGCACTACAGATGAATAAACGTAACATTTAATATAAGAGTACAAAAACCTGTATTACTTCATAATTGAACTTGATACCCTCATATAAATATTTTGGCAAGATGGTTAACTGTATGATTGTACCTAAACTCAAATCCCAACCATCAGTAAAAATAGATTAAATAAAACAAGAAAAGTAAGAAAAGAAGAAAGGAAAGAGGTATTAAAAGATAAAGTACCTCAAGAAAATTAACAGAAACCTAAAGAAATTAATGAATCAAAGGGACCCTAATGCAATAATAAATTAATTCTGTGACATAAAAGAGCAAACTAAAATCTTCATGTGATAAAATATTATTTTAACAAAAATAGCTAACCTCTTCAGAAAGAGAATAGGCCTGCCATTATTATCTCTAGAACATTAATGGATACCATAAAAGACAAGAAGAGAAGGGATGCTTTGGCATTTATAAGCCTCGAATTAAGAAGAATGAAAAAGAAAACAAACACAAAAGAAAAGAAGACAAATGTGAGAGAACTGACAGCTTACAAACTGAATGAGATAAGACTAGGAGAAATAGATTTGCTAAAGTAAAATATAAAAAAGTATGAAAGAATAAAACAGTAAATATTAAGCTAAAATATAGACCTAAAAGAAATTTGATCTAAATCCTTAATAGAGCTAAAGGATGGAGTTGGGCAACGCAAAAAATGTGTTCTCCTTCTTCCTCTCCGTTTCCTTACTTCTCCCATTACCCCTTCACAACTATAGCCTAGTCTTGATGTAACAATGAAAACATCCTCTTCCTTGATAATTCATTGATTATACCACTTAATACAATAGCTGTTCAAAAATGTTTTTTCTTTATTTAAATTTCCTACAGCACTGTACTGTATCATCTGAGGATTTTTTTCATATATCATGGGAAAAATTAAAGCCATTTTAGAAGTGCTTCTTTTTCTCCCTTCCAACTCGTCTCAAATCATCCAGACATCTTCCCCTACTTTTCCTCCAATCATGTCTCAGATGAAAATCTCCACGAAAGCTTTCTTTTCTAATTATCTTCTGGATCTAATGAACACTTCTGAAAAAATCACACTGTTATGTAGACCAGGTCTACTAAAGATTCTTGCTGTCTTCCCTTATCATTAAAAAGAAAAATTTTGGGGGGGCAGCTGGGTAGCTGAGTGGATTGAGAATCAGGCCTAGAGATGGGAGGTCCTAGGTTCAAATCCGGCCTCAGACACTTCCTAGCTGTGTGACTCTGGGCAAGTCACTTGACCCCCATTGCCCACCCTTACCACTCTTCCACCTAGGAGGCAATGCATAAAAGTTAAGGGTTTAACCCCCCCAAAAAAAACAAAACAAAACAAAAAGAAAAGTTTTTTCCCCTTCTTTGATTGATTTTCTGGCCACATTCCTTTCTAGTACAATCCTTTTCTATGCTATCCTGCAGCCCTGAAAGTCTCCTCAACCTTTTTCATTCAGCAAATGTGTAGCCTTTTATTTCAAAGAGAAATGAGAGTCATTAATGTTCCTTATTCTTCCTCATTCTATAACTAAAAACTCTCTCACCTGCTTCACTCCTCTCTCTAACAATAATAAATTATCAAAGTAGCAATTAATACCTATACTACACAAGGCTCAGAAAATAACAAATACTTTTTTGAGACATCTCTATTTAAAATGATTGACAAAGGTATTTATATTACAAAAGGCTTGAAGTGTATAGTCTCAGAACAAATTCAAGATGAATTCATTCATATCAAGATAATGCCCATAAAGGATAAAAATATTCCTATTATACAAACCAGGGATGATAAAAGAAATAAAGTAAATTAAATAAATGGTATTAATTATTCATATTAACTCCGCCAAGGACGGTCCCAAGCCTGGCTGAAAAAGGAGGAGGGTTGGGCACGAGGCTAGCAACCTCACCCCGTAAAATCTCACTTGCTAAAGAAACTGCAACCTCATTAAACCACCAAAACCAAGGATCGCCTAGTCTGGAAGATTGCTCTCCAACAGAGTCCATGATGCATGCTAGCAGAAGCCAACAAACTCCAGGTCTTTGTTGACGGGTGCCTGCTTCACATCTTGGACATCGGATGGCAGACCTGGCGGAGATCTGCCGAGAACGAGACAGGGACCGTCGGAGTGACATGGGCCCAGTTGGGGGAAGTTGCCCAGAACAGAGTCCGTTGGCGTGAGATGGTTGCGGCTCTATGCTCCTCTGGGAGTCAATAGGAATAATAATAATAATTATTATTCATATTAATTTTAAAACTTAAATAACTTCTAATAAAAAAACAATATCAGTATATCCCAAAATTAATATAATCAAGTTGTATTTATTGCAGGGATGTAAGTCATTTACCAGTAGGAAAAGTAGGTACTGCTCTTAATTTTTAAAAAAAGCCTTCCCAGCTGTGTGACCCTGGGCAAGTCACTTGACCCCCATTGCCCACCCTTACCAATCTTCCACCTATGAGACAATGCACCGAAGTACAAGGGTTTAAAAAAAAAAAGCCTCCAACCTTATGATTATGCTAATTGATATAGGTAAAACGTTTGACAGAACACAATATTCATTTACAGGGAAAATTCTTCAAAAAATGGTCATTAAAGGACCATTTCCTTAATGTGATAAAAGTATCTATTAAAAATCAAAAGCTAGATCTCTTTCTAATAAAAATAAAAGCTAGAGGCTTTCACAATTAAAACAGAAATAAAGGAAAATGAAATCAATGTAAATAACCCTATCATTTGACATAGTAAGAGAAATGCCATTAATTCCACCACCCCCTCTGCACACACTAATGAAATAAATTAGCCATACACATATGCAAAGAGCAAACAAAATCTTTTATTTCCTGATAACCTGATAACCAAAAAAAAAAAAAAACCAAAAAAAAAAAAAAAAAACAAAACTAAGAATCTGAGATAGTTCAAAACTTCAGTTAAACAGGAAGAAATACGATAAATCCATAAAAATAAATGACATTTCTATAGCTAATGGACTATTATATGAAGAAAAATAGAAAGGCAGACTAATTCAAAATAATTTCAAAATGCAGGGAAGATCACCTACTAAAGGATATTCAAACTACCTCTCTGTATGTATGTATATATATATATTGTAGTATACAGAATTGGGGATAGTTTTTTTCTGGCTTTGGCTGAGTTCCAAAAGCAGTTAGGCTTTTAGAATCTTGAGGAGAGAGGCAGTGACTGGATCTTCCGTGGAGGGAGGAAGTCAATGAGCGAGCTCTTAGATTATCTAGCTTCAATATTGAAATTTAGCCTAGCATTGATATATTTACTTAAGAAATTATTATTTTAGATAGACCCTTTATATCTTCCTTTCCCAATACCATCCTGCCTTCCCTCCCTTACCTTTAGTGGCTGTGGAGTTTATAAGGAGAGAAATTAGAGAGGAGTTAAATCTTTGTATGTCCACCCGCCTCATATGTGTTGAGGAGGGTCCGGATGCTTGTTTGTTCTCCTCCTCTGTTGCTTGGTTGTCTGGATTTTCTTTGTGTAAAAGTTGTTGAGTGTTAAAGACTTCTTTTTCTTGTTGTTAATCTTTCTCTTCTGAACTTCCCGAGACTGGGTAGCCATTGTTAGCCCAGCAGCTTCTCAGGTTTATCCTCGCGCTAAAGTGTCTGTCCGCAGTCTTTTGGCTCCTGAGGTCTGAGTTCTGTTTTTTTCCAAGTTCAAGCCCCCTGGTGGACCCCCTTGCTTGATCCTCTGCTGGAGGTTTCTTTACAAGTCTCAGGGTGCTGCTTCCACAGTCATATACCCGTCTGCACTGGTTCCCCACTCAGGGTTTCAGAGCTTTAGCTTGTGGCTCTGTCTGCCTCCACCCACGCCTCCGCATGCATCTGTGCTCTGAGTCGGTGCTCTGCTCCCTGAGTCCGTTCTCTGCGCCCTGCTCCCGCGCTCAGAGTTTGTGTGCATTCTTTAGCTTTTTGGGGTCCTAAATCTTGCTGCTATCAGGAACAGGCCCCAGAGCTGCCAATGACTTGATGGGTGCCCCAAACTTGCTCTATTTCTTTTTAGCTGGCTTCGGAGCTATAGGTGTTGTGTGTGGAGAGGTTGGGGGTGGGGTGGTTGCTCAGCCCGTGATTTAGTGAGAGCTGTTTCACCCCTTTATAGCATGGAAATGCCTTGATTCCACGTACCTTCCACACTGTGCCCTGTTGTGGGGTTCCTCCGTTAGTCTGGACTTTTTTTATGTCCCCTTGAGGAGTTTTGTGCGTTTCGGTCAGGAAAGTTTAAGAGCTATTTCTTACTCTACCGCCATCTTAACCTCTGTTTTCTAAACTTTTTTTTTAAAGAAGAAATGATTATTTTGTGGGCAGGAAAGGGGGGACATATTTGCCAGTGAAGGTGGAGTGAAAACAAAAATTATTCATCTCATGACTGTCCTTAATGTCAGAAATATCATCACCTCAATCTCCAGTGGAAATGTGATGTTCTCATATATCCTGGATGGTACAATACTCTCCCGTGTTATCCACCTTGACTATAATGTGGTAAGGAAATTGAAAAAAAATTATCAATTATCTAGATATTCCACTATGACAAACTTTTTGCTTTCTCTTGCCTCATCTCTTAAATTTTGTACACCAAAAATTAGATCGATGCAACACAGATCTTAATTTACTCTCTGGTTTCATGAAAGGAACTATGCCTTTTTTTCCATCAAATGTTCTTATCTCTTGCCTTGTTGACAATCCTTAATTATGGGAATCTTTTTTAACTCCTTTCCTTGTGAGGTAATAAGATTTAACAACAGCAAAATGTTAGAAGTGTCAGCTTTGCAAAAATTTTGGGCTGCCTTACTTACAAAGTGGTTTGGGGATCTTTTGCTCTTGATCTATTTGTCTATATGATCTACGATAGATTCTATATGATCCCTGTGTCAGAAAATTCAAAACATTTAAGAAATATTTCAACTCATTTGAATTCAAGAAAGGGGAGGAGGGATAATTCCTAATCAAATCATTAATACATCCAGCATATAGCTTGCTTTAGGAAATCACAATCAATAATATAACGGAGAACAAAGATTCTTCTGGCAAAGAGGGGAGATTTTAAAATAAAAAGGAATACTTATACAAGGGGAATTTTGATATCTCATTTGTCAAAAATTGTATATACAGTATGCCATTCTTATGTAATAAGGTTCAGGTGACTTAGGAATTTCAAAGTGTTTTACCAATATTACTTGATTCTCATTAATGAATGATTTACATAGAGGGAAATGTCTAATTTTTCAGAAGCTTTGCCAACTTTGAATGCATTTACATGTAGTAAATTTATTCCAAGAAATACTTTATAGGGCTTAGTTATTTGATAACATTGTTTATGCCGTAGTCATTTTCTTTAAATCATTTCTAACTTGATTTAAACCAATTGGGTTCTCATATCTTCTTCTTCTTCGTCTTCTTTGGTTTTTCCTTCTTTGTCATCTTCTTTTCTTCTTCTTGTTTTTCTTGTTCTTTTTCTTGTTCTTTTTCTTGTTCTTCTCTTTCTCATAACTTAAACAATCTTAACATTTTAAAAAAATTTATTGTCTCAACTAAACAAAAATGGCTTATATTATGTCAATATTTATTCTCATTAGCCTAATGAAAAAGTCATACTAATCTTGCTTATTTCTTTGGAGAAACATAGGTGATGATGACGTGGAATGGAAATATGCTAGTAAATAATGTTAAAGAGCATCTGCTCATCAGTTGTGACTAGTATCGATTTTAGTCGGTGGCAGAACTACTTTAAAAATAACATTGATAGTTTTGCAAATGATTCTTCTATCTGTAAAATCAATTCAAATAATGCAGAAAGTCAATAAAAAGAGTAATTGGGTCTTCTTGAATTATGAAACAAATCATCTGTTTCTAAGTTTTGCCATCTGAATATGACTTTTGTTATCTTGCTATAGAAATGAGATGATTTTACATTGGGTGGAGGAAGAGGAGGATATAAAATGATATGTAGAATTGGAAGGATGAAAGCTTGATGACTATTATATTCATCAAGTGAATTCATTATCTGTAATATTACCTGATATATGTGACATATCCAAATTTGGGAGATTATATATACATATATATGTATAATGAGAAAGGATGACCTATTATTAGTAGAATGAAGCAAAACTTAAATGTGTCGGATTCAAAATTGAGGATAAGTGATGTGGGGAATGACTTAATCTATCAATAATTATAAAATTAAAATTTTCCCCATTAGAAGCACAAGGGTCTCTATCATGGAGAAGATAGAAACTAAGGATTCAATTTATTGATATGTTAATTAGAAAAATATATTGACAGGAAAGGAAGCCAGGAAAGATAGGCTGGAAATTCTATTCTTAAAAGAAGCCTGGATTTGGATGGAGTAATTTGAAAATCCTTTCCAGAACTCAAAGGAAAAGTTTATTCATGAGTGAATCTGTTGCCTTCTAATGAGAATATTGATGATTGAAATATTATTAAAAAATAAAAACATAGTTTTGTAAAATAAGGAAGGAAGGAAAGAGACAAAGAAGGAAGGAATAAAAGAAGAAATGGAGGGGCAGAAGGAAAGGGGGAGACAATACTTTATCAAAAGTGATACATTGGTTACCATAGTTTAAAAACAAAAATGAACATAAATAAATTAAAAGATTCTATTCCAGAAATGTCCAACAGAAATAGTCACCGTATTCCTGCAATATCAGACAAAACTCTGTAGTGCAACCAAAACTAGAATAAATGTAAATAAGAAAATTTTAAGAAAAGAAAGAAAAATACAATATAGTATAATATTAATTCAGTTTCCAAAATTAATATGCAGCCTACAGTGATCTATTTTTCTTTGATTTTGATACCACCAATATAAAAGGATTCTTTTGCCCTTTAATGATGAAGCTCTCTTTGAATGCTCTGTGAAAATCCGTCAAAAGTCATACATATCCTTATTAACTCACAGCTTATATAAGTATGAACTTCATTTGAAGGTATTTTATGAACTACATATATGATGCTGACTTCCTCAAAACAAGTAAAAAACAAAAAAGAGCAAAAAAGAAAAAAAAATAGAGACCAAGTTTATCTTTTGAGAAAATAGATGTGTTTTTCAAATGATATATCCAGAAAATCGGTTAATTTTCATATATCTATGTAGTCAGCCTTTGAAATGCAGGACTAAAAGAATCTGATCTTGGAGGACATTATTTTTGTCTTCCTGTACCAGCTTCCTGAAGGATAATTCCCTGTTTTGAAAAAGAATAATATTGCAATTGTTCAGCATCAGCCCCTGTGACACACAGTCTACTGAATTCTTTAACTTGGTCACTATTTCAAAAGGTTGAAGTGTGCAGCACTAACTTAAATCATCGAAATGATAGAATGCTATAATCTTTCAAATTATTAGTAAAATGTGGAACTCAAAGCAATGTGATGTTCTTTTGAGGTAATAAAAATTCAGATAAAATTTCAATAGACTATTTTCCCCATCAATACAAATTTAATTTTGATCATAACTGTGCAAGCCACATTTTTATCATGACTGGGGAGGCTGCTAAAACAAAGCACTCTAACACAAAATGCTATTAAAGGTCATTCAAAAATAAATTATATTGCCTTTCTTTTAGAGAACTTTCTCTGACCTCTTTGCTCTTGCCTAAGGAATCTCTCTTCTCTGGAATGCAATCCCTCTTCACTTTTCTCTCAGTAAAATCTTTTCCCTCTTTTAAGACCCATCTCACTCCAAACTTCCTACATAGGGTCTGATCTCCTCACAATTATTAGCATTGTCTTCCTTTTGAAATTATTTTGTACATACTTTAAGTAAGCTCCTCGGTAAATGAGGTTGTTTTTGTGTACCCTTTTCTCCAGAAGTGTGCTCAACACATATTGTTTCAAAAGCAAAAAAAAATAATATTTAACAAAAAACAACAATAAAAAGATGGAAAAGTTTCAATTACACACTGCAACAATTAAACTGAAATGAAATGAATTAAAATAAATCAAATGACTGTGCAGGTAGTGTTTTCAAAGGGGTCACAGTTTTTACATAATGAAAGAAAATACAGATAGAACATGTATTACATTGTGACCATTCACAGATTTTCAAATGTCCAAAACTCCTAAAAATATTGCTACTATATCCAGAATGATTAATAAAATTCAGGCTGTGAAGCAGAATGTGTTAAGTAAAAGAGAAATAAATTATTCTAATTCAACTTTCTGGGAAAACCCCAAGTACTCAGAGATCTATCCTTGGAAAGCTAAGTAGGACCACCTGAAATGAAAATGTTTTATGTTTAAAATACAAATTCTTTTCCCCTTTGTTTATTCATTTTTGAGATAGATTGAGATCTTACATACATAGTGTTTGTGATATCTAAAAAATGCTTAACTTTGTTGTAGAGCCATAGGAATCATAACATCATTTCATATTTAAGCAGAGCTTTGCAAACTCAGTAGCCCTTATGGAATAGATAAGCTGGCTGGTTGAATTGATATTAATACTCACATTTTTAGAAGTGTGGCTCATGATTTTTGTGCCCCAGTCAATGACACCACTCTCTGGTTTCAATGCAACTCTACTGTCAATTGTTCATATTACATAATCTCATAGATACTATAAGAAATCTATTCTCTTATCATTTTATTTCTCTTGTCATATTATTCATCTTATCATTACTCTACCCACATAGATTTCAAAATACCATTTTTTTCATAATGATGATCATATAAAAGATATCACCTAAATCCTTCAGGAGGTATGGTAGCTACAGAAAGGATACAGTTTTATGGAATGTCATTGAACTTTCAAAAAAATCTATATATACTATCACAAGTTGAGCATCCTGTAGAATATGTTAGAAAATTTTCAACCTTTTATTTTTTTTCCTATAAGAGTATTGATAATAGGTTTTAGAATTTGTTAGGATCGACGTCACTTGATTTAATCCAGTCACTCCCCCTCATTTTATAGATTAGGAAATAGTAGTTAAGAGATATAAAGTGATTCACTCAATATGTCACATAAATGAAAGTGTCAGAAATACAATCTAGATCTCTTGACTCCTGCCATACTATTTCTATTACATCATTCTTCACTATATCACATCAAGAGACAAACAGCTTAACCTGACTGAAAGCAAATTTTTAAACATATGTAATAGAAATAAAATATAACATCTTTAGAATTCTAAAAATTTAAAAGCTTTAATAAGAAATCTTAATTTTTTGCGACAATTAAATGCAAGTTCCATACTAAAATATAAGGTAGTCAATGTAGTATTGCATGCCAATATTTAATAATCTTAAAATGTTATTTCAGTCCTGCAACAATCCCTTGCCACTAATTTGAAAAATTTCCTGTTTGTTATTATAGCAGTTATAGTGGTCAATCATATGGCTCAGAATATCTGTAGATAATATAGGTTTAAAAACTGGCATATTTTTGTAGCACATATATTAGTTGATTTAACCCTGTTCCTGTTATAATTTCCCATAACAAAGAAAAAAATCAATGACAAAATTATTGTGTGTTACAGGATGTGCAAAATTGTGCATCTACTGTGCCAGCTTTTTCTACCTTTCTATCAGGAGAAGAAAAACATATTTTAGCATTTATTATCTGGGACCAAGATTGATCATTGCAATTAATCTGAGACTAGATGCATTTTATGATTCAATTTATATCATTGTAGTTAAAGAAACTAAGACATACTCACAATTTTTACAGGAAATGCCCAGAAAAAAATGCAAGGGGGAAGGAAACCTACTCTTTGGGATCTATACCCTCACAAAATGATAGGTCACAATGCATCACCAATGTATTTACATTTGCCTATTAGATGTCACACTGAGTTCATAGAAAGGCATTTCATGAAAAAGCAAAATAAGAAAAGTAGTAACCTAACAGTTGTTTCAATAAACTGTTGATATTGTTTCCCATAAATATAAACATCAGTAGGAATAGGATATATGTCTTAGGAGCACATATTAAGGGGAAGACATGTGTAAAACTTATGTGGCCACATTATATACTTCCACTTCAAAGATCAACCATTTAGGAAAAAATTGTGACCAGGGAACATGAGGAAAGGGGGAAAAATCTGACAATCCAAGGCTACTGATGTTTTCTGGCAAAGAAACTGCACCCTATTTGGTAGGCTCTCTACTTCACATGGTATATAATCCTTGATGGTGGGGTCTAATGGTCTTTTGAGTCATTGATACCCTGGGCATCTGGCTTCTCTTTTAATAACTGTGCTTCAGAACCATCTGTGGGTCAATTCTTCTCTTTGTCAAGGTGCAATGATTAAAAATCTTATTCCAATCAGGGACAGGCTACAAGCCTTTAACCAAAAGGCCAAATAGAAGCTGAAGCTATTGAACTTAGCAAAGGAAGCTGTTTGGAAAAAGCCAGCACAGGTCCTCTGGTTAAGATTCAGGCTATACTTTTGAACTTCTTATATCTGCAAATGAATTTTGATCCTTTGTCTCAGGGAGCTCTCTGAGAGCACAAGATCACCCTGTCTTTGAGTGTTAATGAATTTGAGACATAGTATGAAAATTAAGCAAAGGAGGTAAGGTCATTGCCCTCCATTTATATGTCTCACATTGCTGCATATATTATTGATAATTGGCCAGCAATAATTTTCCTAGGCTTTGAGTTGATAACCATGTTCCCTATGTATATTGTTATTAATTATTTATATGATTTTGGTTTTACTTCCTTGACTCTGTATCAGTTGTTACAATTATTTTATTTTTTATTTTTCCCTCACAGTGCCTCATATTGGTCATTACTAGTTTAGCAATTTCACCAATTAATGGTTATTTACCTTCACTGTATTCACATTCATATTGAAACCACCACAAATTAAAGTAGGGATGGACTTGAGTGACAAGTTCTTTGTAATTTGTTTGTGAGCAGTATTTATTCATTCTCTGAATAAGATGTTAAAGCATAAGAGACAATGGACTTTCAAATGGTCTTCTTGCCTATGATCATTGTGAACAACTAAATCGAAGTTGACTTTATGGCTAATGAAATAAAATTTCCATTTACCTTTTTGTGCATTTTGAAACAAGTTATAGGTGCTCTTTTTTGTTTTTAAACATTTATTAATATTCGTTTTTAACATGGTTACATGATTCATGCTCCTACTTTCCCCTTCACCCCCCGCTGTCACCCCACCCATGGCCGATGCACATTTCCACTGGTTTTAACATGTGTCAATGATCAAGACCTATTTCCAAATTGTTGATAGTTGCATTGGTGTGGTAGTTTCAAGTCTAAATCCCCAATCATGTCCTCATCAACCCATACGTTCAAGTAATTGTTTTTCTTATATGTTTCCTCTCCTGCAGTTCTTCCTCTGAATGTGGGTAGCGTTCTTTGCCATAAATCCCTCAGAGCTGTCCTGTGTCATTGCATTGCTGCTGTTACAGAAGTCCATTACATTCTATTTTACCATAGTATATCAGTCTCTGTGTACAGTGTTCTTCTGGCTCTGCTCCTTTCACTCTGCATCAATTCTTGGAGGTCTTTCCAGTTCACATGGAATTCCTCTAGTTTATTATTCCTTTGAGCACAATAGTATTCCATCACCAGCATATACCACAATTTGTTCAGCCATTCCTCAATTGAAGGACATACCCTCCTTTTCCAGGTTTTTGCCACCACAAAAAGCGCAGCTATAAACATTTTCATACAGGTCTGTTCATCTATGATCTCTTTGGGGTACAAACCCAACAATGGTATGGCTGGATCAAAGGGCAGGCATTTTTTGTAGCCTATAGGTGCTCTTTTATTTGCCTCACTGAAGAATAATTGTGCATATCTCTAATAAGGAACTTCCTTTTCCCTTTGGGTTTAATTTTTAGTGAAAGAATTAATATGGATGTGCTTTTCAGTTCTACCTCTGATGAAAGAGTTTATTTCTTGTTAGAGAACTATCTCACATTTAGAGTAACAATAGTTAAATTAATCTTCATGGATCTAAAATTTTTGATAAGTATGTAGCAGCAAGAAATATGATGGCAAGATGCCTGCTCCGATGTTGATTTTTTAATTTTTTTCCCTCAGATTACATGTTGAGACAATTTTCAGCAATCATTTTTCTGATATTTTGTGATCAAAGTTCTTTTTCTCCCTCCCATTCATGCTTCTTCCCCAAGACAGCAAATATGATGATGTTGGTTATATATGTATTGGTTACACTGCACAAAAATTTGTGGAGAAAAAAAATGATGAATTACATACTTTTAAACATATGTAATAGAAATAAAATATAACATCTTTAGAATTCTAAAAATTCTGCATTCAGATTAGATAAATTCCTTCAATGGCAGTGGGAAGATGTTTTACTCATCAGTATCATGGAGTTGTCCCAGGTTCTGATGCTCTGGTAAAGAAATAGATGAGATGTGAAGGCTGGTCTGGCTTCATATGAATTTTGATTTTTTTCCCCCTAACACAGTGACCAAAAAGAATGCTCATTCTTAGTATAATGTCTCAAAGCTGAGATTAATTCTTAAAATTCAGAGTTATTTTTACAGCTGAAAAAGAAATTGAAATAGAACTTCAGCTTAGGTGTGTATGTATTGTTGTTTTAGTTGTTATTTTGGTTTGATTCTCAATAAATGTTAACCCCTATCTTTGCCCAGTGCCTGTCACATTGTAGTGCTTATTAAATATTTGTTCAATGATTGATTATAGGCTATAATTTTTTGAACAGATTATAAATGCTTACTTCTGATTTAATATGAAGCCACATTGCATAATATAAACACTAAATTAAGAATAGGGGACCAATAATAATGATGTACACCCCAGCAAATAAGAAAAATAAAATTAAGTACATCTGGGTCATACATCAGGAAAAAAAATAAACAGATAATTTTCAATCTCTTCTCTATTAAAAATTATAAACTTTATAATACAACTTACTGAAATATAATGATTAATTTTGAAACCACATAGATAAAAGGTGTGATTTTGGTCAAATCTAAGGGGCCTTTAGTGACTTTTGACAACAAAAAAACAACATTTGGAGAATCTACTAAAACCTACTGCTACCACATCTTGTACTTTTCGATCCCATTACATTTTCTAAGGTAGTGAGGGGTACCTAGAGACACAACCTAATTTTCTACTAAAAATAAAAATAAGAAATAGTTACTCTCAGGAGATGGAATTATTTAAGAAGGTGGCAACATCTTCAGAAAACATCCTAAGGGATGACATCTGTACTTGTGAAATATGAATCTTGTCTAGGAATTTATTTTCATACTTTATAATTTGACATGTAAGTAATTTTATTCAGCATAGTTTATAAGTATATATATTATGAATGATTTTTTCTACTTCTATATGTTTATACAGAATGAACAAAATAGACATGTATATAGTATGTTTTGATTATTATGTAACTTTTGACTCATGTTATTGTGGTGTTGGGATCTATAGGCAATGCCACACAATGGAATTTCATCTTTGCATTTAGCATTTTCTCCTTTAATGCTACATGTTCAAAAAAAGATATGAAAAATAGAAATTTTAATAGTATAGGCAATTCCACTTCTCTTTCCAATAAATGAGCCTTTGCCCAGGAGTAACAATAACCTTGGAGATAGAAATCTATTCTTTCAGTCTCAGACACCAAGGGATTCTCAGTGTGAGAATCTTGTCTATTAATGTGTGATTCTAAAACTTCTCCTTTGTCATATCTAAGTTAGAGAGAGAGAGAGAGAGAGAGAGAGAGAGAGAGAGAGAGAGAGAGAGAACTCCAGTTTTAGTTGATCTTTCAAACATTTTTAGTCAGGAAATAAAGCCCCTACCATGTGTTCTTTTGCTTTCTTAGATCATTTCTTGCTCTACGTAGAAAGAATAGTGTTATAATCTCCATACACAATATAATCACTTCTTGTTGAGTTATTTCTCATAATCACCAGTTTTTATTTGCCAGTTAACTTTATCTACTTTTGTTTTCACCTTTTTGAATAAAATTTGTAATTCTTGTTTGTCTCCTGATCAAAACTTGAACCAAATATTACGAAAAATAAAAATGTACATTAATTAATTTACATAACAACCAATTTAGATCAATTTGCTTTCTGCCTCAACAGACTTTTAGATAGACCTTAGGGCGTAGGCCCTGACTAGGTACTAATAATTAAAAGGTATTCTAATATACATTAAAGAATCTATATTTTAATTTAGGGGCAAGACAAGAGATTTTTGTTGAATATATACAATTTGCTTTTTTGTCTTAGCTTCAGAATCCCAGGAAATATTTTGAGATATAAAAATGCAGAGTCTTTCTTTGAATTTAAGGTGTTCCGATTTTTATCATCAAAATGTCTCATCATTTTTTGATGTCTCTCTTTGTTAGGGAGCCTTCCTTTATGTTGAGGGTTAATGTGTTTATCATCCAGTTTCTACATAACACTTCCCTACTACCTCCAGTTAATGAAGACAAAATGTTTCATCTTCTATAGGATAAATCTTCAGGAAACTGGAAAAAATCAATAATAATAAGAAACAAAATTATTTCTTATTCTTCCCCGAGTCTTCATTTTCAGGCTAAATATTTGCTTTTCCTTGAATTGATGCTTTTGATGTTTTATCCTATCCGTATACCATCTTGATTATGCCTACTTTAGAGAGATGTGCTTAGTTGCATTACTACTGTAGAAGCAATGCCCCTGGACTCCAGAAACCTAGCCTTACTTTCTGTTAGGTTCTAAAGAAAGAGTTGAGACAGAACTCATGCCAGAAAATACACATTTGTAGATTGGAGACAAGGAGAGCTCAGGTAATTAAGTTTTTTTTCTCATCTTCAGGTATTAGTTTAGTGGTATGTCTATGTTTGAATGCATATCCATAATGATAATAAGTACAACTGAAGTACTTATAAAGTTTTCAACAAGTAACAAAGTGAAAAATAATGTATCACCTAGAAGTGATTTTTTTTAAAAAAAGTTTTCATGTCTTTTTCAAATAATTCATTATACTCACTTTTAAAGAAATATATTAGAGTTATAAGTTCTTTGTGATCTCAACAATTCCTCTTAGGAAAAAAAAACTGCCAAGTTATTTCAGATGGAATTTAGATATTGTTCATGTTAAAATAAGAAACTCCCCCTTTTGTGGCCTATTCAACTTAATTATATCTCACAATTGTTCATGATTTTAGAAGTTTCTCCAGTTTAACCTCAAAAATCTTTTTCTTATCCACTTTTGTTTTTGTTACTTCTTAACTGTTTCCTCTCTGGAAGGATGACTAACATGCTATCAAAATGATATGATAATGATGGTTAGGAGACATTATCTCTCAGTGCCAGAGAGTTAAATGATAATTCATCTTCACAAAATGTGCTGGATTAAAAAATTATATAAAATTCCACTTGTATTCAAGCATTCAAAACCATTACTCTTTCCTTGTCAGCCCCCTTCCTTCTGTACTTTCCTTTAAGTTCTTTCTGTAAAGGATATGTGTTCAGTTATAAGATCAATTTTCTTTATTCTGCCTTTCCAAGCCGTGCCTTGATGTGATGGAAAGAAAACACTTTTCTCTGGAATGAGGAAAATGGAATTAAAGATAAAAAAACATATCCCACACAGACAAAAAAATAAATGTATGGTTGTTTTCAGTGGCTAGGTGCCTAGGCATCATGTTAAGACTTTTTCTATTGTAAAAGTTCATTTACTATACCTTAAAGTAAACTTGCAGGTAATCTAATAAGAGTTCAGAACAATAATTAAACTTATTTACATGAGAGAGGCTGCAAATCTAAATATTAAATTGAGTCAAGTGCAGTTGTTTATTTCTTCCTCTTTTTCCCCATCTCTTTTCAATCAAAACATTTATTCCTTTGTTGTGCTCTTCCTGTGTTTCTTCTATGATATAATTACTGACTGGCAATGTACTTTGAGTGGCCAAAGGTCAAAGATTAGTAAATCCTCTTTCTTTTGGTCTAATACAACTTCCCAGGGAGGGACCAGAGATACATAAAGACTGATGGAACATTTGTGAACTCCTCCACACACCCTCAGCACAGGAGGCATTTCTTACAAAACTGATCTCCTTCCCCAAATATATAACCTCCCTCTTTCCTTAATATCTGATAATTCATATGATATTAGTTAGATATTTTCATTTTTTTCTTTTTCAGATTTACTCATCATATTTATTATGATTTTCACTGTCTTCATTTATCTTTTATTCTTTAAAATAATAATTAAAGTGGAAGGAGAATATTAGTGGATATGTCTGTATTGGGGGAATGTTATTGATATTTATGGGGGGATTTAGGTCTCTGCTTAATAGCACGGGCACCAGAGTTGCTAGCTGAAATCAAATTGAAATAATCCATGCTATCTTTCCTATCTTTGAAACAGCAGCCAGTCCTGGAAATGGGCTTAAATCAAATTAACAGAGTCTGCAGTCTATAGGCTAATACCAGAGCTGACACTTTGAGTTGATTGTTGTTGTCCAGAAGCTTTTAGGTGGATCCAAAGATAAAGGTTTCCTTAAAGGAAATAAGAGGGGCAGAGCTGCATACTGAATTTCTCTTTTGGAATTTTCTGTTTTCAATAGCATCTAGAAAGAATATCCCATACCCATTTCCTAATTCATAAATGCTATTAGTCAAATAAGCAATGATTGAGCTATATTAGATTTTCATTGAGAAAACATCAGAAACAAATGACTTCTTTAATTTCAGATGAGGTCAAATTAGCGATTTAAGCCATACCATAATGATTCAGTTCTCCCCTTTACAGTTGGAGGAACTAACTCATCCAATTTGCAAATATCAAATAAAAAAGAGTACCCAGTATCCTCAATGAACTCCAAGAATATATTTGAGAGTAGGAATGGGGGCTGAGATGATGAATGCTAAATGAATGTAGGCTAGGAAATCAGTATTACAGGTCACCCATTAACTTTAAAGTCTTGCCAAGCTGAAGAGACAAGGTCACCATCTTCTTAGCCTTTCTGCTTAGATAACAAGAGTGGAATCACTGTTAATCTCCTCAACAAGATGATACCTGGCAGTATCCTTTATGCCCTCCAGGGTAAACACCATTATTTAGGAACCAGGGAGCCCAATGACTTTCAGTAACCCCTGAGATTCAGGTCTTTAGCAGGCATCATGTCTCCTGGGACTCTAAATAATGTTTGACTTCCTCTATTCCTTTCCAGAGAAAATTGCCAACGGATGCCATTCTACTGACACTCTATTCCTTTATCTTCTCTTGCCTTCACCTTTCAAAACATGGAACGAATCTCTCCCTGTTAAGAGTAAGGACTACATTTAGGATCATGACTTAAATCTTACAGTACTTGAGAAAGCCATTTGGTAGTCACAATGTTAGTAGAATTAAATTTATTGAAGCATGGGAGAAAATAAAATAAAAACAATAGCTCGATGACCCACCTGTCAAAAAAATCCTTCCATTAACCTGATTTTTATCTTCTTTTAATAGAAGGAGCAACTTGAATAAATTCAATAGTATTCACTAATTTTCATAAATAAGATACAACAATATCATGGTAACCTACATTTGGCAAGAAGTAGATGCCAATGAAGGAAACAAAAGATGTCAGAAGACAAACTTTTTCAGTGAGGTCTTTTATTGAAATTCAACATATTTCTCAATAGTGTACTGGAGGATTATGAGGGAAGTTAACTAAATTATCTGTGAGTTCACAATGGGGTGAAGTAGACAGGAATGACAGCTGGACAGGACTAAACAAGGTTGGGAGACCAGGTTTTACTGCCAAGGAGGTGACTGCTACTGAAGTGGCAGTTGGGCCCAACTGCCACCCTGCAGTATCTAGTCTAGGCCCATGGAAACCAGCAAGTAAAAGCAAGAGTTTTATAACACTTTTAATCAGGGACAACTAAGAATAAGGATGGGAATGGGAGTTACTACACCCTTCAGACTAGGGGCAAATTCCAGAATCAGGGAAGGGACTTATCTACACTAACTGAGACCTAATCAAGACAGGGCCCAGGGAGAAGCAGGATTGAAGTGGATATCCTCACAGTAGTGTCCAGTGGTGTCTTTGCTCCTCCAGGACCACCTGATGTACTCTTCCAGGTGGGTAGATTCTGGGAGCTAATCCAGCCCAAGTTGACCTGCAACTCAGGTTGGGATTAGCAGTCTCTACCAAAATCTCCCACAAGTAGGTGATGGTCTTTTTACAGGATCTCTGGCAATCTGGTGTCTCCTAAAGTCAGTTGCAACTTGCCCCAAGCACCATGGAGTCCCTCTCAGAGAGTAAGAGCCACTTCCTGCTTCCCCATTCCATCTTGGAATTCTCCAAGCCCTTCCTGCTAGGTCTAATACTAATACTAAGCTAATAACTAAATAATCTTCCTCACAACAATAGGGAGCATATTCTTAATAAGTAAAGGTTTGGTATCTCTTGCTTATCATAATCAAATGCATTATCTTGAGTGATAGAATCTAAATGTGATGTTTTAAAAAAAACCTTATCTTCTGTCTTAGAATTAATGCTAAGTATGGGTTTCAAAGCAGAAGAGCAAGAAGGGCTAAGCAATTCAGGTTAAGTGACTTGTCCAGGATCACACAGCTAGGAAAGGTAAGAGGCCAAATTTGAACCCAGGACCTCTTGTCTCCAGGCCTGGCTTTCCCTCCACTGAGCCACCTGACTTCCCCCTAAATGAAGATTTTAATCCGGATCTACAAAAATAAAAAAATAATAATAATAATACCTGAATAGACTCAGCTCATCAACCTTTTTAAATGTTCATCTTACACAAAGAAAAAGGTTTTCTTGGTTTTCATGGCTGTGAATTCAGGAATGGCCAAGGGCTCCATCTTATTAGTAGTATTTTGTTTGAGTGTTGTTTGAGTAACATCTCCACTTAAATCTTCCATGAAAATTCACTGAATTTCATTTAATGATAAAACGCATCCAACTCATTTCAAATGTTACTTTCATAGTGCAAGTCTGCGTTTTTTTTTCCCCAGAATTGACAAAAAAGAAAATTTGCTTTGTTTAGATGTAAAATTGTTTAACCAGAAAAGCTAAACAGGCTAAAATTTCCTTTCTACTGATTCTTTTTTTTATTTTCAGATTCTTTTTAAACATAGAAATTCAGCCACAGATAATAACAGACTGAAAGAAAATTAATTTTGCCTTGACTGAAAAAAAACATCTATATGTCACTAGTAATCTATATACTTTTTTAAAAATTATAACATTTAACTAAGAGCCCAAATATGCTTGTGAAGACATATTTAAAACTGGCCCAATTTGAATGCAGTTCATAATGATGGAATTTATTTCTTACGAGAGAGCCAAAAGAAAGTCATTCACTCAGAAACTTAGCATTTTGCTCTGCAAAATACTTTCACCTTAGTTTCCTTAAAAGCTTCTTTTCCACCTTTTGTACTTATTTAGGCAGATTTTCCCCATTCTGATTTATTACACAGTTCTGTGGTATCTTAAATATATTCAGTTGAGCCAAGAATGTGCCATAGTATATCTATAACAGATGTTGCTTGCCCCCAGGACTAAATTGACAAGAATTAGTAGAAGAATGTTAACAAGAGTTCTGGAATTATATTATCAGCTTACTTCTAACATCCAATGCAGAACTCTATATTGAAGTAACTAAAAAATAGAGGAAAATATATCTTTTTATCTCACTATACTTCCAAGAGGCAATCAATGATCTCAAAATCTCCAAATATCTAATTTTCTTCCTTTCTAGTCCTCTTTCTCATGCTTCAAAGCTGAAAAGGTACCAATAAGAAATGTACCTTACTAAACATATCAATACATTGTTTACACTGTTGATTGCCCACAGAAATACTGAATGAATCATTTTTTATTGAAATGTTAAAGGGACAGATGTAAGAATGAATATAAGAATAAATCAAGCAATTGTTCAGTTATTTCAGAGGCTCTACTTATATCCACAAGTTATATTTGAGAAAGGATAACAAACGTTTTGCCTAATGACTGCCAAAATAAGATGGCTTAACTTTTGGCAATATGACCACAAAGGCTGAGTATAAGGAACCAAATCACTTTTGGCCCTTTATTTAAACAGTTGGCTCATTTCCACTAGAACTTTCTGTGTCCAAAACAATCTTGCATACAATCTTTCAGTACCTATGAGTGATTAGTTCTATTTCCCTTTTTCACATTGCAGATGGACTAAGGAAGGATTAATTAAGGTAAGTCTTTGTTCTGTCCAGAGATTCAAATTCCTGGGAGATAACCTGCCCTGGTCTTTTTTTCCTCTCTTCCCCTCTTCTTTTCCATTTATTTTCCTTTCTTTGTTCTTTCCTTGTACCTGGGAAAAAGTCATTTAAATGTAATTTAACCATTCATTGTCTCTTCCTCTGCCCACTCCAGTTCCACTAGGAGGGGTGAGGAAAAAAGAAAAAGAAAATGTCTGTAAAAATATCCCAATATACATAACACAGCAAAATAAATTCCCACATTTGTCATGTTCAAAAGTATGTGTATCATTTAGCATGTTGATTCCTTCAGATCCATATGAAGAAGTGGGTTGCATACTTCATCTAGGGTCCTATACATTCAGGGTTGGTTATTGTAATGATCAAAGATTTTATTTCTTTTAAATATGTTTATGGTGATCTAACTTTCTTGATTTCTTAGGACTGTTAATTTGAGTCATATATATCTAATCCCTTTTCCTTTTTACTAGAGTCATTTTCATTCAGAAGAGTCATTTTATAGCCATCATGATCTAATCAAAACAAAGACTTAATAATACAGAAAGCTGAGTGGTTATAGAGATATATTCTTTTGACTACTCATCTGTTCCTCTTAAATGTGGGTCAAATAACATTTAATAAGCCTTACAAAGGTAATTTGTATTGCCTGCCCTTTGATCCAGCCATACCATTGTTGGGTTTGTACCCCAAAGAGATCACAGATAAACAGACTTGTATGAAAATATTTATAGCCTTGCTTTTTGTGGTGGCAAAAAACTGGAAAACGAGGGTATGCCCTTCTATTGGGGAATGGCTGAACAAATTGTGGTATATGCTGGTGATGGAATACTATTGTGCTCAAAGGAATAATAAACTGGAGGAATTCCATGTGAATGGGAAAGACCTCCAAGAACTGATGCAGAGTGAAAGGAGCAGAGCCAGAAGAACACTGTACACAGAGACTGATATATTATGGTAAAATTGAATGTAATGGACTTCTGTACTAGCAGCAAAGCAATGACCCAGGACAATTCTGAGGGATTTATGGAAAAGAATGCTACCCATCTTCCGAGGAAGATCTACAGAGGGGGAAACACAGAAGAAAAGCAGCAGCTTGAACACATGGGTTGAGGCAGACAAGATTGGGGATGTAGATTCGAAACTACCACACCAATGCAACTATTAACAATTTGGAAATAAGTCTTGATCAATGACACATGTTAAAACCAGTGGAAATGCATGTCAGCTATGGGGGGGGAGGTCACGGGGTGAAGGGGAAAGTAAAAATATGAATCATGTAACCATAATAACTTTTCTAAAAAATAAAAATTATTAAAGAATAAAATAAAATAAAATACTGAAGACAAGTCAAACAAAACAAAAACAAAAACAAAGGTAATTTGCAGCTATTTATAGGATCATAGAATCATTATTAGAAATATGTTGATCCCAAAGGTCTAATTCTGTGCTTTTAAAATTGAGAAAACTGAATTTAGTATTTATTTTAGGTTTTAGTGATGGGAACTTACTAAACAGGATATAAAAGTAAGGTGAAAACTATTTTTTTTAAAAAATACTAGTTCCATTGAGGCAACTGTGAACTATCAGAAATGCCACCATAAAAATGGATTAAGGTAAATATAAACTCATGTTGGACATTTTCCATCACTGCACTCTGGAAGTAATTGGAAGATAGAATTCATAGTTCAATAGATATGTGTTTCTTATACTCATATACACAATTACAGAGTAGATAATAAAATCCTGTCACCTTTAAGTACCAAAAAACCCTATATGATAGTGATAGGAATAAATGAATAACTACAACTGACATTAGCAATACCACTCGCTAATAAAATCATTTAACACTGAAACAAACTGAATTAAAAGACTGGGTTGAAATGGAGTTTAGGTCAATCTATTCATGTTTGCTTTCTGTGACTGATGAGACTAAAAAGGGACATGAATAGATGGAATTGAAACTTGGGCACTCAGTTGGAGTAGTCTACCCCATTATATCCTGAGGTTTTAGAGTTTCAGATTTTATCTATCTAACCAGTTTGCAAGTAATATCTAGGTATCTTTTCTAGGAATCAATCTAATTCAAAAGTTAGTTTTGTTTCAATGGTGCCACAATACCTAAAAAGAGTGAAATATCCAAGCTGTTCTCTTCTTATTTTACTTTTTTTTCCTGCCATGCAAAATTATCTTTTCATAGAACACAAATGGCTAACAAGGGATTTTATCAATCAGACAAATAAAATAGTAAGACATAATTTAGTTTCCTTTGATAAATTCTAGTTCCCTATACCAGAAAAATAACAATCATTTGTACTGAAATAGCTAGAAGATATGAATCCTTGGCTTCTGAAAGTGAGATTAGATTGTTCAGGGAGAATGAAATAGATATCATATAAGTGGAGAAGGGCAAATTTAAAGGACTTGATCAAAAATAATCAAAGATGTGCTTGCTTCAGCAGCACATATACTAAAAATAATCAAAGGGAATAGTTTTTTCAAGCTCCAAGACAAAAATTTGATCTCAGTTCCTCAAAAATTTCCAGAATGTATTATTAAAAATAAACATGTAGAAAAGAAGTAGTTGTTAAAAATTCTCTTGTAGTTCTTCAAGAACATATGACTAATTAACACACACACACACACACACACACTTTTTACAAGGCTACAAATCTAGAAGAATAGGAAATACTGTAAATATATTTCAGCTAAATTTTAGGGAAATATTTATAAATGTGTCTCATAACATGATGTAAGTGATTGAGAAATATGAACTTAGTAATAATACAATAAAAAGGACTTTCAAGTGGTTAAATGATGACTCAAAGGATAGTTATTAATGGCTCAATATCAACTTGATTAGAGATCTCCAGTAGCTTGCCCTCTTTAACATGTTTATCAATGACTTGAATGAAGCCATATATGTCTTCTTTACCAAAATTGTATTAAGCTAGGAAGTATAGCTAGCACTCTTGAAGACATACCAACTATGAATCAAGATTTTTGACAGGTTAGAGTATTGGGCCAAAGCTAAAAAGATGAAATTCAATATGAATAAAAATATGAATTGAATTCAGGTTCAAAAATCAACAGTGTAAGAATAGGATAAGGAAGGTATAGAAAATACATTGCTTGACCAAGAGCTGGGGTTATGGTAAATTGAAAAATTGATGTAGGTAAAAATTCTGATGCTGTTATCAAAAAAGCCAATGTAACCTTGAGCTGAATCATGAGAAACATAATGTCCAGGATAAGGAAGTAATGGTTCTGCATTATGCCCTATCATATAAGGAGTGTTGTGTTCAGTTTGTACCAGCATCCTATAATATAATAATTATCCACAGGGATGTAGTTAAGCTCCAAGTGTATTCTACTTGATATTTCAGCTCTAGAAGAAAAGACTTCCCATCAGTCCTTTAAGAAACACTTCTAAATCCTTCTTGCAATAGATCGATACTAAAGAAAAAGGTAAAAAATTAAGATCAAGATGTGAGATATCTTAGACACTACTGTGGACAATTTTTCAGTATTGTTCCTTTGAGGTTTATATATATATTAAAAAATAGATGTTTGCATTTTGTATTCAACATTGTGTTATACTATTGAAATAATACATGGTTGATCCATATGTTTGTTAGTAGTAGCAAAAATATTTTCTATCTCATCAGTTATATTGTCATCAGTTATGTTATATTATCATGCTACAGTGGGGAGAACCAAATAAAGTCAAAGGAACTGGATCAATTCTATCTACTAACACTACTTGTATGAACTTTGGAAAATCACTAAGCTTCTTTTGACCTTAATTTCCTCATCAATAAAATGAGTGTTCAAGTGGGAGGCCTCTAAAATTCCTTCTAGTATTTGATAGTTTGTTGTCAGTTAGTTCACAAATATTTATCAAGCATCTTCTACATGCCAGGAGCTCTGTGAAGCTCTAAAGTTACAAAACAAGGCAAAAGTCCATCCATGCTCTCAAAGGTCTCACAGATGACAAGCCTGTACAATCGAAAGTATAGAGAAACAAACTAAATATAAGAAAACTTGGAAAAAAAGAAATAGAGATCAGTCACTAGAATTAAATTAATTGGTGTATCTAGGTGGCTTAGTGGAAAGACAGCGAGATCTGGAGATGGGAGGTCCTAGGTTCTAATCTGTCCCTAAACACTTCCTAGCTGTGTGACCCTGGGCAAATTGCTTAACCCTAACTGCGTAGCCTTTGCCAATCTTCTGCATTTGGACCAATGATAATATTAATTGGAAGACAGAAGGTAAGAGTTTATAAAAAATTAATTAAAGAAAATTGGGAAAGGCTTCATACAGAATGTGGGATTTTATCTAGGATGTATAAAGACATATAGGTATAAATAAATATTTGTCTATATAGAAACATAGTTTTTTAGCCTAATTTGACTATTCTAGACCTTTTTTTCCCTTTGCACTTGATACTTCATTACAATAAAGCAATACTGTTTTAATTATACACTTGGCATAGTGGTGTGAATATGTTCTCACTATAATATTTCTGACATGAACACAGGAAAAATATTTTTAAAGTCATGTGACTATGTAACAAATACAAACTTGGCATCATACACAGGCAGTCACCAACAAAAATGGATAAAATTTTGATGACATTTTCAAATGATCAGATCTTAAAATATAAGAGCTTAAAGAAATCTGAAGGACTATTTAAAGCAGAAATAGAGGCCTAAAGTTATAAAGGCAGGAACTAGCAGAAACTTCTTGGAGCTTGAAAAAAAATGTATCATTCTGTGGAAACAATGCTATGAAATGATAGGCCTATAAAAATGTTCTTAATCCGTAATAATGGTAGCTATATCTTCTATACCATGATTGTTGCTGTTTCTGTAGATGCTGATGTTTTGGAGGTCATGGGGTCCAGGAAAGTAATCATTTTCTGATTTTGAATAAAATTTTACAATCAAATAATTTCAAGCAAGACACCAAACAATTTAAATTATAGGTAAACACCTGGAAATAGTCTCTTTTCTTGTCACCTCAGAAAAAAAAAGATCACTTATAATCTTTTCTCTCATTGCCCCATCTTTGGCATGTCAATAGATGGAAATATTCTATGTAAAATAATTATTAAAGTAAACAAGATTGTTTTATTTTTTATGTGTAATTATAATAATATATCTTTACCCAGGGATTCTTCATCCTTTGTGTTCATCAACCTTTTCTGACATGAAAAAATGTGTTGTAATATTCTTGGATTTTATTCATTCAGTAACTGTCAAATTGGTGAAACTTTTGGATCATTTCAATGGTTTAAAATAATATGACACTAAGGTGTAATATGTAAATGTCTGAAATAGCACAAGGTCAGTATGCACGGGCTTAAACATATAACCATCTAGAATTCCACAGAAGAGGAAGAGAAAAAAATGTTACCAAGAAATTAGATAATAGGCAGGGAAGATAAATTGGCAAAGTATAAAGAGAATGAAAGTCAGAACATGACAGCCATGGTGCTCCGCTGGTATCCTCAAATATGTAAGAAAGAAGTAAGGAAGACCTTGAATATATAGGGTGGATACTCTGTGGAGAACTTTTGAGAGCTCATATGGAAATATGCATGATGGACAGGCATAGATGGTTAGCACTCTCCATCACTGAAATAAATTCTTGAATCAATGAACTCACAAGTTTATTTGAATGTTTGTGTATGATGTCATTGATGCAATATTAAAAATTGTGACTATTTCAGAAAATTCTGAATGTGATTCCAAATTCTCTGCATGTTTTGGCAATAAATTAATTTCCTTTTCAAAAAGAGACCTTTGGCCCATTTTCTTATTTATTCATAACTACCAAGACAATAATTTTTGGTACATATATACCTGGGAGTAGAAGGGAAGGAGTGACATAAATAAAGAGATCTTATTGAGGAAAAAAAGACACAAGTCCAAATAAACCCCAGGGTAAGGTTAATATAAGTAAATATAGTAGTAAAAAAATTCAACTAAAAATCCACAGTTCACAGAATGGGAAAGCATGATAAGAAAATAGAGAGAATACTAGTTTGGAGAGGAGAATGTGGATGTGATTATCCATGCTGTCATTCACTACCTCTGAGAGTTTGGGCAAGTTATTTAGCATTATTCTGGATAAATATTTCTGTCTCTTTGGTCTAAAGACCCCTTTATGCTCTTAAAAATTATCTAGGACCCCAAAGAGTTTTTGTTTATGTGGCATATATTTACCAACATTTGCCATAATAATTTTAAAAATTAAATTATTTTAATCAATATTAAATATTAAAATAAGCCCATTATATGCTAATAACATTTTTTAAAAAATAGTCTTTTCCCAAACAATATAGAAATAAAAGTGACATTTTTACTTTTTTTTCAAATGTATTTAATACTTGACTTAAAAGAACTATATTTATCTCATATCTACCTATGTATTCAGTCTATAGCTTCATATTGTTTTGATTGAAGTATGTTAAGTACATTTGGACATATACAAACATGTAATTGAAAAAGGGAGGATATTTTTAATAGTTTTTTTTAAATTTAAAAGACAAATAATATCTTAGTATGAGGAATATTGTTTTGGCCTCAGGACTCTTTAAAAGGATCATCAGACACAGGGTTTACAAACCACACTTAAGAACCTCTGGTTTACATATGCTTCCCAGAGTCATTTTCAGATCTAGAATTTTGATATTGTAATATATGATTACATATTCTGGGGCAATAGTTAATTATTAACTCTCTGTAGCTGCATAGGAGAAAATACTTCTCTACAAATGGATGAAAGCAAACATGCTTTGTCTCTCTGCAACTTATATTAATGTTCTGGAATTAAAGGGGAAAAAATGAACACCTTTTCTTCCTAGAAGAGACTGTCCATCTCTACTTCTCTACATTTAAATAAAGGCTGAAATTGAAGTGGAGGTACATGTTTATATCCACATAACCCACTTCAGTGGATTAATATTCCCTTAGTATTCAAAATTCAAGACAAAAAACTTTCAGTAATAGCAAGAGAAAACAGGAGATGGAGCTCCCAACCTGTCTACCCTTGTTGCCCATTCATATTAAGGATTCCTTTTTAACTCAAGCATTTGTAAACTAAAAAATGCACATAAAAATATGCTAAGGCTCTCCAAGGTGTACAACTGACCTGATCTAAGAATGAAATTGAAACTATTTTTTTTTCCTCTTTCAAATGGGGAAGATGAAAATACTATCTGAAAACCAATGTTAAATCTTTCTTCTTCCAAAAACTTCCTTAAACCTAAGTGTTTTTGTTTACAATTTCCTTCAGCAGTTCTCCTTTGTTTTGTCTCCATTGAACATCATGCCCTGCTGGTTTCAGCTTCCTTTTGCATATTGTATTTCCCTGTTAGATTGTGAATTCTTTGAAGTCAGAGACTCTCTTTCCTTTTCTGATTTGTCTCCCAAGTATTTATATTAACTGTGTGTCCCTGGGCAAGTTGTTTAACTCTGCCTCTGTTCCTCATCTATAAAATGAGCTAGAGAAGGAAATGGCAAACCACCTTAGTAACTTTGCCAAGAAAACCCCAAATGGGGACACAAAGAATTCAAAACACTGAAAAATGACTGAACAACAATCAATACAGTTCCTATTACAAAGTAGGTGATTAATAAATGTTTATTTAATTTCACTCCAGACTGTTTTCTTCTCTTCTTGGTTGTTTATAACATGTATTTGCTTGAGCCTAAGATTAGGCAAGTAGTTGTATCAATCCATATTTTTCTGCATTTTATGTTAAATCCTGAATATAAATCACCAGTTCTGCCCACCCACTCCATAATACCTGAAATGATGGTCCTACATTCTTCATTTTTATGCTCTACATACCCTAGGCCAGTGGTAGGTACATATTAGGTATCCTTAAGTATTTATGGATCTGGATTAAGATGATAAAATATTAGCAGTATAGATTAACAGACATGACCAGATATAGAGGCCCTCAGAATTTCATTTAACACATTTATCATAGGGAGAAATTTCTAGTACTCTACCCCTAAGGTTATGTGTCTGGGTACAAGGCAATTTCATCACAAAGCTGGGGCTGTGCTTTGTTTTAGAATTTTCTGTTATAATAAAAGTTATTTTTCCTAAAGTATCTTGAATTACAAGATCTGTAAACTCTACCCATTCAAAAAATCCATCTTTTCATGAGTATTTATTATGTGCTTACTATATGCAAAGCAATATACTAAATTCTGAAGATGCAAAGAAAAAAAAGGGAAAACGATTTGTCTTCAAGGAGGCTGCCTTCAAATGAGGCACACAACACATATATAAATAAGCACATACAAAATAAATTCATAAGGGATGTAGTTACTACCTGGGGGAAAATTTGGGGGACTAGGAAAGGCCTCTGGATAGCATTTGAGCTGACTCTTAAGAAATCAAGGGATTTTAAAAGACAGTGATTAGGAAGGAACACATTTAGCATGTGGAACAGCCAATGGATCTGTCTACTATTTTGAATTTTTATTGTTACCATTGTAGAACAGATCCTTGATAACACTTGCTGTAGCCTTTTAAAAGATCTTCCTGCCTCTGTCACTCACTACTCTAAGTGATCCATTAGTCTTTGCTAGGGTAATTTTCCTTATGAATAGATAGTCTTTTGAATGATTGAAAAAAAATCAGCAACTTCCTATACCCTGCTCAAAAGACAGACAAAAATGATCCAAAAGGAAGCTGATGCACATGGTTATGATGCCTAGAGATACTATGAAAAGATCTAGTTATTTTTATAAGTTCAAGTCATTTGGCTCAGATAATCTTCATTCCTGAGTAATGAAAAAAACTGCTCTCTTTGGGAAAAAACTGTGGATAAAAGGAAATTTCAAGCACAATTTTAAAAAATTAAACACTTTTTAAAAGAAAGGAATAAGACTTCTTTCTGCCAGCCAAGATGGCAGAGAAAGGAATGCTGCAAGCATTCCCAAATCCACGTCCAAAAATCAAGAGAAAAAAAAACACACCTCAAAACACATTTTTAGCAACAGAAACAAGAGAAGACAGAGTGAAGCCAAGTTTCAGCAAAATAAAACTTAGAGGGGTAGCAAGAAAGACCTATCTTATGGGCATAAGAACTAAAAGTAATAGAATGAGAAGTGATCTAGTGAAAGCACATCCTGAGCAGGTTGTGGACTGTATTGGTACAGACACATGCTGAGGAGCTTGAGGAGTAAGCTGATACAAGCTAAACAAAATGACTCCATATTGGAAAGAATAACCCAAGAACTCACAACACCAAGAGGAGCTGCTAGCTGAGTAGCACAATCAAGGAAAATTCACTACACATGGCATACCTAGAGCAATGCAGAGTCAGTACTCCCATCCTAGACCTGTTATTCTGTATAGCTCTATAGCACTGTTATTGAGAGGGTTAAAAGGAAGTTAACATGCTGCTACTCTTTTCATTATTTTTTTTTATTTTTATCTTCTTCACAACACAAAGACATGACTTCTTACACCTCTAAAATTTTCTGAGTATCTTTCCTGGGTTGGCACATGAAATATAAGCTCAGAAGAGGACAGTAACACCAAACTGGAAATGTGTAAATGTAAAAGAATGTCAAACACAAAATGAGTTCCTGAAAGATCTCCAAAAGCATATCAAAAACAAACAAATGAAAAGATATTTAGAAGATTAGAAAAGAAAATGATAAAAGTCAACAACACAGAGAAAAAATTCAATGAAGAAAACAGATTCCTAAAAAAAAGAAATATAAATCCTTAAATAGGAAAATAATTTGATAATAAGGTACAAAGTCTTGAAAAAGAAATGTGTGTTACAGCTCGGTGTCTGAGGGGGTTGATAGCCAGGCCTAGAGACAAGATGTCATGGGTTCTAGTCTGGCCTTAGCCACCTACTGGTTGTGTGACCCTGGGAAAACCACTTGAGCCCCATTGCCTAGCCCTTACTTCTCTTATGGTTTGGAACCAATATAAAGTATTGATTCTAAGATGGAAGATAACAGTTTAAAAAAAAAAGAAAAATAAATTTGATCCCTTAAAATTAGAATTGGATAAATGGAAGCTAATATCTCCATGAGACAATAGGAAACAATAAAGCAAATTCCAAAAAATGAAAAAATAAGAGAAAATTTGAAATATGTCACTGGAAAAAAAAACAACAAAACATCTGATCTGGGAAACAGATCCAGAAGAAATATCTTTTGAACCATTGGACTGCCTGAAAGCCATGATGAAAAAAAATGCCTGGAAACTGTTAGATTTAAATTGATATCTCCAGGTTCTTATTTTCCGTAGAGTATAATTTTCATAAATTCTAAGGTTTAGGATTGTATTATTTATAATTGTAATTGTATTATTTGTAATTGGGAATTGTATTTAATAAAATCCAAGATTTGAAATCTTTTGAGAGTAATTTTAGGATCTGTTAATTCCCTGAATCAAGAAAAATGAACTGTTTTAAGAAGATACCATAAAGAAACTTACGCTGCATTAGAAGATATGAAGTGAACTGTGGGAAGTATTGATTGAACTGAAGGGGGTTGAATGCATTTAGTGAATATATCACAATGCAATAAAATTTGCATTCAACAAAGGACTACAGATTAAAAAGGTTGAAAATTAATTAAAAACTAAATAACCTTATCAATAAGAATGAATGGGGGGCAGTTGGGTGGCTTAGTGGATTGAGAGCCAGGCCAAAAGATGGGAGGTCCTGGTCCAAATTTGGCCTCAGACACTTCCTATGTGACCCTGGGCAAATCACTTAAACCCCATCGCCTAGCTCTTACCACTCCTCAACCTTAGAACCAATACATAGCATTGATTCTAAAACAGAAGGTAAGGGTTTAAACAATAAAATGAATGGTTCAAAGAACAAATCATATAAATAATGAATGATTCCATTAAAGAGAATGACCACAAGGTGATAAAAAATCAAAATCTTGGTGATTTGGCCAAAATAGTACCACATTGAGTCAAATCCTTTTAGATTAAAAAATACAAATGAATATAAAGTCTTATCACTTGGGTACAAAATGGCAACTTCTCACTGAAAAAATGGGGAAGCAAAGCAGGAAAACTGTCAGAAATACAACTGGGAATTTCAGTGAAAGTATCAAAAGTTGAATACAAGTCAACAATGTAAGATGCCTATCAAGAGAGTTAAGGCATTAAAAGAAGCATTGTCAGGGACCAAGGATCTGATAATACTAGATACTCTGCTTTGCCAGACGACATCCATGTTCAATTCTGAGAAAAAAAAATATTTTAGGAAGGATATGAATAAGTTAGAAAACAAGTTCCAGAATGATGATGGGTCTTCAGTTCATGACCTATGAATATACTTTAAAGGAACTTATAATATTTTATTTGGAAATGAAAAAAGGTATGGAGAGAATATGATGGCTGTCTTAAATTGATTAAATAAATGGTTGGCACTTGAATGAGGATATAGATTTGTCCTGTATTGTTATAAAGAGCAGAACTGGAAGCAATCAATTTAAATTCCACAGGGTCAATTTAAATTTGTGAATGGGGGAGGGAAGGAGAATGGAAAGACCTGTTATTGCTATTGTTCAGTCTTTTTTTAATTGTGTCCAACTCTTTGTACCACATTGAGTCAAATCCTTTAGATAAAAAAAATACAAATGAATATGAAGTCTTATCACTTGGGTACAATATGCCAACTTCTCACTGAAAAAATGGGGAGGCAAAGCAGAAAAAAAAAAGTCCTTTGGACTTTTCTTGGCAAAGATACTGGAGTGGTTTGACATTTCCTTCTCCAGATGATTTTACAGATGAGGAAACTTAAGCAAACAGGGTTGAGTGACTTGTCCAGGGTCACCCAGATAGTAAGAGTCTGAACCCAGATTTTAGCTTTGGAATATCAGTCCTTCTTACTTCAAGTCCAGAGCTCTATTCTAACTGCATAATGAGAGCTATCCAAGAGACTTCTTGATCTTTTGTACTTATTTTATATTCCTTTCTGTCATGAACTTTATACTCCAAACAAACTGCCCTAATTAATGTTTTCCATATATTTTATCCTTTTGCAGACTTTAACTCATGCCAGGTTCTGAATCACCCCCAGAAGTCCCTGACTCTTTTAGGGCCTTATTTTACTCAAATTGTTAATACCACTCCCACCATGGATTTATTTTGTATTTGCTTTGTATATATTTTGTTCTCATTTAACTAAAATGCTAATAACTAGCATAAAAGTTTTACAAAGTACTATGCATATATTATCTCATTTAATCCTCAAAACAAAACTGTCTGATTCCGGATTTGAACTCAGGTCTATCTGACTTAAAATCCAGCATGCTGTCTCCTCTGCCACCTAATTGCCTCATATATGTGCCTATTATTATCCCCCCCATATATTTGCCTTATATGTGAGTAAATTGTTAATTCCTAATAGAATTCAAACTCCCTAAAGGAAATGATTTTTACTTGATTAATTATTTGAGTTTAATCATGTATCCACTGTTCTCATTTTAGCTCCTGCTACAGAGAATATGTTCAAGCAGTACACACTGGAATGAATTTAATTGATCTGAATTTTTAAAAAGCATGACTAATTTGGGGTGCAGTACCTCATTTAAGGTCTTTTAAAATATTTTATATATTTTATAATTTTATAATTTTTTTTGAAGTTTGGTACAAACATTTCCTGTTATCCCCAATCTGTGAAGGCCATCGTGTAATAAAGTAAAATAATGCAACAAAGTTAATGATAAAGTGATTGACCTCATCTGAAAGTACAAACAACATGCCCCATCTGTAATACCCTTCTCAACTGCTCTGTACAAAGAAATCTATTTGCTCTCCACCTCCACATATCACCCACTGGAAAAAAAGAGAAAATCAAAATATGTACAACAACGACAACAACAACAACAAAAATATATATATAGATATACATATACACACATATGTAGTCAATCAAAACAAATTACCTTACTCACTGTATATATATATATATATATATATATATATATATATATATATATATACATGCATATAGGTGTACACATACACACATACTATATGCTTCATTCTGCCCACTAAATCTGTTACAATTTTGTTAGGAAGTGGACATGATATTTTATCATCAGTCATTTGTAACCATGGATGATCACTGTATCAATCTTATTTTTTTCTACCTTTCAAAGTGATTTGTCTTAGTAGTATTATGAAAATTGGTTTTTGACTTCAACTTTTTTATTTGTCATCAGTTTATAAAAGTATTTGAGTTTGAAAAAAAGAAATTATAAAACTTTTTAAAGTTTTTTTTAATTTTAAACATTTATTAAAATTTATATTTTAGAAAAGTTAACATGGTTACAAGATTTATGCTCTTACTTTCCCCTTCACCCCTGAAACTCCCCTCTCCCCTGGCCGATATGCATTTCCACTGGTTTTAATATGTGTCATTAATCAAGACCTATTTCCAAATTGTTGATAGTTGCATCAGTATGGTACTTTCAATCCCCTATCATGTCCTCATCATCCCATGTATTCAAGCAGTTGATTTTCTTCTGTGTTTCCTCTCCTGCTGTTCTTCCTCTGAATGTGGGTAGCATCTTTACCATAAATCCCTCAGAATTGTCCTGGGTCATTGCATTGCTGCTAGTACAGAAGTCCATTGCATTTGATTTTACCCCAGTATATCAATCCCTGTGTACAATGTTCTTCTGGCTCTGCTCCTTTCACTCTTCATCAGGTCCTGGAGGTCTTTCCAGTTCACATGGAATTCCTCCAGTTTATTATTCCTTTTAGCACAATAGTATTCCATCACAAGCATATACCACAGTTTGTTCAGCCATTCCCCAATTGAAGGGCATACCCTTGTTTTCCAGTTTTTTGCCACCACAAAAAGCACAGCTATAAATATTTTCATACAAATCTGTTTATCTATGATCTCTTTGGGGTACAAACCTAACAATGGTATGGCTGGACCAAAGGGTAGGCATTCTTTTATAGCCCTTTGAGAATAGATCCAAATTGCCAGCCAGAATGGTTGGATCAGTTCACAGCTCCACCAGCAAAGCATTAATGTCCCAATTTTGCCACATCCCCTCGAACATTCATTACTCTCCCCTTCTTTCATTTCAGCCATTCTACTAGGTGTGAGGTGATACCTCAGAGTTGTTTTGATTTGCATTTCTCTAATTATTAGAGATTTAGAACACTTTCTCATGTGCTTATTGATACTTTTGATTTCTTTACCTGAAAATTGCCTATTCATGTCTCTTGCCCATTTATCAATTGGGGAATGGCGTGATTTTTTATACAATTGCTTTAACTACTTGTATATTTGAGTAATTAGACCACTGTCCAAGTTTTTCGTTATAAAGATTTTTTCCCAGTTTGTTGTTTCCCTTCTGATCTTGGCTACATTGTTTTGGTTTGTACAAAAGCTTTTTAGTTTTATATAATCAAAATAATTTATTTTACATTTTGTAATTTTCTCTAACTCTTGCTTGGTTTCAAAATCTTTCCTTTCCCAGAGATCTGACAAGTATACTATTCTGTGTTCACTTAACTTATTTATAGTTTCCCTCTTTATATTGAAGTCTTTCACCCATTCTGAATTTATATTGGTGTAGGGTGTGAGATGTTGATCTAAAGCTAATCTCTCCCATATTGTTTTGCAAATTTCCCAACAGTTTTTGTCAAATAGCGGATTTTTGTCCCAAAAATTGGGCTCTTTGGGTTTATCATATACTGTCTTGCTGATGTCACTTACCCCAAGTCTATTCCACTGATCCTCCCTTCTGTCTCTTAGCCAGTACCATACCGTTTTGATGACTGCTGCTTTATAGTATAGTTTAATATCTGGTACTGTTAGGCCCCCTTGCTTCACATTTTTTTTTCATTATTTCCCTTGATATTCTTGATCTTTTGTTATTCCAAATGAACTTTGTTATAGTTTTTCCTAATTCAGTAGAAAAGATTTTTGGTAGTTTGATAGGTATGGCACTAAATAGGTAAATTAATTGGGGTAGAATGGTCATTTTTATTATGTTAGCTCGTCCTACCCATGAGCAATCAATGTTTTTTTCCAATTGTTTAAATCTAGTTTTAATCATTTGGAAAGTGTTTTGTAGTTGTTTTCATATAATTCCTGTGTTTGTTTTGGTAGATAGATTCCTAAGTATTTTATATTGTCTGGGGTGATTTTAAATGGTGTTTCTCTTTCTACCTCTTGCTGCTGTGATATATTGGAAATATATAGAAATGCTGATGATTTGTGTGCATTTATTTTGTACCCTGCAACATTCCTAAAGTTGTTGATTATTTCTACAAGCTTCATAGTTAATTCTCTAGGATTTTTTAAGTAGACCATCATATCATCTGCAAAGAGTGATAGATTAGTCTCCTCATTGCCTATTTTAATATCCTCAATTTCTTTTTCTTCTCTAATTGCTACTGCTAGTGTTTCTAGTACAATGTTAAATAATAGAGGAGATAATGGGCATCCTTGTTTCACTCCTGATCTCATTGGAAAGGCTTCTAATTTATCCCCATTGCATATGATGCTTGTTGATGGTTTTAGGTATATGCTGTTTATTATTTTTAGGAAAGGTCCTTCTATTCCTATACTTTATAGTGTTTTCAATAGGAATGGGTGCTGTATTTTGTCAAAGGCTTTATCAGCATCTATTGAGATAATCATGTGACTTTTGTTTGTTAGACTGTTGATATGGTCAATTATGTGGATGGTTTTCCTAATGTTGAACCAACATTGATGGCTTGTTCAATTTCTTTTTCTGATATGGGATTATTTAGGTATTCTATTTCTATTATTGAGGTATTCTATTTCTATTATTTAGGTATTCTATTTCTTCTGCTGTTAATTTAGGCAATTTATATTTTTGTAAATATTCATCCTTATCTCTTAAATTGCTATATTTATTGCTGTATAATTGGGCAAAATAGTTTTTAATGATTGCCTTAATTTTCCCTTCATTAGAGGTGAGGTCTCCCTTTTCATCTTTGATACTGTCAATTTGTTTTTCTTCTTTCTTTTTTTAATTAGATTGACCAGTACTTTGTCTATTTTATCTGTTTTTTTAAAAATACCAGCTTCTAGTCTTATTTATTAATTCAATAGTTCTTTTACTTTTGATTTTATTAATTTCTCCCTTGATTTTTAGTATTTCTAATTTAGTTTTCATCTGGGGATTTTTAATTTGCTTGCTTTCTAATTTTTTAAGTTGCATGACCAAATCATAAATCTCTGCCCTCCTTAATTTGTTAATATATGCACTCAAGGATATAAACTTCCCCCTGAGTACTGCCTTGGCTGCATCCCACAGAGTTTGGTAGGATGTCTCATCATTGTCATACTCTTCAATGAAATTGTTGATTTTTTCTATGATTCCTTCTTTGACAAATTGGTTTTGGAGAATCATATTATTTAATTTCCAATTAGTTTTTGATTTTCCTGTCCAGGTGCCCTTACTAATTATTGTTTTTATTGCATTATGATCTGAGAAAGTTACATTTATTATTTCTGCTCTTTTGCATTTGTTTGCAATGATTCTATGTCCTATTACATGGTCAATCTTAGTGAATGTACCATGTGCAGCTGAAAAGAAGGTGTATTCCTTTTTGTCCCTATTTATTTTTCTCCACATATCGATTAAATCTAATTTTTCTAGGACTACATTTACCTCTCTAACCTCTTTCTTATTTATTTTTCGGTTTGATTTATCTAGATCTGAAAGAGGAATATTTAGAACTCCCACTAGTATGGTTTTACTGTCTATTTCCTTCTTGATCTTTGCCAGTTTCTCCTTTATGAATTTGGATGCTATGTCACTTGGTGCATACATATTGAGCACTGTTATTTCCTCATTGTTTATACTGCCTTTAATCAGGATGTAAAGACCTTCCCTGTCTTTTTAAATCATATCTATTTTTACTTTGGCTTTGTGAGAAATCATATTAGCCACTCCTGCCTTCTTTTTTCTCATTTGAAGCCCAAAAGATTTTGCTCAAGCCCTGAACCTTAAACTTGTGTATGTCCACCTGCCTCATATGTGTTTCTTGTAGACAACATATGGTAGGATTTTGGTTTCTAATCCGCTCTGCTATTTGCTTCTGTTTTATGAGCGAGTTCATCCCATTCACATTCAGAGTTATAATTAATTGTCAGTTGTGCATTTGCTGACATTTTCGTATCCTCCCCTATTCCTATCCCTTCTTCTTATACTATTTCCTTTTAAACCAGAGGTGCTTTAAGCAGGTATCCCTTATCCCCTCCCTTGATTAACTTCCCTTTCTACCCCCTCCTTTATTATTCCCCCTTTTTATTTTTAAAGGCATTATGAATTCCCTCCTCCATCTTCTCCCCTCCCTTTTTTGACCTCCCCACTCCCTGCTCCTCTTGGTTTATCCCTTCTGACTTTCTCAGTAGGATTAGATAGAGTTTTATATCCCAATGGATATAACTATTTTTCCCTCTCATGGTTAATTACACTGAGAGTAAGGTGTAAATATTACCTCCTAATGCTCTCTTCCTCTCCTTCTTCTAATAGTATTCATCCCTTCTCCTTCCCATGCCCTCTTTGTGTGTAATAGAATATCCTATTTTTCTTATTCCTTCAAGATTCTCTTGGTGTCCTCTACTATTCATCCCTCTTTTTCCTTCCCACCTATATTATCTTAGACCATTTGGTATTCCAACCTCTCCCTATGAATAATTCTTCTAATTATTATAATAGTGAATGATATAATGGTGAACAGAGTTCACTACAGAGAATTATACATAACATATCCCTGCATAGGAGTACCAATAATTAGATCTTATTGAAGCCCTTAAAGAGGCAAATTTAAAAAATATGAGTTTTATTACTTTCCCTTCTGTTTCTTATTTACCTTTTCATGTTTTCTCTTTCCATTTAATCCTTGTCTTTTCTGTGCAAATGCTTGGAAATTTTCTATCTTGTTGAATGCCCAAACTTTCCCCTGGAAGAATATAGTCAGTTTTGATGGGTAGGTGATCCTTGGTTGTAAACCCAGTTCTCTTACTTTTCTGAATATCATATTCCAAGCCTTGTGGTCTTTTAATGTGGAGGCTGCCAGATCCTGTGTGATCCTGATTGGTGCTCCTTGATATCTGAATTGTTCTTTCTGGCTTCTTGTAATATTTTTTTCTTTTAGTTGGAAGCTCTTAAATTTAGGTATTATATTTCTTGGGGTTGTCTTCTCATTGTTTAGTGTAGAAGGTGATCTATGGATCCTTTCAATGTCTATATTGCCCTTTTGTTGTAGAACTTCAGGGCAATTTTGCTGAATAATTTCTTTTAGTATGGAGTACAAATTTCTATTAATCTCTGGTTTTTCAGGAAGACCAATGGATTTCAGGTTGTCTCTTCTAGACCGGTTTTCTTGATCTATCAGTTTCTCATTAAGATATTTCATGTTTCCTTCTATTTTATCTGTCTTTTGACTTTGTTTTATTTGATCTTGCTGTCTTGATAGATCATTGGCTTCTACTTGCCCAATTCTTGTCTTTAGAGACTGGTTTTCTGCTATAAGCTTTTGATTTTCCTTTTCAGTTTGATCTGCCCTGTTTTCCAGCTGTTTGATTTTGGTCTCCAATTTGCTCATTAATTCTTTTGATTTGGGCGCATCTTTTTCTAATTGCTCAATTCTAGCCTTTAGAGACTGGTTTTCGGCTACAATCTTTTGGTTTTCCTTTTCAATCTGGTCATTTCTGGTCTTTGATTTACTTGCTTCACTTTCCAAACAAGTTGATCCCTTGATGGATAAAGGTAACAGGAACAAAATCCTTGGTTAGCCAATACATCCAGTGGACTATGGAGAAAAGCTATCTGCAGTTTGTCCACCAAATTGCAGAGGTTTAACCTTCTCTCAACCTAGGCTCTCCATAGCTCCCAAGTTCTCCAAAAGGCTCAGATTGTAGACAAACTAGCAGGTAGGATAACTGCTGCAAACCCTCCTCCTTTCAGCCCTGACAGTTCACACACTCTCCAACTCTCTCCTTCTATATTCTATATAGAATGTCCATGACTGTCAGCCAAGATTTTGCCTTTAGCTGTCTATGTATACATGCATATCTATCTTAACTCTCTTAATACTCCATTTATAAATTGCCTATAACATAACCCACAACTCACATTGTCCATACAATTATCTCTAAACTATCTGGATGATAATCCACTTTTTCTCCCTCAAAGCTCAGGTGATATTTTATTTTGTACTATAAATCCCATGTAGTCAAGGACAGTGCTTGGAATAAAGTAGTTTTTAAATAATTGTTTGTTGTTATTAATTAAATTTGATGTATTTTATTTATGAAAAATAATTTTTAAAAACTTGCATTTTTGAAGAGATGGAAATAGAAAACAGGCTTCTGGATTATTAGATTGGAACATTGCATACTGCAATAGATTATTCTTTTTTTTGATAAAAAAAATTAGAAAGTAATTAGTAAAAAACTGGTCATTTCCTAATATTTCAAAATCTCATAATATTTTCTTATTCTTTCTAGACTTTGGTTGTCAATTCCATTTTCTTTTTTTAACTCCTAAAATACAATTTATCTAACTAATCTCTAGGCTTAATTTTCTCTCAATTAGTAATAGAATTTATAGTCCTAATCTCGCTGTTCCTTCATTAGTCACCTTTCTTTATTCATGGCTCTCACTTTTAAGAAAATCAAAGTTTTCTTATCACTAAAACCATAGTTTTAAAATCTAACTTACTTTTATTCCCATCCGAATTTCATCCACCTTTTTGAATTGATTGTCATAATGGGAATTTTCTGTCTTTTCCTTTAATTCTCTCTGAATTCACTCACTTCTAAATCCTTGTTTTGATAAGCAATGCCCTATGTTGCTCTCAGCATCTCATACATGAGTTGCTTATATGCTTCTCTGCTAGTGATAGAATTCTTTGTAGCCCCTATTTTTACTGAAAATATTTTATGAGCTCAGAATTTTCCTTAACTTGAACCTTAAATTTATTTTTAAATTCCAAATTTTTCCTCTTTCTACCCTTCATCATCTATTGAAGAAGCATGAAATATAATTCTCATTTTAAGTAATACAAAACATTGATAATGTTTTAAGGAAAAAATAAAGAAAACTAAAGGGGTGAGGGAGAGTAGTGACAGGGGTTGGGGAAGGGCGGGGTTTAGGGGAAATTATCTCAAATTCTAGATGCAGAAGTTCACATGTATTCAAACAAGGAGAAGGGGGTCAGTGGGAGTGGTTGACACTTTTGAACCATCTAAACTGGCCAAAAGAAGGAATCTCTCTCTCTCAATCAATCTCTCTGTCTCTCTCTCTTTCCCTCTCTTCCTCCCTCTCCCCTTTGACCCCCCCACCAGGGAAAGGGTAAGATCAGTGATTCCCAAAGTGGGTGCCACCGCCCCCTGGTGGGAGCCATAGCAATCCAGGGTGGTGGTGATGGCCACAGGTGCATTTGGGGGCGGTGAATAACTGTAAGGGGGTGGTGATAGTATGTGACAGAGGGCGCTAAGTAATATTTTTTCTGGAAAGGGGGTGGTAGGCCAAAAAAGTTTGGGAATCACTGATTTATCCCTACAACAATATGTGTTAAATTTCACTACAAAAGCCATGTTTATCATGCTATATTTTGATGATTACTCTCCTCCTTTTTTCTCTCCTTCCATCCCTCCCTCCCTCCTTCCTTCTTTTCTTCTTTCATCCTTCCCTTCCTCTTTTCCTTCCTTCTTTCCTTCCTTCCTTCTTTTCTTCCTTCATTTCTTCCTTCCTTCTGTTCCTTATAAAAATTGGAATAAATGGAAATTTTCTTGAAGTGATAAATGGTATCTTTCTAAAAATGTTAGCAAACATTAACTATAAAATAAGAAAAATTAAAATCCTTCCCAATAAGATATAGGGTTAAGCAAGGATGCCCATTATCAGCCCTATTATTTAATATTGTACTAAAAATGCTATCTATGCTAGTTATAGCAATAAGAGGAAGAAAAAGAAATTGAAGGAAATAGAATATGTAATGAGGGAAGAAAGTTATCAGTCTTTCAGATATGATGGTATACTTAGAGAATCAATTAAGAAGCTAATAGGAATAATTAACAACTTTAGCAAAATAAAAAGTTGCGAAATAAATCCATATAATCAGCATTTCTATTTACCAACAATAGAATCTAATAACAAGATATAAAAACGGACAGTCCATCAAAATAATTCTAGACAATATAAAGTAGCTGAAGGTATCCCTACCATAAACAACAAAAACAACAACAAAAAACAACCAAGAAGCTATATGAGCACAATTACAAAATACTCTTCACACAAATTAAGTCTGCCCTAAACAATTGGAAAAATATTAATTGCTCACAGGTACACCAAATTAATATAATAAAAATGACAATCCCACCTAATTTAATTTACCTACACAGTGCCATATCAATTAAGCTAATCAAAACTTATTTCCTAGAACCAGTAAAATATTAACAAAATTCATCTGGAAGAACAAGAGTCCAAGAATATAAAGGGAATCAATTAAAAAAATAGGAAGGAAGGAGATTAAGCCTTACCACATCTCAAAAACTATACTATAAAATGATAATCATGAAAATGATTTGGTACTGGCTAAGAAATAAAGTAGTGGATCAATGGAATAAATTAGTTAATCAAAACACTGTAGTTAATGCCCATAGCAACTTACTGTTCAATAAACTAAAAGATCAAAACTTTTGGGAACTCAGTATTTGGTTTAAACAAAGACTGCTGGGAAAACTGGAAAAGAGTGAGGCAGAAACTAGGCATAGACCAATATCTCACACTACACACCAAGATAAAGTGAAAATAAGAGGCAACATTATAAACAAATTACAGGAAAATAGCAAAGCTTATCTATCAGATTTATGGATAATGGAGAATTTATAGCCAGACAAGCCATAGAGGGCATTACAAAAATGGATAATTTTGATTACATTAAATTAAAATGTCTTATACAAATAAAACCAGTGCAGCCAAGATTAGAAGGGAAAAAAGAAAATTAAAGGAAGTTACAGCAATTGTCTGTCTCTGACAAAGGCCTAATTGTTCAAATAGTACAGAGAACTGAGACAATTTTAGGAGAATATAAAACTTTCCTCAATTCAGAAATGGGCAAAGGCTATGAACAGATGATTCTCAGATGAAGAAATTGACACTATAAATAGTCATATAAAAATGCTCAAATCAATATCACTAGAGAAATGTATATTAAAACAACTTTGAGATACTACATCACATATATTGGCTAACATGACCAAACAGGAAAAATGATCATTGTTGTAGGAGATGTGGGAAAACTGTTACACTAATAGCCTGTTGGTGCAACTTTGAACTGATACAACTATTCTGGAGAGCAATATGAAACCAGGATCAAAGGGCAATAAAACTTTATAAATCCTTTGATTCTACAAAACTACTACTGGTTCTAAATTAAATAGATATCAGAGATAAGAAAAAAGGACCTTCCTTTTCCAAATATTTAGCAGCTGTTTTTGTATTGGCCCAAATTATGAAAATAAAAGGTTGTCCCTCACTTGGAGAGTAAACAAATTGTGGCGTTTATTTATAATGAAATAATATTGTGCCATAAGAAGTGATGAAAAGGATGAATTCAGAAAAACCTGAAAAGACTTATATTAACTGATTCAAAGTAAAGTGAACAGAACTAGGAAAACATTGTACATAGTAACAGAAATATTATGTAATGATCAAGCATAAAGCATTAACCATTACCAGAAAAGCAAGTTTCCAAGGGACTCATGATGAAAAATGCTATCCACAGCCAAAGAAGGAACTGTTGAAGTCTGACTGCAACTCAAACTCAACTTCCACTTTATTTCCTTCATGAGTTTTTAATATATGTGGGATATGTGTCTTTTATCATGACATGAGCAATATGGAATTATGTATTGCATGAAAGAACTGGTATAACCTATGCCAGAATATTTACCACCTTGAGGAAGGGAAAAAGGATGAGCAGGAGGAAATATGAATCCTACAATGTTAGAAAACAGTTCTTAAAAATCACTTTTATCTGGGGGTAGCTGGATAGCTCAGTGGATTGAGAATACAACAGAGAGACAGGAAGTCCTGGGTTCAAATGTGACTTCAGACATTTCCTAACTGTGTGACCTTGGGCAAGTCACTTAACCCTCATTGTCTAGCTCTTACCACTCTTTTGCCCTGGGAACCAATACACGGTATTGATTCCAAGGTGCAAGGTAAAGGTTTTTCAAAAAAATTAAATTGTTTCTACCCGTAAATGATTATTTTTTAAAAGAAAGAGACATCTTCTTATGCAGAGCCACTATCCCAATATCCAATTGCATGGATTTCTGAGACCTAAGGATGACCATTAATTCTCCAGCTTAAGAAATGTTGTTTCTTTTTTTTATGTAAATACCTCTGAGGTCTAAATTAATGTAATTTCAAATACAATCCATTACATTTCCTCCTTCCCATTTTATTACAGTATTTATTTTGGTAATTTTCATGATTACATAAAGAAAGTTTAATAACAATTTTTTTTTACTGACTATGAGTTCTTTCTGGGAACTTTAATTAATTTTCAATTATTTCATTATAATTGAAAATAATTTTGCATTATAATGGTGGGAGGATGTTAAAAAGGATACATTAATAAGCTAGGTTAGGAATACTACTAACATTATCAGTACTTTATAAATCAATTATAATACCATTCCAATGGGTTGGGTGGAAAATGATCAAAGATAATGAGATTTTGATATTTCTTAACCAGTTAACAGAAAAAAAACAAAAACAAACAACAACAGTAAAACAGAGTATATGTAATGGAAGGGTTAATTTAATTAATCAGGATAGTAATCCAAATTACCCTGTAAGTCGCTACTATGTGAAATATCATACAATTGTGTCTTTAGAAGATTTATTTCCACATAAGATATACAATTAATAGTGAAACTGATTTCTCACTAATTTCTGGGTGATTCCTGAATTAAAATGATACCTTCTGAATAGTTCTACTTTTCCATTTCATAATTAAGCATGGTCTTGTATGGTAGAATATGAGTCTTAGAGAGACAATGAAAGTAACTAAATTTGTAAAGTTTGGTCTACATAGAGGCTAAAATAAAATAAAATAAGAGGTGGGCATATTTGTGAAATAGCTGTAAGCCACAGAAGCTTATAAATATGCTTCATGCTGACTGCATCAGTGGAGCTCCCCAAGAGAAAATCTGCTAAAGCAATAATTAGCTTCCAAAAGTGAGGAAGACTTTCCAAAAGCATCCATAAAAAACAACCCACTATTGGTAAGAAAGTATCCTGGTAAGATAGTAGCAATATTTACACCAACTTCCTAAATATCAGGGCAATTTTTATTATGCAAAATTTCTTCTTTAGTTTGTTAATCTGACAATGATTTAAAAGAAACCATTAAAGATTTAAATTCATACTCTAAATCTAGGATCCTAAAATACTTTATATTGACTCTATCATGGAAAAACAATGCCGCTTCTGTTCATAATCCTTCCATCAGTGTAGATTTTACCTCTTCCCTGTATTTATTTTACATGTATATTATTTCCCAATATTCCTTGATAGAGCATCTGCAGAAAGTAGGAAGCTTTATTCCATTTGTTTAAATCTCATAGAGGTACCAATGGACCACTTGGCCTATCTACTCTGTCATTCTTACTGCAGGACTGCCACATCTCCCTTCATTTTCCATTATGTCTTTTACTCCATTTTTTTCAGTGTTAAACCAGTGTTGGTAATATAGTCCAATACACTTATGTCCTTTATGTAACTTTTTATTGACCTTTCAATTATTTGTCATTTCATTTTTCCCAGATTTTCCTTTTTTATAACTCTCAGTCATATAGGATTATAGTATGAATGCACTAAAATGCAATGGAGCCTTATGGTGTTCTGCAAAATATTAAAGCAGGATAATTCAGAAAAGAAAAAAAAAAGGAAAAGCTTATATGAACTAGTTTAGAATGAAGTGAGCAGAATCAGGGGAAGAATATTAAATGCTTGTAGAAACAGCTTTAAAAAACCCTAAAAGAAAACTGAATTATGAGTAATTCAACCTTAAATACTAAATATTTCCAAAAGATTGATGACAAAACATACTCTTTCCTTTTTAATACAAAAGGGGGAAGTATGTGGATAGCATATTGCTTATGGTCAGATGAGATAATTTTATTGGTGCACTTCATTTCTCCATTTTATTAGCAGAGAGGGACAATGCATAAATTAAAGAAAGCAAAAGAACTAATAAAGGATTAACATAAAGCATGTGGCACATAAATAAATAAAAAAGCTTAGTGTGAGAAAAGTTAAACAGAAACTCATTTTGAAAAGATTTTCTTTTTGACTACCACCTAAGCTTTAGCAGACATTTTGGAAATGATAGTAATGATCAGAAGAACAACTATCTACTTTTAGGTAACCCATTATAGCAGAGAAAACATTTTGTTCTTCTAAGACTGGTCTTCTATTAATTGTGGTGTGCTTTTCCGATTTGGAGACTATATCTATATCTATATCTATATCTATATAACTATATCTATATCTATATCTATATCTATATATGTGTGTATTTAAATAAAATTAATTTATATACATGTACATTTATTTGGATGGGCATATATGTTGTGTGTATATGTGTGCATACGTATATATTTTACATTCACATGTAGATGTGTACCCATGTGGACACAAATATAAAGTTCAAGCCCTGTCTCTGACACTTACTGGCTATTTGATCCTAAGCAAATTACAGTAACATTTATTTCCTTAATCAACATTCTAATATTTATGGACTGTCATTTAGGGAATGATTTGGTTATAGAATTATCACATCTCCAGTCACCTAAACTGACACAACTCCATCTCATTCAAATAGTCTCATATATTTCAAATTGAGCAGAATCTAACATTAAAAATAAACATTCAATTTTATATTTAAAACATCTATGTGTCTTAATAAACTTTCATGCTGCTTTTCTTTTTTAATTTTTACAGATTACATGTTAATAAAAATGTTAATATTCATTTTCTGACATTTTGCAATTCACGTTCCCTACCTCCATCCTATCCCAAGAAGGCAGGTAATATGATCTAGGTTGAAGATATATTATCATATAAAATATTTCCATGTTCATTATGTTGTAAAACTAGGCACATATCGCTTACACTAGAGAAAAAATTCTTGGAAGAAATAAAGCAAAGAATGGTACATTTCAAGGTGCATTCAGACTTTATCTGTTCCTTCTAAAGCAGTGGATATTCTTTCTCAACATGAGTCCTTTGGAATTTACCTGGATCCTTCCTGTGTTAAATAATAGGTTAGTCCTTCATAGTTGACCATTATAAAATATTTATGTTCCTGAATAGAGTGTTCTCCTGGTTCTGCTCACTTCACTTTGGATCAATTCATTTAAGTCTTTCCAGGTTTTCTGAATTTATCCTGTTTGTCATTTCCGATGGCACAGTGCTATTCCAATAAAACCATATACCACAACTTGATCAGCTGTACCCCAGTTGATGGACATTCTTTCAATATGTCAATTCTTTGCCATTACAAAAAATGGTTCTATATATATTTAGCACAAGTAGTTCTTCTCCCCCTCTCTTTGATCTCTTTCAGATAGAAACCTAGTAGTGGTATTGCCAGGATATGTATAGTTTTATGGCCTTTTGGGCATGGTTCCTGATTGCTCTCTAGAATGGTTGCATCAATTCACAGTTGTACCAATATCGTATTAGTGTCCAAATTTTTTCACATCCTTTACAATATTTATCATTTTCTTTTTTTTAATCATGTTAACAAATGTGGTGGGTGTGATGTGATATCTCAGAGTTCTTTTAATTGGCATTTTCTTTTAGTGTCCTGCTTGGATCACATTTGATAATCCTAAAAATCAAATAGACATGAATGTAATTTATTCATATATAGAATGAAAAACAAATACACCTGCAGATTGGTAAATGGATGGCATATTTCTTATTTTTCTAATGTCACTTATGGTAATTATTTAGAAGATGAAAACATCCATGATTTTTAACTCCAAGATTTGGCTGCCAATAGCTAAATCCACCTTGTAGCATCTAAAATTCTTTTACAAAATGGAAACTGAATAAAAAAGAACAGAAGAATGGTGGAAATCTTGAATATAGTCTTAGTAATTCATTTAATATAAACTGCCTTAACATTAATAGAAATGAGCAATCACTTTAAAGGGAGCCTAGAAAGGGTGTGTATGTGTGTGTGCGTGTGTGCGTGTGTGTGTGTGTGTGTGTGTGTGTGTGTAGTTCTGATGGAGAAAAGAGTCAAAGGGATATATTTTGTCAGCAAAATGGGAAATTTTTGTAATATTTTATTGCTCCAAAGAGCAAAATAGAATTCCATGGCCTGAGAGTCTAAGTACCAAGGGAAAAAATAACTGTCTGATTGGTGAGGAGAAAAGGTTTCTAATGTAAAAGAAAAATAAATATAACTCTAATGTAAAAGAAAAATATACATTTTCCAGCTTTGTGTTGCTCTTGTTATTTTTCCTACTCCCTATCAAAAGTTAACCAGAGGCCAATCCCACTAAAAGAAGGCCAAATGAGCATTTATGCACATCAAAAAAAAAAAAAAAAAAGATACCTAGGACATCTAAACCCCGTTTTGTTTGGCTGTGATGGCGTTAATTTAATTGGGTATTGGGGGCTGACAATGTTAATGTACTCCCTGACAGGAGGTGATAGAAGCCCATCTGTAGCTGGCATGCTGAGCTGATTCGATCAAGGAAACTGTAGGTCCATTGTCTGCCAGTAACTCAGAGCCAAATTAGGTTTTTGAAAATTTTCATCTATTTAATATGAAGATAGGAAGGAGTCTAGTTTTATATACAGGAAAGTGGACATAGCAAGGTTTCAAGGTTATAAATATTAGTATCCTATCTATTTGTCAATGATTATCAATTATCTGTCAAAAATGTATTTTTGTTCCTATTTTCAAAACCATAAAATTCTTATTTCCCAAGATTTTTTTTGCATTTCTCTTAGAAGTCTCTTTTGGGTGGAGGAGCGTGCTAGCCTGATGTGTGAAGAAAGGGACAAAGTTGCATTGAGGCTAATTCTCCATCAGCATAGCTCTTTCCATAGTAAAGGAAAAGGTTTGGGGTGGAGGAGTGTAAAGGTTTTCAATTTAGGAGATTCATGAATCTCTTGATAATAAAACAAAAACAGTAACCCAGTGCAAGCCCTGAAATTTCCTTCAGAAATAAAAAGATCATATTAAAACAGAGATGCAGGTAAATGGTCTCCTAGTAAGCTCCATTCCCACAGATTCTCTTTTTAATCCCTTTCCCCTCCTTTTTCCTACTTCAATTGCCTCATGCTCTAATTCTTACCATCATTCATTCCATAATAATATAAGTTTTTGGCTCCCTGTGCAAAGGAAACCTTCGGTTTAAAATGTTCTTAAGCCAAAAAGTAGATATGTAAACTTCTTATGGGCCTGAATAATGTTAGCCTTCTCTTATCTATATGATTGGGTTTGTGTAGTTGTAGTTTAAAATATACTCATTTATTCAATTTGAAAATCAGATTCTTGATAGGAGCCCTTGTGTGTCTATGTGTCTTCTGGTGGGGGAGGGGGAGAGGGTTTGGTAAAAATTCAAGAGGTGCCCAACTCCCATGGGAGACCTGACTAGGGACCCAGAGAGGAGTTAAGCCTGGACAATCAGAGACTCAGGAGAAGAGATGTCATGGTCCTTATAAGGAACTGGGGCAGCAGTGGGCACTATAGGGCTGGGGACTTGCTCACAGTCCTTTGGCAGCCCAGAGCTTTATCTTATCTGGCTTGGACATCTTGTCCTGCCTCTGGGACCTATCTGGCTGAGAGATCTCTGGCAACCAGCAGCTGGCAGTGGCTGGAGAGGGCCAGCAGCCGCTTGGAGATTTATTTATTCATTTGTTTGTTTTAGTTAGGCTAACCAGGTGATCTATTTTCTTTCTTTCTCCAACTTCTACTATTAATTATATTTTCAAATGCAGTCTCTAAAAAAAGTTTAGTCATTACAAGTTTGACCAGAATTATTTGAATGAAAGTTTCCTTCCATTATATTTATAGAATTGTTACATGGAAAGGCTAGATAGTAACTGACTTCAATGTAAATTACTTATCAGAAATTAAGTGTTTTTTTTTCTTTCAGAGATGTGCTTTTCTAACTCTCTACCAGCAAAAGAAGTACTGTTGACTTTCATTTAATTCCTCTGAATTCTAGTCCCACCCAATATTGTGAGCATTGCATTCACAATCTTAATCATTTTTTCATCTGTTTTTGATGTAAATTTACATCAGGGAAAATAGGATGGGGCAGGGAGGGAGAATTGGGGGGGGTGTTAATAAGTCATTCTGCATTTCTCTTTCTGTTAACCCTACTAGGTCAAAATTCAATACAACATAGTGTGACCTAATGGAAAGAACACTTCATGGAAATCTGGGTCCAAGGCCCAGTCATGTCTGGAAAAAGAGGAAAAAAAAACAAAAATTGAATTTATTATCTTAGGCAATCATTTATCTTCTCTATTCCTTTTTCCTTTTACTTGAAAAGTCTGAATAATAATGCTTATGGAATAGAATTTTTGCAAATATGATACTCTTGCTGAGTCTTAGTTTTCTCACATATAAAATAAGGGAGTTGGGTTAAATGGGCCCTCAGCTCCCTTATAACTCTAAATTTGTTATTCTAAGGAGTAATATGCTATCTCTACTTGGTTTTACCCTACACCTCTCTATTGTCCTGATTTGTCAAAAGTGGGAACTATGGGAATGAATTGTACAAGAAATTTAGCATAAAAGTAGCTGCTTGTGGGACAATCACCATCCAAAGGAAGACATCTGAAAAATACTCCAAAGACCTATGAGAGAATATCTGAAATAGCATTTTACTTTAAAATTCTCTGGTGACCAGCCTGTAAGTTATCCAGCTTGGGGTTCTCTAACTGTTCTCCCCAAAACAAATGATAGTCAACAAATACCTAGTCAGATGGTAGCAAAAGAATGTGGTAAATTGAGACAGAGATTATTTCATGCTGTTTACCTCTAAAACCAAAGTATTCTGGTAGAAGGAATTGGGAGGAAGAAGGGCCCATCAATTCAGGCTTTAGGTATGGCTAGGAAATAGTAATATATAATATAATATAATTAGTATAATTCAATGTAATATAATATAATGCAATATTATATAATGATATATCTATAATAATAATAATAATAATAATAATAATAAACAGGTGAAAGAATTGCCCATTCAAATTTCCCTAGAAGTTTTAAGTTGCTTGTTACTCAGAAACTTTAAAGCAGGCATTTTCAATTTCATTTTCCTTCTAGTAAAGCATCATTTAATCTATGTACACATGAATCACATGACACTAGAAAAGAACTTAGAATCTCAATGAAGTAGTGGCAAGAGTCAAGATGTGAATTATGTTAGATTTAACTTATCCCCTTAGTTAAAAACTTTGGACATCAATTTTATTAGAAAAATTAAGGTGCATATAATCCAAAATAACTCTATTGATAGTATAAGAATTTCAATTTAGGTTTTTAAGCTAATATGAAAGTTCTAAAGTAATATTGTGGTCATTGATATAAAAATATTAGAGCTTAAGTCTAAAGGGCTTTTAGCAGCTTCATTTAAAAAGAGGTGGAAAGAGTTAAAGTAAGAAAATGTAGTTAGAGACAGAAAGTACTGCCTAGCTACAAATGCCCTAAATTTAATCCTAATGTCTCCAGAATGCAAATGTAAATCTGAAAGCAAATCTCATCAGAATCCAAAGTCCTAATTAGGAAGCCAAAATCCCAAAAGCTGGGAGATGCAGAAGTATCTGAGAAACTTCAGTGCATGGGAAGCTAAGACCTCCAAGAATCACCAGAACTCATGCTAAAAGGAGTGTCCCACCAAAGTGCCAAGGAGCAGAGAGGGTCTCTTCACCAAGGAACCAAGGAAGGAATCACTCAACTCACCATCACAGGATCCAGGGGAAAAGTCTCCTCCTCCAGTCCGGGCTCACCCAAAGAGAGAGAATGAATCAGTCCTCAGACTGGACTTTTTAAAGCAGTTTTCTTTGCATCACTTCCTCTAGCTTCCCCACTTTACAGGAACCAATTACAGTCTTTCAATTTGTCTAGCACTGCCCAAGGGTCGGGGGCAGTGACCTTTAGAGATGTCAACTTACTCTAGTAAGTGACTTGTGAACTCTCTTAGTGTCAAGTAGGGGTATTTTAAGTCTTTGATTTGATTAGCTAAAAATAGACAAGGGGAGGATTAATCCTATCTTCCCAGTAGTGAGCAGATTGGTCAAGACTAAAATATACTCCCACAGATATATATATATATATATATACACACACACATACACAATGGAAATGAAATCAGCATATTGGTACCTGAATGGCTTACACATATATTTCAAGAAACTATTCTATTTCCTCAACCTAGGAAGCATATGAAGCACTTCTCTTGCCGATGTCAGTCTAAGCACAATATTCAGAAATATTACTAATGAACATGTCTGTTAAATTGTAAAGTCATTTGAAAGTATAAATTAATATAATAAGAATACCTTATTATGCCATGTAGAAAAAAAACTCTAGAATCCAGTGATATGAAAGAATTCTGGACCTTTAGGTAATATTTTACAAAAAGTTCCTACATCATCAGTTCCTGTAACTTCACTTTACTAAATACTGTACTCATGAACCCATATGTTACTAAACATCTAGAAGTAACATATGCTATTTGCATATCCTTTATGTTAAACTCACAAATTTTTGGCATTCCTAATTGATTTTGAAAAAAAAGTCAATAACATCAGGATGCCCCTCCTTTTGGAAAAAAACATGTCTAAGAAAGAGATTGGACAAAGCTAGTTAACACAATTTGTCCTAGGAAATGAGAAGTTTTGTAGTATCTCTTATAGATGTTTAATTTGGGTTCTCCCATTCTCTGATGAATTTGCATTAAACAAAATAATTTTAACACCCCCCCATCTCCACAACTAGGTTCAATGCAAATATGCTTCATGTAATATGGATATACATAAAAGCTAATTCTCCATTCACTAAATACAGGGTGAGATTTCCCAGACATCAAATGTCAAAACAGGTCAAGTGAGTTATAATTGGATCAAATTAACTCTCCCACAGCTATTAATTCTTTTACCTGGAGGCAAATGGAAGACTGTTGCTATTTAAACTATATATATACATATATATATATATATGATCATCATGAGGAGAAACAAAACCCATTTGCATCGAATTATGTGAAGATGTGAAGTCTATTTTTCTTCCTGGCCAGAGATTTAGAAATATCCAAGTAGGGGTTTGTATCAACTACAAATAGAAATGACAACTTTTGGTTACTGTTGGATCATGAATCTGATGCACCTCTGTATGAGAGATATTTTATAAAAATACAATATATGATATATCATCACTTGGAATTTGTTTCCCCAGAAATACTAAGTATTTATAGTGCAAAAAAGCAATATGGCTTTTAAAATGTATGAAAGAAACTATAAAGTAATTGAAGACATATTTGGGGAAAGAATTAATCTAGCACTATACAACAATACCCTAATACTACCTGTGTGATAATATAATTTACTACCAGAAGCTACTCTCAATAGCAGGCTATCAGCAGTCAGAAAGATAAGTCTATAAGTAAATTGTATATATAAACAATTAAGACACTGATACTAACTGAGTGATATTAAGGAAAACACTAAATTTCTCTTCAATTTTGTCATATAAAAAATGAAGTCATTCGATGAGATATTACCTAAAGTGTTCTACAGCTTTTATTTACTTTGCTGAATAAGAAATTGATTCTGGGGACAATGGGATAAAAGTGAGAGCATACATATGGTTAGTAGTATGATTAAACCAAATGCACTTATAATAAATTCCTATCATATAAAGTACTATTTTAAACATTCTCTCCCTTTACTTTTTCTCCTAAAGTTGTTGCAGGAATGGGAATCTGATAAATAAGTATGACATGTAAGTATATTGTTAGGTTGAGAATTATCAAAAAAGGATAGTGTATTTCTAGGTAAATTTTCAGAAGAATAATGGAATAATGCATTTTTCATTGGGTTTTAGTAGGGTAGGAGTAGGATGGATTGGGGAAGCTGATATGGCCAGTTCACTGATCCTTGAAGGAAAAGGAAAAGTTCAACTATAACAATCCTTTTATCCTTCTTCTCCCTCCTACGCCAGTGGAACGGTGGGGTTTTGACATCTGCTGGTCAAAAGAAGTATGCGACATAAGTGAAGAGAATAGTAGTAAAGGGATGACTCAGTGGATGAGTGTACAACTGTTGTTCCTGAGAAGAATCATGATACATTTTTCTGAAGAGTAACCAGAGGTGAAAACTTTGAGGTTTGAAATGTGTTATGTAAATCCTGATGGTAAGGGATCTGGAGCTAGGTACAGATGTATATAAATCGTATAAGAAACACTTAAGATATAATTAGTGAATCTCAAAGGATCACATCCTGAAGTAGATGTTGTTTAAGTGATGAATCTGCTAAACCCAAACCCCAGGTATTACAGTATCCCGGGGTTACCAGCCAGACAATGAATCTGTAGTTAGAATTATACACATATCTTGTCTAACTGACACTCTGTACTAATGGATAACACCTAGGTTGACTGCAAATTAAACTCTGCTTTTGAAAGGTATAATATTCTTCTTCCCTTTAAATATCCCAATGATGTGATCTACTAAAACCCTAGGATTCTTGATGAAGTCAAGTCTGAAGTAAGTTTAAAGATTTATTACTAACAGGCTTAGGTAAGGGAAGGCAGGAAATGACTGGGAAGAAGGGAACAGGAAGTCCTTAATTAACTAAGGCTAATGATGTTATTGATAATCTTCCAAAAGATGCTAAACAGGTTTGATAGATGCCAGCCTGGTTGGGCCAGAGTGGTCCAACCTAAATCAAAGTTACTCTGCCAATAAGGTATTGATGTTTCTTCTTGATGGTTAAATCAGGATCAGGGACTGATGAAATAGGTTAATGGTTGAATAAGTTCACCTAAGGCCTACCCCAAAAGCACCCTTTCCAACCCAATCTCAAGTCTGAGCTCCCTATCAGTTCAAAAATCTCCATTTTATACTGGAGCCTCAACTGCCCTTGGCATCTGCCAAGCTCCTGCTATGCTCAGTTCATTCTACATTCCAAGCAAGTCCATCATCTTGATTTCAACATGGCTGTACAATTTATCATTACAAATGATAAGGATGCCAGAATGCCTTGATTGCAAATCCTGTTATTGAGACCAATCATCCTAATTTACTAGCCAGGATGAGTAATAGTTGTTTGCCTAGATTTCTGACATGATAGGGAATGGAAAAGAGCAGATTCCAAATCAAAGACCATGTAGAAGAAGGACCAATCCCACTTCCAGAGTTCATGGATATTCACTTAATCCCTAGTACTATTGTATATTATGAGTTAAACATGATATGTGAAATGTGGTAAATCATTTAAACTTCTTTTCTCACTCTTGAGTGAATTTTCAGAGGTTAAACAAACCAAAACTTTCTTGAAAACCTTGGGTTTGAAGTAGACCATGAACCATCTTGAGGTGGCCTATGTCAAAGAAAAATTATGATCAAGCATCTGTGTCATAGATGGTTTATTCTTTATTACTTTTATTAATTATATATTAGATATTCACAGATTGAAAGTAACTCTCTCTTGGTCCAGACTCAGAGATTCAACTCCTGACAGGTTTCACAGACACTGCTCTCTGCTTCCCCCTGTGGTGTTTCAGGGCACATCATAAGCCACTCTATTTCAATTGAATTACTGTCACAATCTTCTCAGATATAAAGATGTTTTCCAAAGCTATCTATCACCCAAATCTTCAAAGATTGTTAAGAGCTAACTCCCTAGACATCTATTCCCAATGAGAAAGCTCCAGAGAGAAATCCATTTTCCAATGATCCTTTCCTAGGGGTTTCTGAGAATTCTTCTTAAGGAAGCCCTGAACATTCTTCTTTCCCTTCAAGTAAACTTTAAAACTTTTCCCCTAAGCTGGAAACCCTTCTTCTAAGCAGAACCTACTCTTTAATTAATTTAGTTAACTAATTAATAACTAATTAATTCTTATACATACCTTGAAGTATTGTAGAAATGCTGCTTATCATCATCATCATCATCATAATTGTCATTATTTTCATTATTGTTACAATCCTTTGGAACTGGATTTCATCACTCAATATATAGCTGTCACTCCAAAATTGTATTACCAGAAAATTACTAAGCTTTACTCAAAATCACATGAGCAATGTCTTGCCAAATAAACACTGAAATATTAAAGATGGTTATTTGAGTTGTCCTTCAATCAGTTCCAAATATATCTAATTTTTATTATCATCTACCCCTTATTTTTCTCCATATCCACAAATATAGAAGGAAAAAAAGACAATAGCCTGGACCAGAAGTCCAAGAACAATAAGAAAATGATGAGATTCCACCTGTTTCCCTCAATGAGTTCATATCATCAGGTCTAGGTAAAATTTGTACACATCTTAAAATAACTGAGCATTATTGGTGATCTTTGAAAAAGAAATATTTATGTGACTAGAGGAAGGAAAATATTACAATTAAAACAGTAAAATCCTCAAACTATATATTAATGAGTTTGATATATTGGAATCAATATATCAAAAATTATAAAAATTATAAAACATATTATGAAAGCATTGTTTTTGAACATGTGGAAAGGGAAGCTGTGATCACTGATATCCAGAATAGGTTCAACAAAGATAAATTATGCCAGAAAATTTCATTTCCTTTTTGACAGGAAAATTAAATTATAAGATCAAGAGAATGATATAGACATGTTATACTTGGCTTTTAGAAAGAAATTTGATAAAACACCTCATACTTAACTTTTTCTGTTTTGGGTCAGAGTTGTGGAATAGATAATGGTAGAGTTATGCTAATATTGGAAGAATGACTAGTTTAACAAATAATGATTAATGGCTTATTGCCGGTTTAGGAAATGGATCCATTGCATAACAGAATCTAGACTCAAAGGTCTCAACAGTCTAAAACAAAGGGCTTAATAAAAAAGGAGAGAATCTAATTGAGAAAATTGAAATATTCAAGAATAGTCTTACAAAATTCATCTTCCAAAGACAGGCTTGAGGAATGATGGTAAGATAACAATTCCTGTTGAAAAATATCTGAGGAACAGTTAGAATTACTATGAGATGAAGATCTCTCTCTTTCTCTCTTTCTCTCTGTCTCTCTGTCTCTGTCTTTGTCTCTGTCTCTGTCTCTGTTTCTTTCTCTCTCTCTCTCTCTCTCTCTCTCTGTCTGTCTCTCTGTCTGTCT
>NC_058132.1:366186531-366242318 GCF_016433145.1 Gracilinanus agilis
TCTCTCTCTCTCTCTCTCTCTCTCTCTCTCTCTCTCTCTCTCTCTCTTTCTTTCTCCATAATAGAGAGTATGTGAATACATATAATAAATCTAATGAGGAAAGTTAAGGATAAAATTGCTAGATATGAGAGCTATGGAAGAAAGAATTAGAAAGGGAATTAACATCTTTGCATACAAAAGATATGCAATAAACAACAAATATCCTGCAATAGATATAAATACACAGAGAGATATATATCTGTATCAGTGAAGATATAGATATAGAGAGAAAGATAGAGAAAAAGGAAGAGGGAGACAGAGACAGAGAAGGAGAGGGAGAGGGAAAGGCAGAGAGGGAGGAGGCTTTAGTGAACTGGTAAAAATTAATCTGCCATGCTTTCAGATTGTGCAAAAATCAAACCAAGTTGACAATTATCAATTAAGAAATAATAATTTATTAAATACTCATTATATTTCAGGCATCATTCTATATTTCTACCCCAATCTTGCGTCTACATGTACATCAGCAGAACTGGATGGGGGCCATCAATTCTATCAATTACTGGATAACTTTTCTGGACACATGGAAAAGGAAGATAACAGATGTATCTTGTTTTTGTATTAGGTGTCAAATATAGACTTTCTGGTTAAAAGTCCAACATGTCTTAGCTCTATGCCAAGTTGCCTTCGTCACACATGATTATTCTTCCAAGTTAATATTAAAAACCTGCAGTAGAATAACTCCAATTTTAGGACCCTGTAAATACTCTATTGGGAACCTTTTCAGGTTGGTATTGGTCCTCTCATCAAAAGTTTTAATTATGATCATTCAAATAATTCTGGATCCATTCATTCTCCAGTATCAAAATCATCTACTAGTTCTAAAATTTTCATCAAAAACAAGTTCAATAAACTTATATTCTAATTAATGTTATTTTGCTCTTAAGTTCCCTAATTTTAAAATATGATAATGCTATAAAACCTTTCACATCCTGAATAATTCGTAAAACTATTGCTGGCCATTCCCAAACCATGTTTTCTCCTCTTCTCATTGGAACTCCAGTTCTTTTTCTGAGACTATAGGATCTGATAAGTAAGATGTAATGTGATTTTGCCCGAAACCACCATGTCTTGTCATAACTTCCTTTTGCCAAATGAAGTCTATGCTCTTGCCCATTTCCAACATGTACGGTACTTAGCATAGTGGCTGATATATTAATATGTTTATAGTTAAGTTATATATTAAGTGTTCATACACATGCTTATAGTTATTCACATATAAAATATATATCCCATACGCATATATGGATATCTATTCCTGTATATATGTAACCCTACATTATAATAAAATGAAGTCAAGAAATCATCATCTTATGATTTTCACAGAGAGAATTCTAGCAAGGTATAGTTAAAATCCCACATTAATCGTATGCTATATTTCTATACCATATTTGTGGTCTGTTTCTCAAACTCATTCTATGTTCCATCCATCTGACCTAGTATGATCTGCAGCATAGTTCTGTTGCAATCACTACCATTTCCTTTTCACTCATTATTTGATCTAATCAATTCCTTCTTAACAAAAGATATATTTTGATTGTGATATTCAATTTAAGAGTTATATTCCACCAAATTTTAGACAAAGTTTTAAGATTTTATGTGTCACTTGGGGTTTGGATACCTACTTGACATATGCTTGCTTTTAATCATCTTGTATTTGTGATGACATTTGATAGTAAGTGTATAATTATTTTCCCTTTTTCTGAAACATATCTCCTACAAATTCTTGGGCTTCTTTGTAACTATTTCTTTTTCCTATAATTATCCTGTGCTCTTTGTTTTATCTGGACTAGAGAATAAATCTGTACCTATATCTTTATGTAAATCTATGCCTAAATCTTCATTATATAAATCTATACATGTATATATCTCCCTCAGTCTTTGTATATACATTGATATCTATATCTATCTTTCAGATTTCCATCCATATACACACATATACACATGTACCTATGTAAACATACATCTATGATTAGGTATATTTGTACATATTTGTATAAATTTTTCACCCTTCTTTCCATTTACAACTTAAAGCCATCTTGATTATCCACTATTCATTTTGTTAAGCAATATAAAAACAACAAAAAGAAAAATGACATTGTATAATAAAAACTTGACCAAATCTTAAAATGGTTAAAAACAACCCAAAACTTCACTATGAAATTTCTTATTTTGCTTCATTTTTAGAATTGTGTTCATAAAGAAAATTCATTCATACAGATGGTTTTATTCAAAGGATAACGATGGGAAAAAGTACTCCCTATGATGATCTATCCCAGTTTCTTCATTCGGAATCACCTGAAAGGTTCAGTTAGCCTATAAATATCTTATCTAAGAGAGATATGATATTAAGCCATCATCACCCATGTAGACCATGTTGAGAAATAATATTGACCAGTCAGCTTAGAATTCTGAGGCCACTGGCTACAGGATAGAAAGATCATTTTTTATTCATAGGAAGCTGCATGGCAGAGAGATAGTATGGTGAAAAATATAATGACCTCAGAGAGATCTCAAAGGCTTTATACTTTGACTTGAAAATATTATTTCCACTCTATTCCCTCTGGTCCTCGTCAATGACTTTAATGGGAGACCTTTATAAGAACTTGATTTTTATGGTTCTTTGACCTCTTCAACTTTTATGAATGACTTCTATCTATGCTCTACTTCAGCCACCTTCCAGGGTAGTCATGTGTCAGAATTCACTGTCACTTAAAAATGTCTCACACTAAGATTTTAAATATTTGAATTTCCCCCTCTGACCTCCATTTTTGTGCCTTTCTAACATTACCTCTCCTTCTAAATTTCTTTGCCTTCACTATGATATCTAGCATATTGATTCCTACTTCTCCTTACCTTCCTGTAGCATTACACAGGTTTCATAAACCTCCAAACTCATTCCTTAATTTTAACTTTGCTCATCTTTTCATAGTTAAATTCTTCATACCACTATCTTATATATGTTCCTAACTGACCTATCCCTACAATCTATATTTGTTTTTTTTTTTTAAATTTATTGATAAGTCACTGGACAGTACTGGATAATGAAGAAACCATGCAAGCTGTGTCCTCTATAAAGTTTTGCTTTTTAAAACACTTAACTGGGATGTCACTATCATGGATAGCTCATTTTATTCATTTCTTTGACTCCAAATGTCTTTGATTGTGACAACTATTCAAAATATCCACATTTCTCTAATCTGAATTTCCACCTCTCTTTACCTCATCTGATTACCTTTGCTGACAATTACTGACAGTTGAGAACAGAGAGGATGAAGAAGAAAGGAGAGAGAAGAGGTCTTCAGGCTAAAGACTGGGAGGAGAGAGGAGGAAGACATCCCAGCTTGGATCCAGTCCTGAGGACTTCCTGAGGATCTTTCTTTTGGAAATTGAAACCCTGATTTCCTGATCAAAGCCCTTCCATCACAACTCACCCGTCAAGACTTCAACCTTTGAGTGACCTAAGTTTTTGGACTCCATTTTGGGAACAATCTCTTACCCATTACCCAACCTTGCAGAGAGACCCTGTTCAGTCAAAACTTAGAATTTTAGAAAAGGATAGAAAGAGAAAAAATAGAAATAGGAATAGAAGGAGAAGGGGCGAGGGGAGAAGCTTAGGAGTGGGAATAAATAAGTTTCCCTCCTAAGTGAGAGACCTCATAGGAATAGCGAAGAGGGCACCTCAAAATCCCTCTACCCTTCACCCTTTTCCCCAATCCCTGATTTGACAATAATAAAAAAATCATTCAAGAGTAATATAGCATTCAAGAGTGTCTGAGAGATAACAAGAGAGAGGGGAGCCACAGTCTGTTCTGGTTGCCTCCATGTTAAAGGCAGAGGACGCACCATGAAATTAACTGATTTGGGGGGGAGGTTTGTTTGAACCCCTTCCTTATGCAGGATCAGATTGAGGTACCACATACCTCCTCTTATAGGGAAGCCTCACCTCCTATTCCTGTGAAGCAGCATGGCCATCCAGGTCACCCAGTTTCAGGGTAACACCCCTTAAAGTCTCCCAGTGCATATTCAGCCCCAGGGGAGTGCTGAAAAAGAGACTCACCTCATAGACTTTCTCTATCACCCTTCTATCCAACATCCATTACTGGCCATTTCTATTGTTACAATTTTGGCAGAGTCAACTTAGGTAAAGTGCCTAAATAGTTCCGAGAAAAAAAAAACTATTTTAACCAGATGGCAGCAATTTTTCTCATATCATAGCATAGCAAAGGGAACAAACTTAGACAAGCAAAGAAAATTTAAGGGCACAGTACTGTAGAAATTTTACATTCAAATTGGTACAATGGGGAAACCAATTTTTACCATGATGAGAATCCTTACATTACTATTCCACTTTTAGACTATGATTCATAATTTGTGGATGGTAGTGATCCCAGGTTATATAATGAAAATCATAGACACATATGATTCCTGCCAAAGGTTGAAGCTAGAAATACGTTGGGTCTTTGCTTTCATACCAACCACAATTGCACTAATCCTCTCATTCATCCATTTCTATTGGTCCTTAAAGAATTTAGTGCACAAATTACTAGGACACAAGGGTGATAGCACTGTATTAATAATGACATTAAGAAAGGAAATAATGAAGTTACTTGAAGAGAGTGCTCAATTGAAAGGGGTAAAAGGGATCACACCAGTGAACAAAATAGAAATAGCAATACAAATAGCTGAGGCACATACAGACACAGCAAAGAAAATAGAGAAAGGGGCAACAGCACCGGCAGTACCAATATTACTAATTATTGATCACACAATTTTGCAGCCAGATTCTGGGTTTCTCCATTTAAAAAGACATAAGCCATTTAATGCTGCAGATCTCGACACCTAAAATAACAAATGCCTGTGGTTTTTTTTTTAAATCCTTCAAGGCCATAAAAGAATTTAAGAGAGCATTGAGACTTTTTGATCCCAAATTTTTGAACATTGAAATTCTTCTTTCCAAATTATTTACACCAGCAGAGAATGCACAATTTATTGAGGAGACCCATAGGAACACAAACTTAACATCTTGACCACAGCATTGTAAAGATCTAGAATTAAACAGTCATCAAAACCTAGTATACCTAAGAAGAGACAGGGAAGATCTTGTAGAAGCTATGAAATCCTTTGCTAAGTGTCCTGATTTTGGGGAAAATTCAAAAAGTTAAGGCAGGAGATAAATGAGCACCCCTCAACATATTTAGATAGGCTCATTGAAGCTGGGGAAATTATTTTAGGGTGCCAAGACTTAAATGAACCTAACTTGCAGCACATAAGGAGGCAGTTTATTAAGGGCAGTTCCCTACCAATTAGAACATACTATAATTTTCATTTTCCTAGGTAGGAATTATTAAATTTGGAAGTCTTATGTAACACTACTTACACATGTTCACTTGGGAAATCAGAAAGCCAAAGAATTCAAAGAATCCATTAGAGGAAAAGATATAAAAGATTTAAAGGAGCAATTAAAAGAGGCTAAATCTACCATCAAACAAAAAGTAATAGAGGAAATAAAAAACCTGGCAGCCCTACATGCATATAAAGCGAGACCTGAGTACCAACAACCCAGACAAACTAGAAATAACTTTAATAATAACATAAGGTGGTTTCTTTGTGGGAAATTAGGGCATATAGTGAAATTTTGTAACCTCAAAGTCCAACTTAGCAGCAACAGCAAAAGAAGCAATTACAATAATATATATTCAAAATTCTAGATACAACCCTCACAAGAGAGAAAACAAATGTTGTGATCACAGTTGTGCATCATCTAGTCAGCATGGACCCGACCTGCAGACTATGGAAAAGTACATAGTGAAAGGCTCAAAACCATGTTATTCCCAAGTACTGATGGGAAAAAATGATACCTTATGAAGCCAAGGAACATAAGGGAAAACCCAAGGGATGTGGAAATGGGAAAAGACATAAAAACCATTATATAAAAGACTTGGGCATGGAAATACACTATAGGGATGGAAAAGCAAAGATTAAATCTAGGGATTAGTTAGAAGAAGAAAATCAAATGATCAGGGATGTAATAGAAATCAAAAACAGAATTTATGGGATAAAAGACAATGATTCAAAGAGAAAGGAGAAAAATATAAATGCATTTCTACCAGACTTTAAACCCAACATAATGACTATAGCACTAACAAATGATAGGGAAATTGCAACATACAAAGTACCAATAACAACAGAGTTAAACTTAAAATCCTCAACTCTTAATGAAAAGAATGATCCAGATATACAAAATCATAGCATAAAGATAGAACATACACAAAAAAATCAACTAATGACAAATTCAAATGCAACAATTCAAGAGATAAGCTTAAATGGGTGTTCTGAGCAGTTTCACACACAGACAGGTAATGAATGATATGAAGGAAACTGCAAAGCAACTTACAATAAAGACCATTACAAAGGAAAGAGAATTATCCTTAAGCACTGACACAAGCAAACCTCCAAGAGAATTGTGTTATAAATGGTGAAAGGGAATATGTATCCCTCTCTCTGATGGTATTGGGAGCTGAAGCTGAGTGGCTAAGGAAATCCTTAAGTGTCACACTTAGGTTGTGATGGTGAAACACTCAGGACCCCTCAGGTAAATTAAGATGAAGCTGTTACACCCAACTTCAATGTAATGGTTTCCCAAAAATAAGTAGATTAATGAATAAGCTGTAGTTTGTATTTCACAGTTCTTCTATCCACTTACCCTGGCTTATAGTATGGATAAGACTATATTGACTGTGGCTTAACTTATAGATTGAATAATCTTTCTTCCTTCAAATACCTAAGGATATATTGATAATCTTTAGGATAAAAATGACATCCACCTAAGTTAGTTTCAGGATTTAATAATAACAGACCTAGGGAAAGGGAAACAGGTAACTGAAGGTAAGAGGTACAGAGGGAAAACTTGGCTAAAGCTACAGATGACCAGGTGATATCAACTTGAAAGTAATCAGGGTTGGAGAATAACAGTTGTAGAGGTTTATCTTTCTCATTTGCAACCTGGATAGGTCAGGCTGCTTTTAACCTGAACTAGGCTGTTTGATGGTATTAATGTTGTTTCTTCTTTGATGATTAATAATTAGCATAGATAGTATAGATTCACACAGCATTGGAACTAAGGTATTGATCATTAATGGTTGCTGGTATCTAAATTGATTTTGGCCTACTCAACTGCAACCTCCCACCAAAATCCCTTCTCCAGAATGAGACCCTTTCTTCCAGTCTCAAAGCTCCTTATATACCCTCTCCAGAAACTGTTTTTCATTCCCGGCTCATGCCAATCTTTGGTTGATTCCAAATTCCAGACTGCTAAAACATGTCAATCATTCTGCCCTCCATTTTGTATAGCAGAAATGATATTATAGTTGGCATATGAAAAGGTTAACAGAGAAAAGAATTGCATTGACATACTAGGACATTCAAACTTAAATCCAACAGTAAAAGACTTTAAGCCAAAAAAACCTGAGAAAAACCTTGATTCAAAAACTTCCAAACTTACAAGCTTGTGTTACTTCAGGAATGCCTCCACCTGTAGAGCACTCTAAATGCTGAAGAGATAACCAAATAGAGGAATTACTCACACAGAACAACAAATCAATCTTTAAAATAATACAGCCAAGCCACAATCAAGATAACATGTTAATGCCATACAGAAACAACAAGGTAGGGGAAGCAAATGCATTGTGAGATCAAAATGCACTATAATCTGAGAGTCCAAAGCCAAAACAAATAATAGTCACTTTACAACAGGAAAGGGATATGGGAAATAGAGAGATAGAGGCTCCAATGATTCAAGTGAATCAAAAAATAGAAACAGCTGAACCCATAAACCAAGTTAACCAAGAAACAGAAAGTAATGAACCACACATTATTAGCATGCTACCAGAAAATGACTTAGCACATACGGACAATGTAACAATTTCAGCATTAGATGTAGTTAATATCAAGCCATCATGAACATATCATTTACACAGAGTTTGATGACATGAGTTCCAATGATGAAGAGGAAATGAAAAGAATATATCAAGAAGCAAATGTACTAGTGATCATGGTACCAGACATAGGTATTGAAGAAAGATGTGAGTGGTTATGTTTCATACATGTACTGGATGACAAATCCATCAAAAGTTCAGAACACCTAAAGAAAAAGCCTAAATACAGAAGGATTACACACAAAATGTAGAGTAGACTGTAGCAATGAAAACAGTATATGAACGGAAATCACGGCAATATTGGATTGCTAGTTCCACCAATAGAGAACATTACCTCTCCAAAAGGAAAGCATATGTAAGTGGATATTGATACACAAATCCTAGCTAAGTCATTGCAAAACACAAAATCATTGCAAAACATCTGAAAGTGCACATAACATACACACACAAACAATTGATTGACATCACTGACAAAGCATCAAAATCCACACTGTTCCTGCATCAAGACCAGAGAGCCCATCTAACAACATTTACGCCAACAGACAACATGTAAAGGAGAAAAAGAAAAGGGGAAAAGAATTGAGAAGAAAAGGAAATTGAAAAATCAACAAGAATAAAGATAGAAGGAAAGAGTATTTGAAAAGACATTGTAAAAAACTTTTGAACTTTGAAATTTTTGACAATTGCACAAAGAAGAGGACAGAAGGAAACAATTTACCTAAGACTATGGTGCAGCGATAGCACAAAAATACAAATTAAACTCACACTTTAGGGAAAATGCAACCATAGTGCATAGCATCAATATACAAGAGAAATCTACAGACAACTTGAAGAAAACTGACAACTTTGAAAACAAGGTTGAGTATTTTGCATGCACAGTATATAAAGAGAACACAAAACACAACACAAAAGTTATACCTAGTCTAGACCTTGTGTAAATAAGTGGGTGTCTGCAGATTGTGAAAATACAAAATGCATATGTCTATAATGTAAATAGTTGCAAGTTCCATAAGATTTTAACCACATAAGAAGATAAAGCAATTTTCTTGTCTGGTTAACATTGATATGCAGAACTAATGCTTGTACAAATGTATAAAAGTGTAAATAATGTACATTGTATACATGCCTGTAACATAAGTCAGAAAAGTAGAGTAGAATTGCAAATAATAATCCCTAACCATGTAGATACTGTAGAATACTAACAATTTAGCAGATAATTTGAACATTAAAGATAGAGAAAGTGCAGAAAGGGCTGGGGAAGTTCAAAATTTTTTAATGATCTAGTGCAGGAAATGCATAAAAAATATATGGTTTGTTGGATAGATAACTAAGAATACTAACATATTAAAATAGATTCTCAATACAAAAACTAACATTGCATTTAAAAGATAGGTAGTTTAAACATAATTTGATAACAACTAGGAATAGTAAGATAGTTGTACTACATTACTTGATAGACTTTTACATTAAAAGTAGAAACAAGTTAAAATTCTGTTGAAATCATAGATGGGTTAAATAATAACTTAGAAGAGTTTGAGGATAAGAAAATTGTTAAACTATAAACTTAGACATTGTGTTCAATGGAAAACTTTCCTTGTTATAAAATTGTTTTACATACTATAAACATTGTTATATAAATTGCAACCCTCATCCCCCTACCAACCTCTCCAAAACCCATCTTAGAATAGAAATAGATATATAATTAGAATAGTGATAAGACAAGATAAGGGTTTATTATTTTGGAGGCGGGGAAACATAACATAGGAATAGGAAATAGTGATACATGAATTAAGTGGGACTAGTCCCACCACACAAAACTGGGATACTGTAATGATGGGATTTGTGTAAGGGGGATGGGACCAAAGGAGCCAGAGAAGGCAGTTGCTGACAGTTGAGATGAGAGAGGATTCTGGGAATGGACTCAGAAAAAGAGAGGAGAGAGGAGAGGTCTTCTGGCAGAGGACTGGGAAAAGGGAGGAGGAAGACAACCCAGCTTGGATCCAGTCCTGAGGACTTCCTGAGGATCTTTCTTTTGGAAATTGAAACCCTGATTTCCTGATCAAAGCCCTTCCATCACAACTCACCCATCAAGACTTCAACCTTTGAGTGACCTAAGTTTTTGGTCTCCATTTTGGAACAATCTCTTACCCATTACTAAACCTTGCTGAGAGACCCTTTTCAGTCAAAACTTACAATTTTAGAAAAAGGATAGAAAGAGAAAAAATAGAAATAGGAATAGAAGGAGAAGGGGCGAGGGGAGAAGCTTAGGAGTGGGAACCAATAAGGTTCCCTCCTAAGTGAGAGACCACATAGGAATAGCAAAGAGGGCACCCCAAAATCCCTCTGCCCTTCACCCCTTCCCCAATCCCTGATTTGAGAATAATAAAAAAAAAATTCAACAGTCAGATGGCATTCCAAAGTGTCTGAGAGACAACAAGGGAGAGGGGAGCCACATTTTGTTCTGGTTGCCCCCATCTTGAAGCCAGACCACGCACTATGAAATTACCTGATGTGGGGAAGTTTGTGTGAACCCCTTCCTTATTCAGGATCAGATTGAAGTAGCATTTACGCCCTCTTAGAGGGAAGCCTCACCCCCAACTCATGTGGAGCAGCAGGCCCATCCAGGTCACTCAGTTTTGAGGTGATACCCCCTTAAATTCTCCCAGTGCATATTCATCCCCAGGGGAGTGCTGGAAGAGAGACTCACTACATACACTTTTTCTATCTGTGTTCTAGCAAACATCCATTACTGGCCCTCTTAATTGTTATACCTTCTACATTGCTGAAAGCATTCAAAGCTGGCACATTGGAACTCCCTCAAATAACTCCCCCATATTCCAAAAATCCTCTCTTCAATTTTCCATTTTTATTAGCTTTCTATTACCTCTATGCTTATAAAGCACTATATGACCTAACCCTCCCTATCTTTCCAATTTTCTTCCATTTTACTCCCTTTCATATACTCTGTGATCAGGTGGTAATACTGACAATCTTACTATTCCTTCATTAGATATTCAATATTCTGAGACATAGCAGGTGTTTAATGAATATTAATTGATTAGAAGTCTTTCTCTCCTCATTTCTAACTCCTGGTAACCCTGGCTTCCTTTAAATCTCAGCTGAAGTATTGCCTTCTGCAACACCAGTTTCCCATCGCACCTAAATCTTATAGTTTTTCTTCTGAGACTGCTGCTAATTAATCCTATAGATTTCTTGCTTGTACATTGTTAGTTGTTATTTTCATGTTGTATTCCTTATTAGATTGTGAGGTCCTATTAGATTGTGAGGTCCTTAAGAATATAAATTATCCTTTGCCTTTCTTTTTGTATCCTTAGCACTTAATACATATATAGTAGGTACTTGTGCATGGTAATAGATTGTGCAGGTCTAATAATATCACTTTTGTACTTAATAAACTTCTTTTTTGTTCATTTAATTAATTAATTAAGAATATTTTCCTATAGTTACATGAATCAAATTCTTTCCATCCCCTCCTCCCACCCCCACCCCCATAGCCAATGAGCAATTCCACTGAGTTTTATGTCATTGATCAAGACCTATTTCCATATTATTAGTATTTTCAATAGGATGATCATTTAGAATCTATATTCCCAATCATATTCCTATCTACCCATGTGGTCAAGCATCTGTTTTTCTTCTGTGTTTCTACTCCCACAGTTCTTTCTCTCGATGTGGATAGCATTCTTTCTCGTAAGTCCCTCAGAATTGTCCTGGATCGTTACATTGCTGCTAGTAGAGAAGTCTATTATGTTCTGTTTTGTCACAATGTATCCATTTCTGTGTACATTGTTCTGGTTCTGCTCCTTTTGTTCTGCATCAATTCCTGGAGGTCATTCTAGTTCACATGGAATTCCTCCAGTTCATTATTCCTTTTAGCACAATAGTATTCCCTCACCAACAGATACCATAATATGTTCAGGCAATCCCCAAACAAAGGCCATACCCTAATTTTCCAATTTTTTCTTTACTTTTTCCTTATGATCTCTTTGGAGTATAAACCCAGAAGTGGTATGGCTGGGTCAAAGAATAGAAAGGGTAGGCAGTCTTTTAAAGCTCTTTGGGTATACTTCCAAATTGCCTTCCAGAATGATTGAATCAATTCACAAGTTCACCATCAGTACATTAATGCTCCAATTTTGCCACATCCCCTCCAACATTTATTACTTTCCTTTGCTGTCATATCTGCTAGGTGTGAGGTGGTATCTCAGAGTTATTTTGATTTGCATTTCTCTGATTATAAAAAATTTAGAACACTTTTTCATGTGCTTATTGGTAGTTTTGATTGCTTTATCTGAAAATTGTCTATTCATGTCCCTTGCCCATGGATCAATTGGGGAATTGCTTGATTTTTTGTACAATTGATTTAGCTCCTTATGAATTTGAGTAATAAGACCTTTGTCAGAGGTTTTTGTTATAAAGATTTTTTCCCAATTTGTTGCTTCCCTTCTGATTTTGGTTATATTGGTTATGTTTGTACAAAAACGTTTTAATTAAATGTAATCAAAGTATTTATTTTAGATTTTGTAATATTCTTCATCTCTTGCTTGGCCTTAAAATCTTTCCTTTCCCATAGATCTGACAGGTAAACTATTCTATGGTTACCTAATTTGTTAGAATCTTCTTTATATTTAGGTCCTTCTCCCATTCTGAATTTATCTTGGAGTATGGTGTGAGATGTTTATCTAAACCTAATCTCTCCCATACAGTTTTCTAGTTTTCCCAGCAGTCTTTGTCATATAGTGAATTCTTGTCCCCAAAACTGAGATCTTTGAGTTTATCCAACACTAGCTTGTTGGGGTTATTTAACCCAGTCTATTCCACTGATCCTCCCTTCTGTCTCTTAGCCAGGACCATACTGTTTTAATCACCACTGCTGTACAGTACAACTTAATGGTTGTACTTCTAGGCTCTCATCCTTCACATTTTTCATTATTTCCCTTGATATTCTTGATCTTTTGTTCTTCCAAATGAACTTTGTTATGATTTTTTTCGAATTCAGTAAAGAAGTTTCTTGGTACTTTGATAGGTATGGCACTGAATAAATAAATTAATTTGGGTATGATTATCATTTTTATTATGTTAGCTCACTCAATCCATGAGCAATTAATGATTTTCCAATTGTTTAATCTATTTTTAATTCTGTGGAAAGTGTTTTGTAGTTGTGTTCACATAGTTCCTTTGTTTGTCTTAGCAAATAGATTCCTAAATATTTTATATTATCTAGGGTAATTTTAAATAGGATTTATCTTGCCTCTGAGATGTGTTGGTGATGATTTTTATGTTTTTTTTGTATCCTGAAACTTTACTAAAATTGTTGATTATTTCCACATATAGTTGATTCTTTTATTTCAAAAATAGTTGATTCTTTAGAATTCTTTAAGTAAATCATCATAACATCTTCAAAGAGTGATAGTTTAGTTTCCTCATTGCCTCTTTTAATACCTTCAATTTTTTTGTTCTCTGATTGCTACTGCTAGTGTTTCTACTACAATGTTAAATAATAGAGGTGATAATGTGCATCTTTGTTTCACTCCTGATCTTATTGTGAAGGCTTCTAATTTGTCCCCATTGCAGGTGATGCTTGCTGATGGTTTTAAATACATACTATTTATTATTTTTAGGAAAGACCCTTCTTTTCCTATACTTTTTGGTGTTTTCAATAGGAATGGGTGTTATATTTTGTCAAAGGCTTTTTCTGCATCTATTCAGATAATCATGTGGTTTCTGTTGGTTTATTTGTTGACATGGTCAATTATGTGGATGATTTTCCTAATATTAAATCATCCTAGTATTTCGGGTATAAATACCACCTGACAATAGTAAATAATCCTTGTAATCACTTGCTGGAGACTGTTTTTAGTATTCTATTTAAAAATTTTGCATCTATGTTCATTAAGGAGTTTGGTCTGTAGTTTTCTTTCTTGTTTTTGATCTATTTGGAATTGGAATCAGTACTATATTTGTTTCATAAAAGGAATTTGGTAGAACTCCTTCATTGCTTATTTTGTCAAATAGTTTGTATAGTTTGGGGTTAGTTTTTCTTTAAATGTTTGATACAATTCATTTCAAAATCCATTTGGCTGTGGGGATTTTTTCTTAGGTAGTTCCTTGATGGCCTGTTCAATTTTGTTTTCTGATATGGGATTATTTAAGCATTCTAATTCTTCTGTTAATCTAGGAAAGTTATATTTTTATAAATGACCATCCATATCGCCTACATTGTCATATTATTGCCATAAAATTCAGCAAAATAGTTCTTAATAATTACCTTAATTTCTTCTTTATTAGAGGTGAGATCACCCTTTTCATCTTTGATACCCTTAATTTGGTTTTCTCCTTTACTTTTTATATTATATTAAGAAATACTTTATTTTATTTGTTTTATTCAAAGTATCAACTTCTAGTCTTACTTATTAATTCAATAGTTCTTTCACTTTACATTTTATTAATTTCTCCTTTAATTTTATGGATTTCTAAGAGTTTTAATCTGGGGATTTTTAATTTGTTCACTTTCTAGTTTTTTAATTTGCATGCCCAATTCATTGACCTCTTCCCTTCTTGATTTGTTAATATATGCACTCAGCAATATATATTTCCCCCTGACTACTACTTAGGCTGTATCCCATATATTTTGATATGATGTCTCTTCATTGTCATTCTCTTCAATGAAATTAATTGTTTCTATGATTTGTTCTTTAACCAACCAATTTTGAAGAATCATATCATTTAATTTCCATTTAATTTTTCCTCTCCATGTACCCTTACTAATTATTATTTTTATTACATTATGTAATTCAAGGTGGCTAATAGAAACTTTTTACTTCTGTAATTTCTAACAGTCACAAAAAGTCAGTTAAACATCTTAGAATGTTCAGAAAGTCAGTTAGAACTTAAAGCTATAAATAGAGTTGAAGGTCCAACTGACCGGGCTTTTGCCTTCTGGCTTTTGCTCTGGCTGGAGGCTTTTGCTTTGGCCTTTCCACTTTGGCCTAATTGCTTTGGCCTTGGCCTGTGCCTATTTTTGTTTTGGGGAAATTTGGACCTATCTCACTTCTCTGGACCTCTCCCTGATCTACCATTTCCATCCCTCCCCTTCCTTGATTTTCCTTCTGGTTCTGGTTGGAAGGGAGGGCTTGATGACTGCACATTGTGGGTTTTAGTTTTTTTTTAAGATGATTGGAATATCCTCAGATAAGTTACCCCTAGGTTTGATAAAGACTTTATTTAAAAGGCAATCAATTCTTCCTGACTGGGAGAGCTGGTCTCTCTCTCTGTCTAAACCTCTCCATGACCCATCCCCTACCATTACCCCTCTCCCTAGCAGCAGTTAGAAAATCCTGAATCCCTCTCCTCTTTTGACTGACCCTGATATTAATAAATCCCCTTGTTACCTATTCAAACCCTGTGGTGAGTCATCGTGTCGAAATTAAGACAAAGGCTCAAGAGGAAAGAATCGTTTTCCTTTATTTCTTGAGACAACTGGGGCATCCATCTTAACAGGAAGTACCCACCTTCAAGACTTTCTCCAGCCATCAATTTGACTGGCAGGGAGGGGCCCTCTCGACCCCTCCCTCAAGAGACTTTGAAACTAACAAAAGAAATCCTCCAGTCAAACCTAAATGTTTCTTACTGGCCCTAGTTTCCTCCCTGTATCCTCTGTCTCAAACCTCTGGGAATAAACCTGTTTGAGCTGTCCTCTCCTATTTACCCCATTTCCCTTATCTCCTATATACCTTCCCTTACCTTCATTTTCCTCCTCCAATCACCTTATAATCACCCTAATATCCCCATTTATCCTTCCTTTGATCCAAACTGCATTTTTTGACCTACTCAAATTATCATATTTATTTCTTGATAACAATTATGATCTGAGAAGTTTGAATTTTTTTTATTTCTGATTTTTTGCATTTGTTTGCCATGTTTTTATGCCCTAGGACATGGTCAATCTTTGTGCATGTACCATGTGCAACTGAAAAGAAGATGTATTCCTTTTTGTCCCTATTTATTTTCCCCCATAAATCTATTAACTCTAATTGTTCTAAGTTTTCATTCATATCTCTTACCTCTTTCTGATTTATTTTTTGGTTTGATTTATCTAGATCTGATAGAGGTAGGTTCAGATCTCATACCAGTGTTCTTTACTATCTATTCCCTCGTTAAGCTCCAGTAGTTACCCCTTTAAAATGTGGATGCTATACCATTTTGTGCATATATGTTAAGTACTGCTATTTCCTCATCGTCTATATGTGGGAAGCCAATAAGAGAAACAGAGTCTCAAATAGATAAAAATCTGAGACTTCTCTTTTGACCCCTTTTGTGATCCATACCCTTTCTTGTTGAAAAGTATTATGTCCTTATTGAAAAGCTTTAAGCTCTTAGCAAACCAGTAGTCAAGAGGTTAATATTCTTCCCCTTTAGTCAGAAATGCAGCTGCTTGACAACCCAAGTACGAAACCTTAATTTAGCAGGAGCATTTTGCCCCTGAGAAAAGTATTCTCAGACTTGTCTTGCTGATAATTATGTAGCTGAAGGTCCAGCCTGGTTCTTATCTTCACCTTGAAGTTTCTGAGGTTTCTCTGTGTTGTCTAAACTAATTGCAATGTCTATGAGGCTATAAAATTCTCTCTGTGCTTGCGGGTGAAAAGGAGTTTGATTTTCATATATAATAAACTTGTGATTTAATGGCACTTTGGAGAAGCAGTTATGAGTTAACAGTAAAGATTGTCTCCCATATCCTGTTACTTTCTTATCAACTAAGCCATACTTATCAGAGATGATTAATAGATTTCAACATCTATACTGCTTTTTTTATCAGGATGTAATTACCTTCCCTTTCTTTTTTAATCAGATCTATTTTTACTTTGGCTTTTTCAGATATTGTGATTGTGACTCTTGCCTTCTTTTTCTCAGTTGATGCCTGATAGATTTAGCTCCAGTCTCTTACCTTTACCCTGTGTGTGTCTAGCTGCCTCATGTGTGTTTCTTGTAGACAACATATGGTAGGATTTTGGTTTCTGATCCACTCTGCTGTTTGCTTCTGTTTTATTGGTGAGTTCATCCCATTCACATTCAGAGTTATGATTACCATCTATGTATCCCTCATCATTTTGATTTCCTCTGCTAGTTCTGCCCTTCCTTCTTACCCTATTTCCTTCTAGACAAATGTTTTGCTTTTAATCATTTCCCCTAATCCCCACTTTTTTTATTTCCCTTCCCACCAAATCTCTTCTTATTCCCCTTATATATTTTCTGTAGGATCTATTGGACTCCCTCCCCCCATCTTTTTCCTTCCATTTTGGTAATCCACTCCCCACTTTCCCCTTAAGTTTTTCCCTCTAAACTTCCCAGTAGAGTAATATGAAATTTGATACCCCAATGAATCTAGATGCTCTTCCCTCTCAGAATTTATTCCACTGAGAGTAAGGTTTAAGTATAACATATTCACACTTGCTTCCTCTCCTTCTTATAATAGTATCCTTCCCCTCCCCCTCCCATGTGCCTCTTTTTGTAATATAGTTTATCTTATTTTTCTCATTCCTTCAAGTTTCTCTTGGTGCCATCTTCTATTACCCCCCTTCCATTTTTTACATATCATCTTAAACCACTTAGTACTCTAACCACTATTTATTAATAATTCTTCTAATAAATATGATAGTTAAAACAATTTTTAAAAGTTACAAATATAATTTTCCATATTGGAATATAAACAAGTTGACCTTATTGAAGCCCTTAAATTCCCCCCCCTTTTCTTGATTACCTTTTCATGTTTCTCTTGAGTTTTGTATTTAGACATTAAAATTTCCATTTAGTTCTTATTTTCTTTACAAATACTTGGAAGTATTCTATTTTGTTAAATGTCCATACTTTTCCCTAGAGGTATATAGTCAGTTTTGATGGGTAGGTGATTCTTGGTTTGTAGACCATATTCTCTTGCCTTTCTGAATATCATATTCCAAACCTTGAAGTACTTTAGTGTGGAAGCTGCCAGATCCTCTGTAATCCTGATTGATGCTCCTTGATATCTGAATTGTCTCTTTCTGGCTTCTTGCAATATTTTCTCCTTAGCTTAGAAGCTCTTGAATTTGGCAATTACATTCCTGGGGGTTGTCTTTTGAGGATCTAATGTAAAGGGTGACCTATGGACACTCTCAATGTCTATTCTACCTCTTGTTGAAGAATACCAGGGCAATTTTCTTGGAGAATTTCTAATAGTATGATGTCAAGATTTCTGGACATCATTATTTCCAAGTTTTCAGGTAGGCCTATGATTCTCATATTGTGTCTCTTGGACCTGTTTTCCAAGTCAACCATCTTCTCAATGACATTGTTCATATTTCTAATTTGTCATTCTTTTGACTTTGCTTCATTAATTCTTTCTGTGTTGTGAGATCATTAGCTTCTACTTACCCAATTCTAGTTTTTAAAGACTTTTTTTCAGCTATGATATTTTGATTGTCCTTTTCAGTTTGGTCTATCCTACTTTTACTTGCTTCTAGCATGTCAATTCTGGTCATCATTTTGCTTATCATTTCATATAATTTTTGTGCTTCTTTTTCCAAGTGGGAGATGCTGTCTTTTAAATTGTTATTTTCTTTTTGAACTATTTCCCTCTTTTCTTGTCAAGTTTCTTCTATCTTTCTCACTTCGTTCATCTCAAATCTGAGTACCTCCAGAACTTGTGATCAATTTCCATTTTTGGGGGAAGGTTTGGATGTGTTTGCTTGTTTATCATCCTCTGTTATCTCCTCAATAGTCTCTGCTTTTTCTCCATTGAAATTATGGAGGGTCAATGTTCTTTACTTGGATTTTTTGGTAGTTTCAGATTGTAAATCCTGGATGTTGGTGGCCATTTCTGTGCTAGTTCTTTCTTTCCTTCCCAGTCAGAAGTACGTGTGTGAGGAGGGTAGGCTCTCTGTGTATTGAGCAATCCATTCCAACTGAGCAAAATGCTTTTGCCTGAGGCTATTTGTCAGTCTCTATTGTGTCTGCTGTGCACAGCCCCTCTCTGCCCTATGTCCATGCCCAGTCTCTGCATTCCTCAGCCTCCTGGGGTCCTAACTTATGCTGCTTTCTTGGGTAAGTCTGTGGTGTCCTCAGACAAGCTGTACCCCCCACAACACCCCCCCCCGAGAACCTAGCCATTGTGCTGAACTCGCTCTGACTCTGCCTTCTAGTGCCATAGGGGAAGTGGGTGAGGGGTGATCAACTCTTTCATTGGTAGTAATAATTTTATCCACTTATAGCAAGGAAATGGCCAAACTCTGACTACCTTCAAGACTGCATCCTACAGATGAACTCTTTCTTTTGTCTGATTTTGGTTTTTGTCCTTTTGAGGCATTTTATATTGGTAGGTGGTTAGCAGAGGAAGTCCCTTGCATCTACTCTGCAGCCACTTTAGTCCAAATGTCCCTACTTAGTAAACTTCTATGATTTCCTACTCCATCTAGAATCAAATAGGAAATGCTATGATTGTCATTCAAAGCCATCCCTTTCTAAATATCTGGTATTCTTCTGCCTTACTTCCCAACACATACTCTTTAATCTAGTGACAATGGCCTCCTGATTGTTCCACTAACAAGACACTCCATCTCTTGTCTCTGGACATTTTCTAGAACTATCCCTTATGCCTGCAAAGCTCTCCATCTTCCACTCCAATTACTGATCTCCCCGGTTTCTTTTAAGTCCCAAATAAAATCTCACATTCTACAAGAAATATTCCCCAATCCCTTTTAATTTTAGTGTCTTTCCTCTATTTAATATTTCTTCTTTATTATATATACATATATTTATTTTTATATAGGTATATATGAATACATGCACACATACATATGCTTATATGTATGAATAAATGTGCACATATACTGTATATAATTATGTGTATACCTTGCTTTATATTTATATTTGATGTTATTCCTTCATTGGTTTCTAAACTTCTTTAGGGCAAAAGCTTCTTTTTTCCTTTTCTTTGCATCCCTAGAGATTAACACAATCCCTGACACATTATAGGAACTTAATATTTATACACAGGATTAATTTGTTAACTCTCCTTTCTTCTTATACAATATTTCCTTTCTCATTACTAAGTTGAAACCTCAAAAATGACCTTGATTCTATCCTTTTCAATATCCTCTATTTTGTCAAATAGACTTTTTTTAAATAATTTTTATTTTCTAGAAAAGTTATCATGGTTACATGATTCATGTTCTTACTTTCCCTTTCACTCTCCAACCTTCTCCCACCCCCCCATAGCTAAAACTCATTCCTACTGGTTTTAACATGTGTCATCAATCAAGACTTGTTTCCAAATTGTTGATAGTTGGATTGGTGTGGTAGTTTTGGGTCTACATCCCCAATCATGTCCACCTCAACATATGTGTTCAAGCAGTTGCTTTTCTTCTGTGTTTCCTCTCCTATAGTTTTTCCTCTGAATGCGGATAGGGTTCTTTTCCATAAGTCCCTCAGAATTCTTCTAGGTAATTACATTGCTGCTAGTACAGAAGTCTATTACATTCTATTTTACCACAGTATATCCGTATCTATGTACAATGTTATTTTGGCTCTGCTCATTTCACTCTGTATCAATTCCTGGAGGTCTTTCCAGTTCACATGTAATTCCTCCAGTTTATTATTCCTTTTAGAGCAATAATATTGCATCACCAGCATATACCACAGATAGTCCAGCCATTCCCCAATGGAAGGGCATACCCTCGTTTTCCAGTTTTTTACCACCACAAAAATCACGGCTATAAATATTTTCGTACAAGTATGTTTATCTATGTTCTCTTTGGCGTTCAGATCCAACAATGGTATGGCTGGATAAAAGGGCAGGCAATATTTTATAGTCCTTTGAGCATAGTTCCAAATTGCCATCCAGAATGCTTGGATCAGTTCACAACTCCACCAGCAATGTATTAATGTCCCAATTTTGTCACATCCCCTCCAACATTCATTATTCTCCCCTACACTCATTTTAGCCAGTCAGCTAGCTGTGAGGTGATACCTCAGCATTGTTTTGATTTGAATTTCTTTAATTATTAGAGATTTAGAGCACTTTCTCATGTGCTTCTTGATAGTTTTGATTTCCCTATCTGAAAATTGCCTATTCATGTCCCTTGCCCATTTATCGATTGGGGAATGGCTTGATTTTTTATACAACTTATTTAACTCCTTGTATATTTGAGTAGTTAGAACCCTGTCAGAGTTTTTTGTTATAAAGATTTTTTTCCCCAACTGTTGTTTCTCTTCTGATTTTGCTTGCATTGTTTTTGTTTGTACAAAAGATTTCTAATTTTGTATAATCAATCATCCCATTCACATTCAGAGTTATAATTATCAGTTTTGTATTCCCCAACATTTTGGTATCCTCTCTTAGTTCTACCCCTTCATCTTAGGCTATTTCCTTTTAAACAAGTAATTTGTTTTAAACCAGTAACCATTGGCCCCTCCCTTGATTTACTACCCTTTCTACCCCCTCCTTTGTTGATTCCCTCTTTTTATTTTTAAGGCCTAATGAATTCCCTCTCCCTTCTCCTCCCCTCCATTTTTCGACCTCCCCATTCCTCTGCTCCCCTTGGTTTATTCCTTCTGACTTTCTCAGTAGGGTTAGATAGAGTTCTATATCTCAATGGATATAGCTACTCTTCCCTCTTAGGGTTAATTGCACTGAGAATAAGGTTTACATATTACCTCTTAATGCTCTCTTCTTCTCCTTCTTATAATAGTATTCATCCCCTCCCCTTCCCATGCCCTCTTTGTGTATAATAGAATATCCTTTTTTTCTTATTCAATCAAGTTTCTGTTGGTGTCCTCTACTATTCATCCCTCTCTTTCCCACTCACCCCTTTATCATCTTACACCATTTAGTACTCCAACACCTCCCTGTGAAAATTTCATCTATTTACTATAATAGTGGATACTAAAAATAGTGAAGAGAGTTCACTACAGAGAATTACACATAACATTTTTCCATATAGGAATACAAATAATTAGATCTTATTGAAGCCCTAAGAGAGGCAACTTTAAAAATAAGAGTTTTCTTTCCCCTCTGTTTCTTATTTACCTTTTCATGTTTCTCTTGTTTTTTGTGGTTGGATATCGAACTTTTCATTTAGTCCTGGTCTTTTCTGTGCAAATGCTTGGAAATCTTCTATCTTGTTGAATGCCCATACTTTCCCCTGGAAATATATAGTCAGTTTTGATGGGTAGGTGATCCTTGGTTGGAGACCCAGTTCTCTTGCCTTACTGAATATCATATTCCAAGCCTTGTGGTCTTGTAGTGTGGAACCTGCCAGATCCTGTGTGATCCTGATTGGTGCTTCTTGATATCTGAATTGTCTCTTTCTGGCTTCTTGTAATTTTTTTTCTTTTACTTAAAAGCTCTTGAATTTGGCTATAATATTCCTGGGGGTTGTCTTTTCAGGGTTAAGTGTAGAGGGTGATTTACGGATCCTTTCAATGTCTATATTGCCCTCTTGTTGTAGAACTTCAGGGCAATTTTGCTGAATAATTTCCTTTAGTATGGAGTCCAAATTTCTATTAATTTCTGCTTTTTCAGGAAGACCAATGATTCTCAGATTATCTCTCCTAGACCTGTTTTCTTGATCTGTCAATTTCTCATTGAGATATTTCATGTTTCCTTCTACTTTATCAGTCTTTTGACTTTGCTTTATTTGTTCTTGTTGTCTTGAGAGATCATTGGCTTCTAATTGCCCAATTCTTGTCTTTAGAGACTGGCTTTCTGCTATATTGTTTTGATTTTCCTTTTCGATTTGGTCTATCCTGTTTTCTAGCTATTTGATTTTGTTCTCCAATTTGCTTATTAATTATCTTGATTTGGGGGCATTTTTTCTAATTGCCCAATTCTTGCCTTTAGAGATTCGTTTTAGGCTATAATCTTTTGGTTTTCCTTTTGAATCTTTTCTGTTTGGTTCTTCAAGGCTTGCAGCTGGTCATTTCTGGTCTTCAATTTGCTTATCAATTCATTTGATTTTTGAACCTCACTTTCTAATTGTGAAATTCTGCCTTTTGAACTGTCATTTTCTTGCCAGATCTCTACCATATTTCTCATAATCTCAGATTTGAACTCTTCAGTAGTTTGTGACTAGTTTTCATTTTGGGGGGAAGGTTTGGATATGATTACTTGTTTGTTCTCCTCTGCTGTTTGCTGTGTTGTCTCGATTTTTTCTGTGTAAAAGCTGTCAAGTGTTAAGGATTTCTTCTTGATCTTTCTCTTCTGGGGTTCTTGTCTCTGGCTTGCCATTGTTAGTCCATCTCCCTCTCAGCTTTATCCTCATGCCCAGGGTCTTTCTGTGCTCTTTAGGCTCCTGATGTCACAGGTCTAGTTGTTCTCAGTGTCAAGACACCTGGTGATCCCCTTGTTTGTTCCTCTGCCTGAAGCTCCTTTAACAGTCTCAATGTGCTGCTTCCATAGTCTTGCACCCCTCTGCACTGGGTCTCCACTCAAGGTCCAAGCCTGACCTCAGGATCCGCATCTGCAGCTGAGACCACGCCTGTTCTCAGGGTCTGTGTTCAAAGTATGTGCATTCTTTAACCTCTTGGGTTCATAAGTCTTGCTGCTCTCAGGAGCAGGGCCTGGTGACCCCAGGTAGCTGCCAATGACTTAATGGGTGCCCCAAACTTGCTCTAATTCTTTTGAGCTGCCTTTGGCACTGTAGGTGGTATGTGTGGGGAGGAAGGGGGTTGCTCAGCTCGTGTTTTAGTGAGAGCTACTTCACCCGTTTATAGCTTGGAAATGCCTGGATTCCACATACCTTCAATGTTGTGCCCTATTGTGGGGTCCCTTTGTTTGTCTGGATTTTTTTATCTTCTTGAGGAATCCTGTATGTGCAGGTTAGGATAGGTTAAGCAAACTGCTTCTACTCTGCCTCCATCTTAACCCGGAAGTCATCAAGTAGTCTTATTGGCATTAGTTGTTGTTTATATATTTGACAGAATTCTCTTGTGAATCCATCTGGTCCTGGGGATTTTTTCTTAGTGATTTCCTTGATGGCTTCTTTAATTTCTTTTTCTGAAATGGATTATTTAAGTATTGTATTTCTGCTTTTGTTAATGTAGGCCATACATTCTATATTTTATAAATATCTGCCCATTTCACCTAGATTGACATATTTTATTGCCATATAATTGAGCAAAATACCTCTTAATAATTGCCTTAATTTCCTAATTAGAGGTCAGATTGCCCTTTTCATGTTTGGTACTGTTAAATTCATTCTTTTCTTTCTTTTGTTAATTAGACTTACCAAGACTTTATCTATCTTACATGTATTTTTTTTCAAAGTATCAGCTTCTAGTCTTATTTATTAGTTCAATAGTTCTTTTGATTTCAATTTTATTAATTTATCCTTTAATTTTTAGGATTTTCAATTTAGTTTTCATTTGGAGATTTTTAATTTGTTCTATAATTTTTTAAGTTGCAAGCCCAATTCATCAAACTTCTCTCTATATATTTTGTTGATATAGGTCCTCAGGTTTATACATTTTCTTCTGAGTAATGCTTTGGCTGTATCCCAAAGATTTTGATATGTTGCCTCTTCATTGTCATTCTCTCCAATGAAATCAGTAATTGTTTCTATAATTTGTTTTTTGAACCACCAGTTTTGAAGAATTAAATTATTTAGTTTCCAATTAAATTTAAATTTGCCTCTCCATGAACCATTGTTTATTATAATTTTATTGCATTATGAGCTAAAACATTGTGCTTATTATTTCTGCTTTTCTACATTTGTTTGCAATGTTTTTATGCCTTAGTACATGGTCAATCTTTGTATGTATACCATGTGCTACTGAAAAGAACGTATATTCCTTTTTATTGATGTTCAGTTTTCTCCAGATATCAATTAACTCTAAATTTTCTAGCATTTCATTCATTTCCTTTACTTCTTTTTCATTTACTTTTTGGTTTGATTTATTTAGTTCTGATTGGGGAAGGTTGAGGTCCCCCACATATGGTTTTACTATCTATTGCTTTTAAAAATTTTGACTGTTGTTTACAAAAATGATGAAGGTTGATATAATGAGGGAAATTAGTATTTTAATAAAAGCCATGCTAATAGAGATAAATTATTAGACCACGTGCCTGTAAGAATTCAAACTGCCGCATCAGTCAATTCACATTTTGTCCCTTCTCATGCTCAGGTAACCAAAGAGGCCACCCCTCCTGACTCCAGGAGTCTTATTCCCTCTCTTACATCATCACACTTCCTGTCTGCCTCCATTTTTTTACAAGAGGAATCATGGGAAATGTAGTTTTCCAAAGTCCCCTAAAATGTCAACAGGATGTTTGTTATATAATCTACATACCTTAAAGCTCAAATGAGCCCCAAATAACTCTTAAATAGAGTCCCAGAAATTCTAATCCCAGAAATTCTAAATAACACATTACCCCCCCTGTGATCCTTTGGGAGATAAATCTCCCCAATGGATCAGGAAAACATAATCAAATTAGAGTATACAATAATTCAGAGGTAAAAGGGAAATAGAGGGAGAAAGGACAAACCAAATGTTTGGTGCATTGACAAAAGCCATTTAGGGGGCAGTCCCCTTTTCTGGCATAAAGTGTGCATTCTAAATAAATGCATTCAACTCATTCAACCCCCATAGTTCAAATAAACTGCACCCCAAAGTTTAAATTTGCATCTTTATGATCCAGTGAAGGTTCTTCAGGCACCTTCTTGGTGTGGGGAGATGGCACAATCCTCATCCTGAAATTACTCTCAAAGAATTTAAACTTTACATTATAGATTATAAAACATATATTTTCTTCTGAGAATTACACTTATATCATATGATTGTTTATATTACCTTTTAGCAAGATGTAATTTCCTTCCTTATCTCTTTCAATCAGATCAATTTTTAGTTTGCCTTTTTCTGATATCATGATTGCTACTCTTGACTTCCTTTTTTTTGAAACTCTAGATGATGCTTAATAAATTCTGCTCCAGCCTTTTACCTTTAAACAGTGCATGTAATCCTGCCTCAAATGTGTTTCTGGTAAAAACATATAGTAGGATTATGGTTTTTAATCTACTTTGCTATCAGCTTCCATTTTATGGGAGAGTTTATTCCATTCAGTGTTATGATTACTAACTGTGTATTACTCTGTGTCTTATTTTACTCTTTTGATCCTGTTCTATTCCCTTTTACTCCATTCCTCCTCAGGAGTGTTTTGTTTTTTATCACCTTCCCCACTTCTCCTCCCTCCAATTACTTTCCCCTTCCCTTCTCTTATTCCCTTTCTACTTCTCTGTAGGGTAAGATAGAATTATATAACTCAATGAGTATATTTGTTTTTCTGTCTCTGAACCAGTTACAATCAGAGTAAAGTTTAAGCATTGCCCATCATAACCCTTATCCTCTCTTCCCCATAATAATTTTAAGCCTCTTTATGTTATATAATTACACCCATTCTGTCTCTCCTTTCCCTTTTCTCTTATTGCAATCCTCTTTTTCACCTTTGATTTTTTTTTACATATCATATCATATACTTGCATATCTTGTCATACATATATCATATCATCACATTTACATATGCATCATATCATCATACCAAATCATATACAGCATATCATCATAATCAGCTTATTTCCCTATTCTCTTTCTAAGAATGTTGACTTTCTAAGAATAATGACATTCAGGTAGTTAAATAATTTTAAATTGTCTCCCCTAGACATATATTCCTGTTCTCTTATTTCTCAATAAGATATTTCATGATCTCTTCTATTTTTTCATTCTTTTGGTTTTGTATTATTGTCTCTTGATTTCTCGTGAAATCATTACTTTCTAGTTGCTCAATTCTGATTTTTAAGACCTCATTTTCCTCTATCAGTTTTGGCTCTCCTTTTTCATTTCTTCAATTTCTCTTCCCCACTTTTCCTCTGCCTCTTTTAATTGGTTTTTGGAAGTCTTTTTGAACTCTTCCAAAATCTGTATACAATCCAAGTTTTTCTTTTGGACTTTGCCTGTGTTTGTTTTGCTTTCCTTGACCCCTTCTGTGTCTGTACCTTGCTATTTGTCTCCATAAAAAACCTTTACAGCTTTTTGATTTTGTGGTTTGTTCATTTTCCCTACCTTTTTTAGGTAGAATATTTTGTTTTCTGGGAGCTTAGGGTAAAATATTTAACTTCATACTTTCCTTGATGCTACTTTGAGCTTATTTTCTGGGTTTCTACCAGTTTCAGTTCTTCCAAGATATTATGATGGCCTAAGGGTTAGGAAGTCTGAGGGCCTCCTCCCACTGCTGATTCATTTAACCCTTGTGATGCTGATAGCTTAAAGTTTTGTCTCAGGCTTTGGTGTAAGTTTTTGGTTTCCCTCTGAGCTTGATCAGGTCAGAGACTGCTCAAATTCTAGCCCAAGGCTTACACGCAAGTTTTTTCTCTCACTGTATCCTTGATCTGATCAGGCACATACTTGATTGCCCTGTCCTGGAGCTCTTCCCTGAGCCTCTGGCAGAAAGATCGAGACCCTACTTGGATCAACCAACTACCCCAAAATGGTATCTATGTCTCCCCACAGGCCCAAACTGGGACTCCTGTCTTTGCTTTGGGCCCACACAAATCAACCCAATTCAGCACAGTCTTCCCTGGGTTGGGATTCTAGAATTTACCACAGACTTCAATCCTTAATAGATGTGGGTTGGTTTGGACCTATGTTTGCCCAGGCATAGTCTCAATATCTGAATATTGGCTTGGGCTTAGGTTCTGATCCTGGAACAGCAAATATGGGGGTGGGAGTGTGTTGCTTGCTCTTCACTCCTTTCTATAGCCTCTTGCTGACTGTGTTCCCCTCTCTCCCTAGTGTCCCAGATGTTCTCTATCTACATTTTAGATCTTTCTTTTCTTGAAAGATGTTTCTCTGTCTCCTTGTTGGTTCTTGCATTACTGTGTTCTATTTTAATATGAGTTGGAAGGTACTCTCATGGTGACCTTGAACTTCTCTGCTTTACTCTGATATCTTGGCTTTCCCTTCAGAAGTCTCCCTTTCCAATATCTTCTCAAATTTTCTTCCATCATTTTTCCTTTTACTCTCAATCTTTCTTTTTCTTTTTTTTTTTATTTTTTACTTTCAAGCTTTCTCTTGCTTAGAGATCCTCACCTACTTCCTAATTTATGCCTTTCCTGTTACAAAGATAAAGATTAAAATTGTATTTTTATTACCATAGTGAACTCTTGGGAAAGGAAACTCTCCACTGAAGCAGTACGGTATGCTTTCTGCAACTTAGAGGGTTGCCCAGAGCACTGAAATGTTAATTAATTTGGCCAGGGTCACGCAGCCAGTATAAGAGGCAGTATCTGAATAAGTTTTTTTTCTAGCCCTGGGGTTGGATCTATAATCACTATGTCACAGTTCTCCTATAATAAATCCAATCCTGACAGAATCCTTACCTTGACCCTTTTTTCCCTTTAAACTATTTTCCAATGCCTCTCTTCTTCACTGATAAACTTCTAAAAATACAATGCTGTAATTATGCCTATATATGATTGCAATCTGGCTTATGTCCACTCTACTGAAATTACTTTTTCCCACATTCATTAATGATGTTCTTATTGTCAGATCCATTGATTGATCTTTTCATAGTTATCCAAAATTTTTACTTCTGCATTTGGCAACTATGACAATTCTCTCCCTATTGATAATTTATAGAGTCACATTTGGATCTAGGAAAAGCTGAATTCAAGTGTGACTTCTGTCACATATTGATTAACTGTGTGTCCTTGACCCAATGATATCCTCTATCAACTCAATTTCCTCATCTATAAAGTGGTAATATTAATAGCACCAAATAGAATTACTGTGAGGATAACATGAAATAATATAGTTAAAATGCTTTATAACATTTAAGGCTTTTTATAAAATGTTATATTTATTATTGTTATCATTATTTCTATGTCTAGCCCTTCTATTCTTATGTCTCTTTTTTGTGATTCTTCTTTCTTTCTCCCCCTCAACAAGTTTTCATTTCTTTCTTAAAATTATTTTTAACCATAGACATCTCTAGTACTGTAGAGCTAGTCATTCAGACTCTAGTCCAATGAGTACAAATACAATGGTTGGTCAAATTATATAACTATTTAACATATGTTTGCCTGAATGTCTATTTTATGTAGGACCCATACAAGGCAAGCACTCACACTGAGGTCCAAAGAAAGCTTACAAAGAAAGTGTCAAGTTCTCTCTGAAGAAATTTGAAATTGATTGTGATACATTGGAGATACTGACAAAAGACAGGCCATCAGAGAAAATGTTGTACTCTATGAGCAGAGGAGAATTGCAATAGTCCAAAAGAAATGTTAGATGTACAAACTCTTTTTTTAGGTCATTTAATTAATTAATTAATTAATTGATTAAGAATATTTTTCCATAGTTACATGAATCATGTTCTTTCCCTCCTCTTCTCCCAACTCCCCAACCCATAGCCAATGAGCAATCCCACTGGGTTTTATATGTGTCATTGATCAAGATCTATTTCCATATAATTCATATTTGCATTAGGGTGGTTGTTTAGAGTCTATATTCCCAATTATGTCCCCATCAAAACATGTGATCAAGCAATTGTTTTTCTTTTGTGTTTCTACTCCCATAGTTGTTTCTCTGAATGTGTTTAGTGTTCTTTCTTAAAAGTCCCTCAGAAATGTCCTGGATCATTGCATTACTGCTAGTAGAAAAGTCCATTACATTTGATTGTACCACAGTGTATCCATGTATAATGTTTTCCTGGTTCTGCTCTTTTCACTCTGCATCAATTCCTGGAGGTCTCTCCAGTTCACATGGAATTCCTCTAGTTCTTTATTCCTTTGAGCACAATAGTATTCCATCACCAACAGATACCACAGTTTGTTCAGCCATTCCGCAATTGAAGGACATACCCTCCTTTTCCTGTTTGTTGCCACCACAAGGAGTGAAGCTATAAATATTTCCATATAGGTCTTTCCCATTATTATTTCTTTGGGGTACAAATAGATGCACAAGCTTTGAGAAACATTTTTATCCCAAAAGTTCATATGGACTATTTGTTCCTGTACTGTGGTAGAATCTTCTGGGCTATTATTGATCTGATCAACCACAGTCAGAGACATTGCACATTGACCATTTATTGTGATATTATTTTGGACATTTCTAGTGCAAAAGAAAACAATGGAATTTGTTTTAGTTAAATAGGAAGATAAATAAAAATTTTACTATTAACAGTAAAACTAATGATTCCTCCAACTCTTCACATTTTCAATTATTCCTTTTGGAGAGCTCCATGTGATTGTTCTTCCATCTTCTCAGTCAAACAAACTCAAGTCAAAACATGTCCAAAAATGAGTTCATATTTGAATTTTCCCTTAAAATTTGTCTATTAAAAATGCAGACTTGTGATTTCATTGCTGGAGAAATCTCCTAAAGAGCAATATTCAACTTCCAAAGTCACCTTGTCCCCAACTTATAGTTTTTGACAGATGTTTTGGGATACTAAAATGTTATGATTTACTCCTTAACATTAAGCCACCTTTTATCTGTTATTCTAATTTTCTTAATTGTTGATCCTCCTAACTACACAGGCTCAAAACCATTGAGTCATTTATACACTTACTCATTCACTTCAATAAACTATTATTAAAGAGAAAGACAACATAACATAAAAAGCCAGTTTCAGAATCAAGATGATGCTCCTGTGACATCTACTATACAAGTTACTTAACCATTCAGTTATCAAATACATTTCTTTAATATTACGAGTTCTGTACAACTCTGATTGCCCATGTCCTATGCTCTTATAATATAACATATGATTGTTTATTTGTCTTCTCTCTCTTAGTAGTGGGGAATTAACAAGGTGCAGTAATAATAATAGGTGCTTAATTAAGTGTGAATTTAAATAGAATTCAATTTAATTTAAAAGTTCAAGGCATCTGCATGTTCTAATGATCAGAAGTGCTCTTTCATTAGAAAAACCTTATGAATGGGTGGCCTAGGGCATATTCTGAAGAATCTTAGGTGTATACTCTTAATTTCCCTACTCTGACCAATGCTAGACCAACGCTCTGAGGACTAACTCCTGGAGAAGTAAGAGAAGTTCAGGCACTAGGGCTGTGAGTAGCACATGTGCCTCAGAGAAAAGGCATTTTCTTTTCCCTTTTTTAAGATCCAGTGATGCATTTTGTATGAATTCATGAGCTTCAATTACCATTCACTCATCAGAAAAAAATCAGGTTAATGAATATTATTTTTATTAGAACTTGAAGTATTTGGATAATTTCTTTCTCTGAACCTTCATTATATTTATTCTGTGAATTTCCAGAATTCTCAATACTTTTAGGGTGTTTTGTTTTTCCTGCTTCTCTTTTTTGTGGGCAAATGGATACTTTTGACAAATTCCATTTCTTCTTCCTATGGTTATGCTTCTTTTCATATTTTCAACTCACACATACAGATTCTTCACAGGGACTAAGGACAGTACTATTTGAAGTTAGAGGGTGTGTGTTTGAATATTGGTTTTGTTACTGACTACATCTGTGACCTTTGTCAATTTCCTCAACCTTTCTAAGCCTCAATTTATTCATCTGTAAAATGAAGGAATTGGACTAGATTGATGCTAAGGTCCCTCCTAGCTCTAAAGCTATAATCTTGAGGATGGCACCAATTTAGAGTGTGTGTTTGTGTGTGTGTGTTAGAGAGAGAGAAAGAGATTTTTAGTAAGAGACAAAATATAGCTCCACAGATAAATATCATGGAATGCATATAACATTTTGATTCCTGTTGAGATATATATTTATTCCTCTCTTGTTTTATTTTGTTAATGGAAGATATGTTTAATAGTCTCAAGTGGACTTCTATCTCTATGGACAAGTATGTACTAGATGGTAAAAACACATTTAAAATAGGAAAAAAAATATCTGGAAGGTGAGTCACACCAGTTAACCCTAGAAGCAAATCTACCAGATGCAGGCACAAATTTTCTGTGTAATTATTCACAAGATGGCTAATGCCCCAGCGCTGGTCCTTATGCTCAGTGGGTATAGATGGTATTGAAAAGAAAATTACCACTGATCAGAGGGTCTTCTGTTTTCACTAGGGCTGTTTTGTTTTTGTTTATGTGTTCCACAGTTTTTTCATGGTCTCTTTACATAGATATTCCTTGTTCTGAATTTTAAGTAAATATGAGTGCCAGCATCCCAGTTGAATGAATTTCAACAATGCCAAACTTTCAGCATCATATAAAACCAGGGAGTAAGGGGAGGGGTTGAAAGAGAAGGGAAAGCTGGTTTTAGCAATGAAGAAACTGCAGCTCCTACTGATTTCTTTTCAGATATTTTCCTGTTTAGCAAATCATTTAAAAATACTTCTGCTGAGCTGTTTGTAGGGATGTCCTAGAGAGTGTTTTCTTTATTGTTGTTGCTGTTGTTATTGTTGTTGTTGTCCATAGCTTGTTTATTTGCAACTTGTCAAAAATATCAGTGGCAACCACCATGGCAGAAGCAAAATGAAAGTAGAAAAGCTCTGTACTCTGAAATAAATGTGTTAAGAAAGGAAGTTCCTGCAGAGCAGATGGGATTTCGGTTAGGCATTCTGAAAGGAGAAAAGTGGTGTTGGCAAGCCAAATGATTCCAATTCCTGAAGCTTTTACAATTAAGTAGCATCAAGTCATTTCTTCATAACAAGAACTCTGCAGTGAAATGACATAACAAGAGTAATTAGATGCATTCTATATTGATAGTTGATGTCTAAGCTCAGGAATATAAAATCTCAGTTTCCTCATTTTTTGAAACATAGGTAATAATCCTTGCAGGTACCTAACAGGGTTGTTGTGGGGAAAACATTTCATTCATCAAAAAATCATATGGAAAAAAATTTGCAGAAATTTATGCAGGGGCAGCTGGGTAGCTCAGTGGAGTGAGAGTCGGGCCTAGAGACAGGAGGTCCTAGGTTCAAACCCGGCCTCAGCCACTTCCCAGCTGTGTGACCCTGGGCAAGTCACTTGATCCCCATTGCCCACCCTTACCACTCTTCCACCTATGAGACAATACACCGAGATTAAGGGTTTAAAAAGAAAAAGAAAAAAAAGTAATGTATGCATATGCACAGAAATGCACAGAAAAGATTTTTTTTGACCAAGAAATTATGGATGAGCATCTCCTGTGCTCTCTGAGGCAATGTAAAGTTCTGGATGGAGCGATGAACTTAGTGACAGCAAATCCTGGACTCAAATCCTTGCTTGGACACTTATGAATTAATTATGACCCTGGCAAGTGACTTAAAATTTCTGAACTATAGTTTAGTAATTGATAAAATTAAGAGGGTAGCTTGAAATGATGTTGAATATTTCTTACAGCACTAACTTTTTAATCTCATCAACTACTACACTTTGAGATTTGATTTGATCCTCATTTTCCTCTGGTTTTCCAAGAACTAGTACTGACCTTCCCATTACGCAGAGGGGATCCAAATGAAAGGTTGTAAGATGACACATTTAGGCTAAATTGATATTTTTCAGCCTTTGTCACTAGTGTGACATTCATATTGCAGGTATTACAATATGAATGTCAACTAGATCTAAAATAATAATTACCTCTTATATTTTAATAACATTTTATAGCTCAAGTATACATTAATCCATCTTCTGTTCACAACATTCCTAAGAAGGTGGCATGTATATTATTTTCCTATTTTATGAATACAGGTACTGATAATTTAGGTGACCTAACAGACCCCAAATCAATTAATAAATCAATACAACAACAAGCATTGATTAACTACTTAGGTTATGTGTCAGGCACTATGGTAATCATTAAGCATACAAAGTAAAAGTGAAATAATTGTCTCTGGCATAAAGAAATTTTTATTCTAATAAGACTACACTCACATATCTGAATAGTGTATAGATATAACCATAGAATGGCTACATATACATAACCACATATTTATGCATATAAATATAGAGAGAACTGTATATATGTACAACCACATATAAATAAATGCATGTGTAGGATGTATACACAATATTCATGTACATATGAATGTGTGATCCCGATCATATATCTATATGTACAAATATATATACCACAGACCCGGTGATGGAATGGAGGTATTTAGGTTAGAGAATAAGAAGACTTCAGGACATTTAATCCTGCTCTTATCTTGTGGTAACTTTTCTATAAGTGAAAGAACTGATATTTTAACCTAAACTTTTTGACTCAAAGTCCAGTTCACTTTCTAATACATGGCAATCATAATTGTTCTTGTCTTCTTTTTATTTTCCATCACACTTTTGGGATTGTTCAGACCTTTGGTGAATAGATGAAAACATAGCAAATTAACTTGTAGATTTTTTTCTAATGTAGCTTCAAGGCTGTGATAGGGTAATGAATTAAAATTCAAAAATCAGAATGATTTTGTGTTATATACCGAATGTCTATTGCCTGAATCTGAGACCTGAAGAAAACTGCTTTTACATTTTTTTCAGCTGTCAAATAGTAATTGTAATGCTTCAGTTTATCTAATATTGGCAAAATGCTGTGAGATCCTTAGGTGACAATTCTTGCATAAAAGCAAAGAAGTTTTATTTTAATCTTGAAACTTAAACATTGGGGTTACAGTTAGAAGTATTTACTCCTACAAAATAGCAGAAGCATGTTACTTAGGGAGGTCAAGAAAATATCAGAGGCATTTCAGTCTTACTTAGGCATGTACTGCATAGCAATAGATCTCTTCTTATAGAACAAAAGACAACATGGACAAGATAACTTCTTGACATCTCTTATAGAAAAAATGGTAGCTTTAACTTTGTAATTAATATGGAGTATGAAAAGTTTTCATATAAAGGGCATTTATTAAGTTATATTTTTATTTCTAATTTTAATTTTTAAAAACAAGAAAAAACCTTTCTTCTGGAAATAAAGATGGGCAACATTGATTTATTTTGATATTTTATTATCCTTTTACTTTTTAGGAGTTACATAATGAGGATTGGGGGAGAGGACCGTTTGTGAACATCAGGTTTTTGAATTCTAAACATCTAAAAATACTTAATGTGTCTCATAAAGCTGGCACCATTACAACCACAGCAGGTATGTTGTCACGAACCGTAACTTCTGATCATTATTACAACGACTGTTGTTATTGATGTTCTTTATAGGCCAGATTCATATTCAGTGCAGTTCCACAGGTAATTTTCCATACACATTCCCATTGAGTTGCATACCATTTGCACCTGACACAGTGATGATATTTTATGGCATTTTCATTGACTTCAGTGAGTTTAAGGGGCCTGCTGGAAGTAAAAGCTCTCAGCATTTTAAGGATTTATTGCTCAGATTGTAGGTAACACACAGCCTTCACTTCTTCTCAACTTTTGTTGTTCTACCTCAAACCTAATAAGTGACTTCTCATTACAATATACACCAAGATTTGGACTCAAGTCATTTCTGCTTCTGATAGATAGATTGTGTAAGCATTTAATATGTGCCAAGCACAATGCTAAGAGATGATGATACAAAGAAAGACAAATACATAGACCCTTTTCTGAGGTAACCCATATTTTAATATGTCATGACATAAAAATGACTATACAATACAGTTTAAAAATATATGTATAATACAATTCCATAAATAGTATTATATATTTATAAAAATATATTCATAACTATGCATATTTGTGTATATATGTATATGAAATATACACATATATATTTGTTTTTTACAAAATGGAGTCAATTTTAAATTATAAGCATTGGCAATGAGGGTGTAAGGATAGGCTTCTTCCAGGTGTGGTTTGTCCTGAAAGTTAAAGGAAGCCAGCAGGGGACAAGGGAGGGCATTTCAGAAAAAAAGAAGAAATAGTGAAAAGGCACAGAGTCCAGAGATGTTGTATCATAAGCAAAATACAAGAAGAAACAAGATGTTAGATCTTAGAGTACGTGGAGAGGATTAAATTGTAGGACTGGAATGGTAGGAAAGGAGGAGGTTCTGAAGGGCTTTAAAAGCCAAACAGAGAATTTTATATTTGATCCTAGAGCTAATAGAGAGCCACTAGATTTTATTAATTAAGATAGTGGCAAGGTCAGCTTTTTGTTTAAGAAATATCATTTTGAAAATTGAATGGAGTATGAGTTATAGAGGAAAGAGACAAGCAGGGAATTCAACTAGAAACTTATGACCATAGTTTAGCCATGAAATGTTGAATGCCTCCAACAGGGAAGGTTATGGTGAAGAAGATAGGAAGAATGGTATCTGAGGACTAGCTGTGATATTCTTTTGTTGTTGCTTTGTCTTCCTCTATACTTTCTTATGATTAGAAATTGAAAGTGGGATGTAATTGTTGAAGGAATACTGAAATAGCTCATCATTTCTCTCAAAATGAATACCTAAAAGGGCAAAGGTTAGTATCCAAATTATTCCACTGCTAATCTTTCCTCCTCTGTGAATTCTACATCTTTTAATTCCCAGATTCTCTCCCCTCCAAGAAACTTTTCCAGATGACTTCAGTTTATAGAGAACACTCACTTCTCTCAATTCCTATCTTATTGTCTGTAGTACACAATTAGCAATTTATCTTGTCCCACTTTGTAATATCTCTTATAACATTGTACTAAACTGTTACTTAAAGCTTATTTTTATGTAATTTTTAGTGATTTATCACTATCCCCAACTAAACATATTTTTTAAACTTGCCTCATAAACACAGATAATGTTTTTTATATTTTTGTGTTTTCTTCATCTCACTTAAGTTAGATACTTTTATATAATCACATCATATAATCAAACGTGATTTGTTGATTACTCACAATGAAATACTTGAAATTTTTCAACATTTAAATGAATCTCTATGGGCCTCTAATCCAGAATATGGGGATATTGTTTTTAGATGATACAGATAAGATCTCATTTAGTTCTGAGGGGAGGCATTAACTTACCTTTTTATATCCCTAGGAATTAGCATGGTGCTTTATACACTGTAAGTGTTTAATAAATGCTTCATTCATTATTTATTCATTATTGTTTTATACATTCTTTCTCTGATGCTATGATTCTATAATGTCTGGGACAAATATTCCAAATTACAGTGGAAGAAATTTTAAAAAAAGAAATAATATTGGAAATTATCCAGCAAATGGACTATATCTCAACAAGATGTGATTTTGGGTTGAATATGCAGACAACTTTTGGTCGACTTGTCATTTGAGCATTATTATAATGGTTGCACATTATAAGCAAAAGGAGGCAATTAAAAGCCTAGGCAATACTTATACAGCATTATGATATGTTAAGATGAAAGGTTATAGGCAGGTTCAAATTACTATTATTATTGTTATTTGTCAAGGATAATAATGATGGTTGATGAGGGCAATTTACTTTTAAAAAGTAATTGTATTCAGAAAATCTTTGTTTCAGTGACCATAGTAAAGCCCACATGTGATTAAATATAGGACATAAGGCTATCACCTTTCTCCACCCATACCAATTACATTACTGTTTCCATAGTAACAAAAAATTAAAAACACACACATATCTAATTGCTATAGTGCCACCAATCATCTTTATTCCCTAGCAATGTGTTCAATGTTCTGATTGCTCCAATAAAAAGACAAAGTGTTCTAGTCACTGGTTTGTGACTTATGTGGATGTTGCTTTATTTTTTTCCACTATCTCCATATGCTGCCAGATGGGCGCATTGGTTACACAACATCCATCAAATGGAAACTTTTAGGTGTGTGGTGATTTTATGAATCCAGTCAGGCTTGGACCAATTGTGTACTTGAGTTTGATTACAAATATGAGGAATAGAGCCTATGTATATAAAACAGCAGGGTGATGTTTTACAAAACAAAAAAACACAAACTGCCTCCTTTGAACCTTCTTAATTTAACAAAGAGGCAATCTATCACTTTCTCTTCGGTCTATATTTTTATGGATGGCTTAACTTAGATAACTGGCAGGCAATAATGGTAATTGCCTCCTCCTATTCTGATGGGATGTTTTTGAAAGGCTAGACACTCTTTTTAACCTTTGTGCATAGTCAATATACCATTTAGGTGGTGAAAATGAACATAAATAAATTGTCGTGTATGTGGATATAAATACATTAATATGAGCTACAGATATATAGAATATTTCAAGTGTGATTTTTGGATTGACTTCTTTATATTAATTTCAGCCCATGTTGTTTGGTCGAATTATATAATTAGATCACAGAATGAAACTTACGTTTAAACTGGGGTTTTTTAGTCCATCTTGGTACCATTTCTACATGGCTCCATTCAAGTGAAATAACTATAATAACTAGAGAACTAATTTTTCTTGTAGCATGGCCTTGTAAGTTATAGATTTTCAATTAATTAATAAACATTTATTGAGTCCCTGTAATCTGTCACACACTGTATTAAGTGCTAGGATTACAAAAAAGAGAAAAAAAGACAATCTCTGTCCTCAAGGAGTTTACAATCTAGAATACTATAGTTCTTATTAATCATTGTTGTGTGCAGATGCAAAGCATGGAATCCCTGCAAAGGTACAGGGAGAGCCTCACCCAGAATTCCAGGGGACCCTCCTGGAGAACTTTGGGTAAGGGGCAGTTGAGAAGGGTTGAAGACAGTTATTTGGTGGGAGTGTATGTGAGCAGACACTCTGTTTGATTCTCCTGACTTGGGGTTTCTCCTGAGGTGGCCATTGTAGCATAAGCTAGTGATTTCTACTCCTAGGGTTAGCCTACTTGTTATTAATATTCTTCATTAATATAATTATATAATTACTTAGTAATTAGAGAATAAGATATTTATCTATAGCAAGAGAGCCAGTTTTAGTTAAGTGCTTCATCCCTCCAGTGAGGAGGGGGAAGGGGGCATCAATTTAACAGTTCAGGGTCACCTTTCCTTTATCCTAAAACCTTCATTGACTTCTCTAATTTTCCTTGTTAATTCCTAATATAACTTTTTACCTTCAAATCTGTGCCTGATAATTATTTGGGAAGATACTTACAATTCAGTCTGTATATTTAGTTTGAATCCTGTTGGCTGCCAGTTTAAAGAAGATCTCCTCTGTCCTCAACAGTTAGATAGCTAGCTGTTATATCTCCTCTAACTGACCTGAGAGGAATATAAATTAATGAAAAGGAACATTATTGGGGTTTCAGCCATAAGAGAAACTTACCAGAAGAATCTTATTCCTGTCTTCATTACCAACTGAAGCAGAAGCAGTTAGAGGGGAAGGGGTTTGAGAATCAGGAGTGTTTTACCCCCTCCTTTCCTCACTGTAGCCGGTCAATCTCTGGCTCTTGACTTAAAGCTCTATTTGGCCCTGACACATTTATCTGCTTCTCCAAACTATCTGTTATTATAATCATAACATCATCTACAAGGTTTATCCAAATCCTAATAAACATCTACTCTCCTTAAGAAGTATTGGTAAAGGGGGCAGCTAGGTTGCTCAGTGGATTGAGAGTCAGGCCCAGAGACAGGAGATCCTGGGTTCAAATTTGACCTCAGACAGTTCTTAGCTGTGTGACCCTGGGCAAGTCACTTGACCCTCATTGCCTAGTCCTTACCACTCTTCTGCTTTAGAATGATTTTAAGATGGAAGGTGAGGGTTTTTTTTAAAAGAAATATTGGTAAATTTTCCTTCCCAAAGTCATAGGACAATGTAGTCAACTAAGAACTTTTAATTAAAATTGATCCCACAGATGTTTAATAAACATAGTCTATGTGCAAGGCAGATAATCCTCATGGTTAGAGAACTGACCTTGAAGTCAGAAAGTCAGAGGCTTAAATCTCACTTCTGACATACTTTAGCTAAGTGATCCAGGATCAGTTACTTGACCTTTCAGTGACAAAGACATCATTCTAAGAATATACAGTGTATAAAATTTACAAGATTATGTTGATATAGAAAGTTTCCACATCAGAAATTCCCTGCATCAATGAAAACACGGATCTTGACTAATCTATGTTTGAAGTAGTGCCTGCTATCAAGTGACTTACATTCTACTAGGAAAATGCTCTCATGTACTCAGTTAATAGTGACAAAGCAACTGAAATGAAGAAGACTTTGTAAGGAATTTCATAGGAGTTTGCAAATGAGTTGTCCATTGAAGAAGGCAGTTAGACATTTCATGAGGCAAAAATGAACATCACAGGTCCATGTGCCCAGAACTCAACAGACATAATAAGGTCAAAATTGTTCTCAATCTAGGCAGATGACCAAATAGTAGTTTTATAGAATCTACCTTTTACTAGTCCTTTTTAAATTAGTTTTCATTGTTATTTGAGCTTGAGAGATCAAATCAGTGTATTTAATATAGTGAAATGTTTGTGTTTCTTTAGGCTAGTGAACTCAAGAACAAAATGAGCTGTGGAATGCTGGGAGAAGTAGCTCTGATAAGTGTGGGCAAGGCAAAATGATTGTGTTTTCTTCTGGAATACTTCTGCCAAATAAAAGGACAGTGGTTCCAGAGAGGATGAAAATTGTAAGGGTTAAATTAAGGAGATGGACAAAGTGAGGAGAGCACTTTAACAGAAACATTGTTTAATTTTAGAAAGAAGTACAAATAGGAAGATAGAAAAGAAGAGAGATTATTAATCTTATACCCTATAAATATACTTAAATTTCCTAACTACCTATAATTTCCTAAAACTATCTCTGTCTCTCTTCTCAGGACAGGTTCTTCTGCCTGGCACACCAGGCTTAATCTATTCTATTCTATCTATAAATTATACACTAATGGACCTCAGGCCAGATGTGGCACCCTGAAATGTTCTATCCAGTCATGCAAGATTATTCCTAATAAGATGAATACAATGAGTAGGATACAATACAATGAAAAGGATACAATACAATGAAACTTCAAAAGAGTTGCCTCAGAAACAGACTGACAGATGAGCATTTCCTTTCCTTTGGTCCCCTCTTTAAAAAGTTTGCCCATCACTAGCCTAAAATAATAGACAGCCACCACTAACTCACTCCTTCAATCAGTTTTCTATAGCAACTGTCAGTAGCCAACTGCCAGCAGCCCCTTGCCTCAGAGACAGACCTCCTTCTCTCTAGAGATCCCAGAGGAAAAAGACCTCGAACTGTCAGCAGCTGCTTTCTTTTTTCCTCACTGATCACTGCCCCCCCCAACTTCTTGTCAGAGGGCCGGCAACTTCTTCTCCTCAGTCCTGGTCTCCCTGGTAATGGACTCTTCAGCTGTGGCTCACTGACTCCTGTCAGTTCTGATCTACTTGGAAATCCTGTTCTCTAGCCTCTTAAGGAGACAGAGGGAAAGATTAAGAAAATCCCTTTAACAAAATCAAGCAAGTCCCATTCTTTAACTAGGGAGCCTACATACTGGAGGGGGTTTGAAACACTATTTAGTACGACCTCCAAAATTTGTACGTGGAGAAATTTGGGTACAGAAAATTAAATTATTTTCCCATGGTCACATAGTTGGTAATGGCAGAGGCTGGATTCAACCTCAGATCCTAATACTCTAAAAAAGAACTTTTTCCACCTCACTACTATGTCGTCATAGGTCCCAAGTCCCAAATTCTGTCAAACTCTCATATATTTTGTGAATTGCCAAATCACTATTCATTCATTCATTTTGGTAACAAATATTCACTAAATGTTTAATACTTGTTAGGTGCTATGCTGAATGCTAGAGAGATAAAGAAAGGCAGATTCATTTGTCTAGGTCAAGAAATTCATAAAATTTCTGTTTTAGGTGGTTCTGGATATGGCAACCTACAAAACAATGATTTGAATTTGAATTGGGATTTATAGTTAAATCTTTTCAAGGCCCAGGTTCTCATACTTTTTTCAATGGTTGAACTCTTCAGTTTTAACAAAAATTTGACACATTTTCCCTCTAAAATTAATATTTAATGCCTATTAACAACATAAAATTAATACAAAACAAACACAAGTGGGGCATATAAGGGTTTCTAGCAGCAGAGTTTGAAGAAGCCACTTTAGGGCTTTCTTTTCCCCCTTTCTTTCTTTCACCTCTATCCTCTCCTCTCATACAAAAACATGCATGGGACAATTTATCAAGATTTAGGCAAATTGGTCACTTTGCAGCAAGGCAAATAAAAAGAACAAAAGGTAATCTGAACAATGATTGTGGAAATTAGTAAGTTATTTTTTTTTTTAGTTCCTGCATCCCAAGAAAATAATTTAATTGCTCTTTGCTTTAAGGAATGTGATGATTCTGCTGCAGCCAGCATCTTTTCTGAGAAAACCATTCAAATGGTATGGGGAAAAGAACTTAAGACCTACAAGCCCAACAATATATGTACTTGAAATTTGTGTTTCTATTCAGACTGCAATGCCAGTATCTTATAAGAATTCTTAAAATTAGGCTGATTTTGCAAGTTTTATAAAACATTTTACTTCAAGATACTGTTCAAACAACACATGAGGACCTCATATGAAGATGTGTTTTCTTTTCACTGGCCATAAAAATTATTTTTAGAAAAATGAAATCTGAACTGAGGGATCATCTGAGTTTAGATGGAGAAGAAAATTAGATGGGGTTATTTGCCTTTTTGTTTGGGTGAGTTTTCTCTCATTCATATTCTGCCCATCACCTGGAAAAGACTTTGCAAATTTATTTTCCCTCTCTTTCTTGCCTTTTTTCACTTTATTTTCCTATTGACTAAGTTAATAACATCGATATGATAGACTATTCTTCTAGGCTCAAAATGGATTATTTTTAAGGCCCAAAGAATAGAAACTAGACTTGATATTTAGAAGAGAGAATTCTCAGGCAAAGAAATTCTCCCTTTCAATCCAGGTTGGTAGTTTCTATGCAACTTATAGATTTAGTTAGTTACTTTGAGCTTTGGCATGTTAATTGACTTGCTTAGGATCACCCAGCAAGTATATGTCAGAGGTAGGACTATGAACCCATATCTTCCTTGCTCCAATCCTTGCTCTTTATCCAGTACTCCATGAAGCAACATATGCTGCTAGCTGTCATGGTTGGTTTGAAAACGTCACCTATACTATCATCAGAAGAAGAAATTCTCTTTTAAATTCCTGTAAACACACTTCTCTGCCTTCCAATTTAAGAACTGTCTACTGAATGAATTTAGAAAAATGTATTCCACATTTATTATGTGCCAAGCATTGTGCTAAGTACTGGGAATGCTAATACAAAATCAGACAGTACCTACTTTCAAAAAGTTTACATTCTAGTTCACAGAGATAGCACACATATGGCCACTAGGGAGACACACCATCATAATTTTCCACTTAAAGATTTATCTTTATTCATATGTTATATATATGCTTTAAAATATTTTCATCCTGCTTTACCAGGCAAGTGTTTAGGGCTTTACCCGATGAACTTAAGATAATGATGCTAAGTGATAATAGTAATGTAAAAGCATAAAGGGGATTAGAGAAGTATGGAGAGGTACACAGGGAAGTGATGTGGGATATAGCCGTTCCATGAGCATTTTAAAGAACAAAGTTAAAGAGAACTAAGGGTGATGAACAGGTTTAAAAGTATATATAATTTTTATCTTTTGCCTTCTTGGAAATAACTGAGATCTGGCCTTATTCTCCACAGTGATCTCTCAGAGGGACAACCAGATTCCCCTGAACTTAATGATTTGAGAGGAGAAGATGGAATGAATAAGGATGCCTATAGGATGATTAGGCATCTGATCTATGTTTTGGAAGCATTTATCCTTCCCAACTTCCCTTGTTTAGTAAACCAGTTTTACTATCCTATCTTCTTATCCTGAATCTCTTGACTCCCTGTCCTTTCAAAGCTTCTAACTTGCCAAGACCAAAGTTGGATCACTCCCAACAACTGTATTCCTACTCTTCTGATGCTGAACATATCTATCAATAGTCAAGCAACCATAGTACTACTCTAAATGGGTCAACTCTAAATCTATGGTACACAATCTCCTCCACCTCTCTAAACCTAGCTAGGCAATCTTTGCATTTCTCTCTAATTAATTCATTTCTCACTTCCTGCAGACATTGTTTGATATTTCTTCTCTCATTAAGCATCCCACATCATTCATTTCCTACCCCTCTCAGGTGTATATATATTTATATATATATATGCATATGCATAAACATTATACACACAGATAAATAAATACATATAGGTATAGATTTATATTTGTTGTTTATCCTTTCATCTGACTTACAAATCAATTTGATTTGTGAGAGAGTTTTGAAAAGTCATCACTCTTCTCTTTTCCCAGGGACAAGACAAAAGGTAAGAGGTCTGATGATGGCCCAGGAGACTGTGGATGACCTTCTTGTCTTCCATGTCTGACAAAACTCTAAATGTAACACAGTGCCTGCTTCGGCTGTTTTCATGGCCATTGGAGAAAAATCTGCCCATTTCACTGAAGGAAGTCTTCACGTGCATGCTTCGGGGTAGATATTCCCCTAACTCACAATAGGACAGTGGTCACTACAGTTTCTTGGAGTCACAGGTAAGATTTAGGTGAAAGGTACTGGATCAGTGATGGGCAAATTAGGACCTTCAGGCCACATGCGCCCCTCTGAAATGTTCTATCCAGCAGGGCAACATTATTCCTAATCTGATGAATACAATACATTGAAACTTTGAAAGTTGCCTTAGAAACAGACTGACAGATGAGCATTTCCTTCCCTTTGGCCCCCTCTTTAAAAAGTTTGCCCATCACTGTACTAGATAGTTCCCTTATACATACAAAAAGGCCATATTCTTTAAAACATCTTATTATAACCTACCATTCTTTAAAGCTTTCTCTCCATCATACAATAAACTTAGGTGGTACAATGTATAGAGTATTGGCCCTGGATTTAGGAAAATCTGATATCAAATCAAGTCTTAGACACTTACTAGCTACATTACTAGTCAAACCATTAATCCTGTTGGCTTCAGCTTCCTCATCTGATATATGGGAATAACACTATCTACATCCAAAAATTGTTGTTAGGTGAAAAAGAGATTATACTTATAAAGTACATTATAAAATATAAAACATTATATAAATTCTAGTTATTTTCATTATTATCCTACATTTCTTCTCCAATTCACAACCAAAATCCTAAGCAAAAAAAAGAAAAATCATTTTATACTTCTTAAAGCCTTCATTTCTTCTTTTCATTCACTTTTCAGTCCCTTTCAATTTTTGAATCTTCAAACAGTCAGTTAATTGGAACTGAGTTCTCCACTTATTGATATTGTCTTAATTGTAAGATCTGATGGCCTTTTCCTTAGTTGTCATCATTTTTATTCCTCTGCATCATCTAACATTTTTTATTATCTCTTCTTTTATAGTTTCTCCATCATGGAATTTCAGGAGACTACTCCCTAATGCTTCTCCTTTTGCCTGTATGGACATCCTTTTTCAGTATCCTTTTCTATTTCATCTTCTGTATGATCTCCTTTAACTGCGGATACTCAAAGATTCTGTGTCCTGGAATCTTTTCTATTCTCTCCCTACACTCTTGCTCAGTGATGCCAACAGTTTCCATGGGCTTAATGATCCCATCCATGCAGTTGACTCCCAAATACCTGTCTGTCTAGCCCTAGTTTCCCTTATTAGCTCCAGTGTGAAATTTCCCATTAGTTATTGAATATTGAAAACTAAGACATTGCCTAAATATCTAAAATTCAATATGTCTAAATTTTTACTCATTATCTTTTCTCTACAACTCAGATCTCTCTTGATTTTTCCCATGAATACCAGCCTTCTTCTAGTTACTCAGGTTTATAATCTTGGTATAACCTATGACATCTCATTCCCACTCATTCAATATCCCCGGGTAACTGCCAAATCTTAGCATTTCACTCTCCACAAACATTTCTCCTATCCATCTTAAATTCTCTTTGTACATATCCTCAAATTAGGTCCTCAACATCTCTTGCTTAGACTACTAGAATAACATCTTAAATGATCTGTTTACCTAAAATTTCTTCCTTCCTCAAACCACCATACACATAAATGGCAATTTGAATTTCTTAATTGTTAATTCTTATCAGATATCTCCTCTAATTAATAAATTCTACTGGCTCTCTATTATATCTAGGTTCTTAGCTCTTCTTAGCTAAATGGCCTTCTTGTTTTTTTATATACATGATACTTTGCCTCCTACTGGTTCATGGACTTCTACTATGTCTGTAATGTACTTCTGAATCTCTGCTTCGTCTCATTATAGGTAAGTCAACAAATATTTATGCTCTGTGTCAAGCAGTGTACTAAATTCTTGAAAGAGGAAATAAAGGAGATAATGAGAGCACAAGAGAGAAAGAGATGGATGAATGAATGAACAAAATAGACAGAAAAATACATAAATTAAAAATTAAAAATTTTTTTGGTGATCTCAAGCACTTAACAGTATAATAGGGACATGGAATACAAAGAATTATTTGCAAAGAATCTGTATACAGTATAAATTGGATACATTAAACATAGAGGCACTAATATTAAGTGGAATTGGGAAAGTTGGCTTCATGTAGATTATGTGATTTTATCTGGGGCTTGAAGGAAGACAGGAAAGCTGAAAGTTGGTGAAAAGGAGATAAAACATCATGAATATAAAGTACTGCTAGTGGCAATGGCCATGTGTGGGTGGGTGATGGTACATATTCTGAGAGGAACAACAAGGAGGACAGAGTTACTAGATGTCAGAGTACATGGGTAGGTTGGTGGTGGGGAGAGTAATATGTAAGAAAACCAAAAAATTGTAAAGTGGGCACTTTATGAAGGGATTTAAATGTCAGGGTATTTAATATTTGATCCTTTGCATAACAGGAAGTCAATGGAGTTCATTAAATAAGAGGAATGATCCATTCAGATATATACTTCAAGAAAATCATTTTGGCAACTGAATAGAAGATGTACTGAAATGGCAAGAGACATGAGGTGGGAAGGAATCAATTGCAATTATCCTGGAATAAAACTATGAGAATATGTAGCAGAGTGGTAGCAATTTCAGGGAAGAAATTATGAAAGGAAAATAAGAAAAACTAGATAGTGAGAGACAGTTAGGAGTTAAGAATGACACCTAGATTATTATCATAGGTGATTTGATGAATGATGATACTTTAGACAGTAAGGGATAGAAAGAGTATAGGGCTTGGGTTGGAAAAAAAGATAATGAGTTCAGTTTGTATGTGTCAAGTTTAAAATATTTTGGGGAAGGTAGTTAAAGACATTGGATTAGTAATTGAACACTCAAGAAAGGAGGTCACCATAGAGATTGTGGCTAGATATCTAGGTTTAAGAATTATATATTTAAAAAATACAACTAGAATTATGGAAGCTGATTAGATCACCAAACAACATATTATAGAATGAAGAGAAGAGATTCTAGGATAGAGTCCTGCAAACGCCATTGTTTAGTGGCAGTGGTTTTGATGAAAATTCATCAAAGAATATTTACAGAGATCAAATAGGTAGAAGGAGAACCAGGAGAAAATAATGTGATAAAAACATAGAAAGAAGAGTATATCATGGAGAAGAGTTGTGGTCTAATGGGCTAAAGGTTGCAAAAAGGCCAAGAAGGATGAGGATTTTAAAAGGTAATTAAATTTGACAATTAAGAAGTTCATAGTAAATTTGGAGAGAATAATTTCAACTGAATAATGAAGTTGGAAGCCAGACTACAGAAATTCAAAAGAGCAAGAGTTAATAATTAAGCAAATGAGCAGAAATGAAGTTAAGACACTTATTGCAATGGGCTTCCTCAATGAGTTTACACATAAAAGGAAAGAGAGATGTGTTCTTCGCTAGCTTAGATGGATGGAACAAATGAGGACATTTTATTTCTTTCAAAAATTCAGCTCCAAACTCACCTTCTACATAAATCTCAAGGTGATAGTACTGGTCCCTCAAAAATTTTGCTTGTATTTATTTTATATATACTCATTCAGGTATATGGTGTCTCCTTGGAAAAAAGTGTAAACTCTTTGAGGATACTTTTGTTCTTTACTTTATCCATAGTGTCTGGCATGTAGTAGTTCTGATAAATGTCTATGGAATGATTAGAGATAAGGGGAAAAGAAGGAATAGCAGGAGTTATGCCAGGGCAGTGAAGGTGAACCTTTTAGAGACCTCAGAGATGGAGTACTCAAAATGTAGTCATGCTACATGTGGACCTCCCTTTCCCCCCGATCCTTACCACAGACAGGGGAGGGAGGAAACAATCCCATTGAGCTGCTGGTATATCATGTGAGAAATATCCTCAGGCAACCATGGAGAGGGAGAAGGAAATAGCCCCATCTGGCATGCTCCAACCTGTGTGCCATAGTTCTCCAACATGGTGCTAGGGCATAACTGAGGTACTTGGTAACAACCAGGATTTTTGAAAGAAAATATAGTTGTGGCATCCCTGTGAGTAATTTGTTTTCCTCTCCATAAAGTTGCAAAAGGGGTGGAAGTTAAATAGGAGTTTACACTTTATGTTTCTTGGTGCTCCAGCTTTTCTATGCCTATTGACACTTTTAATCTGCTTTGTCTGGAAAGAATTGTACCTTTATGGTCTTTTAAAATTTAATTTGTTTTTTTCTTGTTATTAATTGAGAACTCTGCAAATTTATGCAATTGAATTCTATTGAAATGAATTAAGATATATTTTCTCAGTTTTATAAGATGAATCTTGACTAAACTCTTAGACAAAGAAGACTAGCTATACTGTCTACCAATTTTGCAGAATAAGAAGAGAGATGCAACCACCTCTCTAAGAGCATTAGAAAATTTGGCCCATTGGTATTAAATGGAATACCATAGGAACAACTTACCCTTTATCTCTAAACTATATCAGATATTTTATTAACAATCTCATTGGTGATGAAATAATTTAATGAATTGTTGAATGAAGCAATCAATAGATAAATAAATGAGCATATAAATGAATAAATAAATAGAGAAGGCTACAGAAGTTTAGGATATACATCAATGCACTAATGTAGCATTTTATGACAAATAAAAGTCGCAATATCTCAAAGTAAAGACTCAGAATGATAAGAAGTAAACTACACATTTTAAAAGCAACTATAAAAGGTACAGATAGACCCACATTGCCTCTTTTCATGGACATTGTTCCATATGTAAACATTCCACTACAGAAACCCAGAAGTTCTGCTTCTTGAGTTGCTGTATTAGCATAAATCAAAGCTCAAAGAAAGCCACATGTCAACTTCATTTGGATTGACCTATAGAACTTTCATGATACAAGAAGAATAGATGTTCTTAAGGGCATTACTCAATACAAATGCAAACAAGGAAATATAAGGCTATGCATAGTTCTATTTTAGTTTTAAGAGAAATGAAGTTTTTTCACTAATAAATGGATCTTGAAGGTGGGAGGAAATAAATACTCATCTGGTTACCTTATCAGAGCTTGGTTGATCATTTCATTTGCATACTAGAAACTAGATTCTTAATACTCTAGAAAGGGCTATAAGTTTCAGGTTTTTTAAATAAAGACACCATACAGGAAAATGAATTAGAAAAGATAATCCCCATGGCAATGGCTTATGTTTTCCAAATTTGAATATAGAGTATGGATTATTATTTTAATTCAAGTTATATAGAACCAATAAAATGGCCTTATGTCATAATGGAATGTTCCTGACTTACTATGTGAGTCTAATGTCCTGATATCTTTTATTTTTCTTTTGTGAAAAAATAAAAAAGCTAATGACACTATAAAAATATGCATGCTCTTTGAGGGAAAGAGCTATATCTTCTTTGTTGTTTTTCTTTAATCTATAGCATCTAATACCTTTCCCATTAATATGGATTACTTACATAAATGATTAGTTCATCCAATAAATATTTATTGAGTTCTTCATTCATACAGTATTGCTCTCATGATAGTTTGGTTAAGGGGCTGGGACTTCTAAGGGTTTTGAAATGTGGGGCATTGAGTTGGTAGATGGGATAGAAGAATATTAAGTGCTTGTGAACTACATAAAAACTTTGAAATAATACTTTAAATGAATAATCAATGAGAAATTAATGAAATTATGTCTGAGCACAAGTGAAGACTTGATCGAATGTATATTATGGTAAAAGCGAATAAAGTATTTGAAAAATCTACTTTGCCAGGATTCTATGGCACCTTGGGGAAGCAGTGGCAGAAAATTAGCTTATTTCTGTAATTGAGATGTCATTAGGACTTGCAAGTGGAAGTGTTTAGTAGACAGTTGGAATATGAGACTAGAGTTCCCAGGAAATAAAGGAGAGACACACATAGATCCCAATAACTGACTTCTAGATTTCACATTCTTCTTAAAATCCAATGAATCTTGGTAGAATTAAAACTTATTATAGTAATCATATTTCATACTGTTCAGGGAACTGGGTACTGGGAAATAAAGCAGACCAACAGGCAGAGAAATGTGTAGAAAGATGGACATAGAGAAAGATGCAAAGATAAAGACAAATAAAAACAAAAAGGTATGCAGAGACAAAGACTGTGAGAAAGAAGCATAGAGAGATAGAGACCAACAGAGAAAGAGTCACAATGAAAGAGATAAACAATGATATAATGAAACATGAAGAGAATTTTTATTGAAGGCATGATAGGGAACATATTAGAGAGAAACATTACATTTGAGTGTGTAAATAGTAGAGGGAAATATTAGAGTGAAACATAAATTTGACTTAAAAATGGCTCACAATGGACTCTACATCTGAAAACAAAGAGGAAGGAAAGGAATTTCTAAAATGGGATTATAGAAAAGAAAGAGATTAAGAGAAATGATCACTTTGAAGGTGAAAAAGAGTAAAAAACGGTATTAAGGAGTAAAAAGGCTGAAAAGGAAAGGATGTGACAGAGAAACAAAGCTCAGAGCTTAGGATCTTAAATAATGGTGTGGCTGACTGAAATAAATGACTAAGGTCAAAAGAATGCAGAAATACAAAAGCCAATAAAATCAGGGTCTTATATAAACATTCATTATGGATGTTGAGGTCAACAAGGAAAAAGGTTCAAAAGGAAAACATGAGCAAATTCATGAAGTCATTTAGGAAAATAGAATTCTGGCTTAGCAATTAGTAGACGATACAGAAAAAGATTTGGAATACATTATTTATGATCATGAATGGTTAGAAAAGATGAGTCCTTTTATACAAGTGAAATATTACTGTGAAATACATTTCTCAATCTGGTTATAAAGTCATGTCTTCTTTATGAGTGTGTGTGAGCGTGTGGGTGTGTGGGTGTTTATTTCAGTGGCTAAAGAGTAGTATATTTTTAAGTGAAATCATTCTCTCTGGTATATTTTTATTGAATTTGGCCTGAGATGTATGTTGCTTATTTAGGTATAATTTTCTATTGAAAATACTGATATGTAGGAATAGAGATTAAAGATAATTTCCTTGGTAGGGGGAACTAGTAGGTAAGGAAAATCTAAAAATGCAAGTCAAAACCTCCTTTGAGAGCTACCTAAGGTGATATAGTGGGTCCCACTGCCATTCTTTGTCACAGCTAGTACCTGAATCTGTCTTGTGTCTATAAGGCCAACTTTCTCTTTATTAGGCCAAGTTTTCTCTGAGTTACATATATTTAGCATTATATTATTTAGGTTTATCATAGATATACATTTTCTCTTTCTCCTATTACTTGCTTTAACAATTGATAACATTTAAATCTTCCCTAAAGTTAAAGAACAAATCTGAAAAAACAACCAGGCACTATCAGAATGTCTATTACTCTAGGTTGCTCACTAGGAAAACACCAAGCATATTGCCTAGCATTTATCTCTTTAGGGTCAACAGATAATTGCCACTGAAGCAGAGAGGTTAAGGAAACAGTTCTGAGAAAGTGAGGGATAAAACCAAGATTAGGGCACAAAATCCAACTACTAGTAATGATGCTCCTGCTGAAATCCTATAAAACTAAATATCATTCAAACCATAAAAGATACTTTCTAAATCTTTTAGAGCATACATATCTATATGCCATTTGGCAAACCTTAAACCAGATGGGCATCAATGTTTTCAGTGTAGTACCTTATGTTTCACCATTATAGAACTTAGTAATAACTGTTTCTGCAACTAATTTAAAGAGAATATGTTATGCAAATACTATCATACCTTTATAAAAATTCTGGGTGTATGAATTTAGTAACTGGTATTTTATGTTGTTTTAAGATAAGTTGGTGCAAAAAAAGAAAATAACACTGTTAACTCTTGATTTGTCACAGCAGAGGAGGAGAACAATGTCATGAACTTTCATATAAATTAAAAACATGTGTTCATACAAACTTTTGACTATTGCTGTGACCAAGAATTTAATCTGAAATCTATTAGATGCATTTCAGTCTACTAAATACACATACACACAGAGATATGTGTTTGTGTGTGTTTATGTGTGTACACACCACACATATAAATACCTCCATTTCCCTCCCCACAAATAAAACAAGAATGATTGTATTGAAGATTAAGGCAAAGGCTGAAGAAGGAAGAATTATTTTCCTTTTATTTTCTTGGGGTAAACCTAAGCATCTGTCTTGAGCAGGAAGTACCCAGCGGAGACTTCCTGCAGACATCAATTTCACTGGCAGGGAGGAGCCTTTGATTCCTCCCTCAGAGGACTTTAGAAATTAACAAGAGAAACCCCCAGCCTTGATCTAAGCATTTCTGACTGGCCCAAATTCCTCCTGTATCATAGAGATACTTTCCCACCTGAAGGATCTAGTCTATTTCCTCCCAGTACCTCTGTCTCTAGCCTCAGTGAATAAGCCTGTTTGAGCTGCCCTCCTGTATACTCCCATTCATTCCCTTACCTTCCTATATACTACCTCATTCATCCCTTACACTCAGCTATCCCCTTCATTCCTCCTATCACCTTATTCTTCCTTATCCCTCCTCACAACCCTGATTGCCTCACTTCTTCATAACAGCACATATGCACACATATATTCTTGTTGCTCTTCAATGAATTAATAGCTCTAGTCATCAACTTTTATAGTGTCTTTCATTTTCTCCTTTATTTCATTTTCTTATGGAATTTTCAGTCCTAAAATGTGATGTGCTGAATTCTAAACTTGAAAAAAAGTGCTACGACAAAACTTTCCTTCAGTTTTCTTATTTTTATTTTATTAAAATAACAGCAATAAAAAAACAATATTTCAACATTTTCCTTATTCACATCGTCCTCGTATGAGCTAGGCCTCTCTCCCAACTCTGGGATTGAGTGAGATCATCAACTCCCATCATTCCTCTACACATCATATGAGCCATCAGTCAGATAAATGAGCCCAGAGAAAAGAGAAATAATTAGCTGTTGGGTTGAGGCTATGACAGAGCTGATGGAAGTTTTAAAAACAGCTGTCACACCCCCAGAAATACTGTTGTTCCCATAACTCACAAATTTTCTTGTATTGATCAGTTTAACTTCTCAAATTGTGTTTTTTCCAACACAAGAGGCAAACTTATTCTTCTTGCAGTTACAAGAGACTTGAGTTTCATACCCTTTTAGAGCAATTCCTTTACTGGCAGCTTGGGAGGGACATTATTACCTACACAGATCAAGCTGTCCAGTTTATGCCATGTTTTCCAACATTCAGTTTGACATGGTCATTCTTGAGAACATACACAGCCTACTTGTATTCATCATCATAACAGTCACTCTCATGACTCTTTCCCCCAATTCCCCCACTTCAAATTCATGCCTGAAAAGAAACTCTGGTAGGCTCAAGAAGTTTCTTTTGTAATCAAATATAGACATACATCTTATTGCAAATATATTGAAGATTTTTAGGTACATAATTAATTTTTTTGAAATAAAGTTTTTTTTAAAATTTTTTTTAAACCCTTGTACTTCGGTGTATTGTCTCATAGGTGGAAGATTGGAAAGGGTGGGCAATGGGAGTCAAGTGACTTGCCTAGGGTCACACAGCTTGGAAGTGGCTGAGGCCAGGTTAGAAGTGGCTGAGGCCGGGTTTGAAATAAAGTTTTACTGGTATTTGTTATTTTACATCACAGAAATTCTCACCTGAATGCTTCCCATATTTAAAGTTTATTGGCTTAGACATGTAGAAATTAAATATAATATACAAAGAACAATAAATATTACTTTTACATGTAGGGATTATGTAATATATAATGATAAGAGCACCAACTCATCAGTGAAAGGACCTTGTGTCTGAGGCTGCCTGTGCCACTTTTGGAAAGTCATTTCTCCTCCTTGGGCCTCAGTTCCACTATTTGGAAAATGATGTCCCTTTAAGCTCTAGATTTATTAACATATAATATAACTCTTAACTTCCATCTTAGAGAGACAACCACCTACTTTGCCTCAAGCCTTCAGAAAAAAACAAGAGATTCCTTTAATTATGAAGGTTGACTTTTCATTCTCTACTCAGATTCTGAAAAATAGGCCATTCCCCAGAAGCATCAGAATATAAGAATGAAAATGCCATTCACCATGGCTCCTTTTCCATTTACTTATTGTGCTAACCAAGCCTGACAAAAGTAAAAACAGCCAGGTCCATTGGATATGCATGACATGTACTTTGTAATCAATAAATTTATCTATAGCCAGCTTACAGTCTTCAATAGAAATGCTCTTGGGTTATTCTATTCAATTGTCACAGCCACAAAACAAAAGTAAAGTAGAATTATCAGTGAAATATGATGCCTTTCCCCTGAGCCAGATATCTAAGCCAGAAAGTGCAAAATGTATTTGCTTACTCAGCTACATGCACAACTATTTTTTAAAGCAGACAAGAATAAGAAAAACACAGTATGATCCATCATTTGCTAAACAGGATGAGGAACTAAGGAAGGATATAATGTTAAGAATTAGCTGTCTGAAATAATCTCAATCATAAACCTCCTACATTTTACAGAGGGCTACAAATGCAAATGGCCAGTGCACATAGCTTTCCTCAACATTTTGTCTTCAGCCCTTTGTAAATGAAGTAACATAAATGCTGTAGGGGAAAAGCACTAGTCTTTGTGTTGGGAAACCTAGATTCATAATCCTGACTCAACCATTTACTATGTATGTTACCTCTGGCAAATTATTTCAGCTCCAAACATCAATTTTTTTAATAGAAAGGACATGTATGATTGGATGATTAATATTATTTGTTATTGTTATTATCAGTTGAAGCAATAGTAGTGATTTTAGCAATAATAGTATGAATAATTACAGGTTCCAGCAGCTACAAGGTTATACCCTTTCAAAGGAACAAGGGACATATTCACTAACAAATTAATCACTAAAAAATTTAGACCTTCAGTTATCAAGTTAAATATTTAATACATTTTACTTCACTAAGCACTGAAGATAAAAACAAATTCAAAAGAAAGACAATTTCTACCTTCAAGGAGTTTACCTTCTAATAGGAAAAAAAAGAATAACAGGGAGTTGAAAAACCTATCTGGCTGGGAACAGGCAGCTGGACCAGGGGATGGAATCTGAAGAATGAGGATAACTTATCTAGCATTTTCTTCAAAACAGAGGTTCAGAGAAGAACTTATCAGTGGGACAGCGTGGGGGCTACAATGGCAGAGGATAAGGCTGCTGAGGTTTGGTAATGAAGTCCAGAGAATGAAGGCTGACAGGCCTGAGACCTTCCTCAAAATGGAAAAAAAAAAAGATAATAAGAAGAAAATAGCTAACTTTTACATAGAGCCATAAGATTTTGTCAAGCACTTTGCAAGTATTATCTAATTCTATGTTTATAAGAAACCAGGATTATTATCCCCATTTTCAAGTTGAAAAAATGGAATCTGTTAGAAGTAAAGTAGCTGAGTCTGCATTTGAAGTCATGTCTCCCTGATATATATATATATATATATATATATATATATATATATATATATATATATATAT